>NC_136946.1:16532037-16567037 GCF_949987615.1 Pollachius pollachius | reverse complement strand
AACACAATATCCCGGAGGGTTCACTTTGGACACACACATTTCAGACATATTGTTCTTCTGCTACAGTGTAAGGTAAAAGACGTGCTTGGGACAGCACTGATAACGGTGACTCCGTCATATACACACACACACGCACATGCTTACACAAACAACCACATAGCATGGTCTTTCCCTCACACACACAGACACGCATAAACGATACAGGCACACATGAATGCATTGACACACACACACACACACACACACACCGTCTAGTTTGGTACTACTGTGCACTAAAGAATAGTACAGTATATAACAGTATACTTGTATAGTATAGTCTACTGCTAAACAATGCGTACGTCATTCTCTTTTGAGAACGGAGTAAAGCGCCTTCAAACTGTTTACTAACAGCAGAGAAAATGCATCAACCACAAACCATTTTTCACCGCGTGATGTACGCGTGATAGAACAGCCCCCTCATCATGATTAAATCACCAGAAAATCATTCCAAAATGAGGTAAATAAAACAAATGAGAAATAAACTGACAACCAACGTCTTGCTGTTGGACACCAAACTCAACTGCTAATGTGCATTATTTGACAGCAACTAGATGTGGGATTTTGGACACAAACTGGGCACATCAGATGTCTGCAACGCAGAAAACATTATGTATTTATTGATCTTTATCTGCTACCTTCTAGTGACCCTAGAACGATCAATACTCGGTCGATCCTCCAAATGGAAGAACACTCTCTGGACAACCGGGTTCCTTTTGGAACCAAGATGAGCTATCATTTTGAGTTCTAATACGACTATCAAGGCTATCAAGACATCATAGGACCGAGGTGTAGCTCATCACACTAATCATGGATCTGCTCCTTTAATGCCTCAGGGCACGGATGATACCCTGATAGCCTGATACCCTGATACTGTTACCGGTGTCCCGGTACATAACAGGAGCCGACCCATAACTGTGAACCTTTGATTGTCCTCGATGACGTCCCAGACCAGCTCTGAATACGACCCACACTGGAATCTATCACCGGCCTCCCAACTAAATCAGATTATGATTCACCTGTCAAAGAATCCAATTCAGACGATTCTCCGTGTAACAATGTACCACAGCATAAATGTTCTATATTACTGCGCATGGCTACTTTTCAATCAATATCAATTAATACAGGCAGATAAATCGGATAACTATTCAGAACGTTTTTTTTCAAAGCTCTGCCGTCCACTCCTAGGCTTACCTCTCTGATTGTTTACAAGAACGTCCTGCAGGGGGCGTGTCCCATCTGACAGCTGCCACTCCCATAACCCCTCCCCCTCACGCCCCTCCCCCTCCCAGCCCTCCCACAGCTGGGCTACCCTGAGTGAAAGTCAGTCGGTTCGTGCCAGCGTGCAATCGTGTGCTAGAGTAAGCAAGTACTCGTCAGACAAAACGTTAATGATTAAGAACTATCGTCATCCAAAGCCTTATTTCTGACATCTTTAAGTTACATACATTATCTGGAGGTCCATACTGATCCATGTAGCGAAAACGTCAGGTCACGTGATCAGGATGGGCTCCAGGCCGCACCTCTATGGGATACAGGTTCAAAGGGATATTGGTGTCTCCAAATAGAAAGGCGAGCCATGTTCAATATCGAGGGTTATTTTTCTCTGTCTCAAACAATTATGCGCCTTATACAAAAACATCCCAGAGAAAAGTGTCTCCTGCCAGCACTGATTCAGCACTGTCTGTATCACTGGGGGATACTAAGTCCTCTCTGTATCACACACACGCACACACACACACACACGCACACACAAATGCTGGCTGCTGTTGCTGCTAATCCAGCCTGTATCAGCCCTCCCTTCCTCTCTCTCTCTCCTCCTCCTCATGCTCCGACCTGCATCAGCACTGCTTGATAGCACTGTCTATCAACACACACACGCACACACACACACACACACATACCGACACACACACAAACACACACACACACACACACACACACACACACACACAAACACACACACACACACTCACACAAACACATGCACAAAGTCCTTAGAAATATGGTAATACTAAGATAATGAGAAAGGATGGTGAAGCTATTGCTTTTGCTGTAAATGCTGTAATAAAATTGCTATTCTATCCAAGGGATTAAATTCCTTATTTTATAATAACTATGCCATTAATAGTTCCACAAAAAGAGGGACGCACAATTTGTAACTTTGCTACACTGAAGTGGGCCCCATGCAAAATTAAGTCCAAATATCTTGCGTTCTCTCACATCGTGATAGGTAAGGACAATCTATATAATCCAGGACTTCATTGTTGAAAGAAACAGTGAAGAACTGTTTGCATAATTTGCTACTAGCAGAGATGAGATAATTAAAGAAAGAGAAAGATGACCTCTTCCAAATGCACGAGCAAATGCAAGAGGCACACCTATAACCTGCAGATGTAGAATAGCCATGGAGTCACCAAAGTCCAACAGAGCCTATAACCACTCTACACAAAAGACAAGTTAAATCTAGACACAAATATATATACAGCTCAGGTTGCAACACAGCAATGACACAACGCAAGCTCAATTTGGGGTTCTTCTAGCCCAGCGTTTACTGCATGGGCCTGACAACGCAGAGGACCTGCTGGGAGCTCTGGGCACTGGCCCTGGGGGTGCATGCCTTTACGTGCCAAACAGTCTAAGCTACGGGCCATTGGCTGGAGGTAGCAGGTGCTCCTGTGGGACCCTGCTACCTCAGGGATGGGGCTCTGCAGCCCCATCTCTGACTTCATAAAGAGCCCCCCATTCTGTATGAAGAGTGGAACGTCCCATCAGAGGACGAGACATGTCCTCATTTAAGAACACCTAACCAGGCTGGTCTACCTTTGGGTAACAGCATCAGCCCCTGGTCTGACACGCAGTACCGCTACCCAGGGCCACGGCAGCGTGTAGCGTGGAGGAAGCAGATGTGGTACAGCTCTCTGGGGTCCTTCCATCGACGGGTCATGGAGGGAAGTGACATATGCTAAGACCTCTATGCCAACTCCATGCACACAGCGCCACAGCCAACATCATGTCACCTCCACGGTTGCACGATATGGATGACTTTGTACCACTTTACATAGAGCTCTCGACACACACTGTATCTATGACAGTACCGGCTTATCGTGAGGCCTATTGGACTCCTGGGCCTCATTTAAAGGATAAAACGAAGGTTTGTTAAATCGCTGTCAGATTTTCATATGAAATCAGTTTAGGGCGTAACTTCTAAAAATAATTAACGATAAAAAAAAGGCTGATATAATAATAATTCTGCTTAAATAATACCCCACTGGCAGACAATACTGAAAAAGGCCTATCTGCTTTCCTTATCATATGCTTTTAGTCTTCACAAGGGTCAGCCAGTAAAGCACATTGTCGCCATTTGGTCTTCTGCTGAAGTGCCCTAGTGCCCTTTTCTGAACTGCAGAGGGAGAGGTGTGTGTCTTGAGAAGCCCTCCTCAGAGGAACTGGAGGGCACAAAGAAAGCCTGCAATCCACACCCTTTGAGACCAGCAAAGAGCAAGTGTTTCCTCAGACAACAGGGATCAACATCCAGCCCAAATCACAGGATCTCCAATAGCAGGACAGAGAGGCACAGTTGTGTATGTAGCATTTGATTAAAGTAAATATAGCAATATCGCCATTGTGCAACCATTAGTTATAATTTTGTATATTATTATTACAGTGCTGGTATTTAGGTTAATAAAGGGTGAGCATCAACATCAAAAGAAGTGTGGTTTTAAGGGCAATATGAACTAATAAACAGACAGAATATGTGATAGTGAGTTTTTATGCCTCAAAGCAACTCACTAAACAATGAAAATATAGCACGAGGAAGAATTGGCCCGAGTGTAAGAGGTAGGAGACAGCGGCCGTCCACACAGAGCGGTGCTTTCTGCTGACAGAGCAAAGGGAGGAGGGCCTTCTCTCCTGTCAGCTGAGCTGGCACAGGAGGAGGAAAGAGAGACGCTGGAGCACCGCCTGGCTCTGGTGAGGAGAGTACAGAGAGAGAGAGAGAGAGAGAGAGAGAGAGAGAGAGAGAGAGAGAGAGAGAGAGAGAGAGAGAGAGAGAGGGAGAGAGAGAGAGAGAAAGAGAGAGAGAGAGAGGGAGAGAGAGAGAGAGAGGGAGAGAGAGAGAGAGGGAGAGAGAGAGAGGGAGCAGGAGGGCCGTGCCAGGTGGAGGTGTGTTGCGAGGACCTGCTTCCGACTGGGAAGTGATGATTAAGGGGGACAAGGCAAACACATAGCGCCATGCCAGGTGGATGTGTGGGGTGTGAGGACTTGCTACCGACTGGGAAGCGATGATTAAGGGGGCCTCAACACAGAGTCACCAGCAGGTGCGGGAAAAAGCTAAAAGCATAAACACACAAACTCTTCCACTTAGCAAATCGGAGCAATATTCATGCATGGATATCAAAAACGTAAGGGCTACACTACCATTCAAAAGTTTGGGGTCTTATTTTTTAAAGAAAAGCATGATTTTTTTGAATAGACATAACATTAAATAAATCAGAAAAACAGTCTAGACATTGTTAATGTGGTAAATGACTATTCTAGCTGGATTTTTTATGGAATATTTACATAGGTGTACAGAGGCCCATTTCCAGCAACCATCACTCCTGTGTTCTATAGTACATTGAGTAGCCGATCGTGTTAAAAGGCTAATCCATGATTACAAAACCCTTGTGCAATTATGTTTGCACAGCTGAAAGTTCTCGAATAAAAGATTGCGTTTTCATGAAAAAAACATGAAATTGTCTGGGTGACCCCAAACTCTAGAGTTTACTTTAGGATAACGTAGGTAAGGTCACTGATGGGATGGATCAGATTACT
Source organism: Pollachius pollachius (assembly GCF_949987615.1). Lineage (NCBI taxonomy): Eukaryota > Metazoa > Chordata > Actinopteri > Gadiformes > Gadidae > Pollachius > Pollachius pollachius. Next base: position 16,562,186 of record NC_136946.1, on the reverse strand, counting down.
TCACAGGGAAGCGATCCATTTCACGCTGCCTGTACGGCCTTAACATCAACTATCAAATATTGTTCATGCCGATCAATTAGGCTTTTCAATTAGAGAAGATTCGTGATGAGAGATAATATCATAACAATTAGTCGAATAGAACTTATTCTAATGGTTATTATTCTTAAAGTCACAATTTCATGATTTTATGCATGAAAACGTTCAATTTTTATGTTACAATGTTGATGAATTGAGAGGCACTTCTAACGTTTAGTATTTGTTTACACTCTTCCTTGTCCTGTGTGATGGTCTGAAGGGGTTCCAGAGATGCTGCTGGGTGGACTCGGGAAGAGATCTGGTCTACATGCTAAGCAGGGTGAGCATGCGAGTGCTGAAAGTGCGTTTAAGGATTAAAAACAGATTAAAAATGAATCCGTCCCTGCGTAGGATTAGAGCTGTTAGACCAGCGGGGTGGGGGGGCGTCCACCATCAATCCTTGGGACACGCCCCCTTCCCCTCTCTCTCCATCTCTCATCCTCTCTCGGTGACATGTCATGACAACCCCTCTCCGTACTCTGACTGAGGTCTCCTCCTCCCCCAATTTCAATCTAATGGAAGTAGTGTAGCCGTTAGCCAATCAAGTAGGATTATGATATATATGTAATGTGAATATTCTTGCATATTTAAAATTTTAGCGTAAACGGGAGAAGTGTAAACACTGTTTTGGAATGACATTGGGAGTAAATCAAGCAAAAATGTACATTTAAATGTAGGTGTATAAAACGATTAATGAGTCGATCTATTTTTGAACAGAGTCAGCATCCCCCTTTGTTTACCAGTCCCGTGAATCACGTGATACACTGCTCAACGTGAACGTGTTCAGCTCCACCTTAGCTGGTGTGTGAGAATAAGGAGCAGGCGGTCTGCTCTTTGCTTGGTGTTTTTCTGCTCCATCAACCCCTCGCTGCACCTCATGTCATGTGGAGAACTGGGTTGTTATGGCAACCAGCTTTACATTACATTTGAGAAACCTCACGTGCATTAGAACAGGCCTAGGCCGTTTGTCTGAATGCAGAACACAATATAATATTATTTCTTATAAAATATGTATATAATATACTCGATACTAACAGGGCTAATGATAAGATTACATATTTATCAAACACACCAGAACAGAACAAAAAGTCAATTTCCATGCCGTCATGTTGGTTTGGCTTAATTATAAGACACATGCCTATTTTATCAAACAATGCCAACAACGGTAGCCTAATCTAAATATACATTTTATCAATTACACTCGATCTTCATGGACTGGAGAGGTTATCAGGATTCATATATCCTACATGGCTTTAATGTGATCCTTCTCTATAGGCTGATACCCATCACCTAACGTTATATAGGATGTTTCACCAACCTCTATAGGCTGATACCCATCACCTAACGTTATATAGGATGTTACACGAAAGATTAGATAGAAAATTGGAACGCATATGATACGGCGATTGGGCAGATGGGTACAGTTGTAGGCCTATGTTATGAGGTAAATTCAGAGAACGAAGAACGCACAATAAACCATAATAAACATGATAAACCATAAAGACAATGATAAACCATAATAACCATGATAAACCATAATAACCTTAATAGCCATGATAAAACATCATAACCATAATAAACCATAATAACCATAATAAACCATAATAAACCATAATGAACCGTGGAGCAGACTGGGACAATGCGCGCCGAGGCGCACCTGTCGTTTAAAGGTCCGCTCTGCAAATGGCGCCGAATGCAAAAAATAATGTCAACACATCTCCGCCCGTCGCGAGCCTCGCTCAACAATGAATGATCCATACCGCGAGTCAATTCCACCACTGTACTCACCTTAGTCCCCCGATGTCATCCGGTAGAAGAAACCGTCCTCATAAAACAACACGTTTATCGCACTCCGTGTCATGCATCCGATGAAAAAGTGGCAATTGTATGTAATCCGGCAATCTTTATTTAATAAATAAAGGAAGCGTGTTTAGGTGGCGGTGAAAAGAGGACGGGCTCTGTATGCAATGAGCAGGGTGGGCTGGCCAATGAACGATCTGTGAGGATCGCTCGGGTCCAATCACGAGGCTGGGCTGGTAGCCAAGGCTACGCCATCCCTATGGCTGTAACCTAGGATACAGAAAAGGTGTGCTTCTGAAATAAATAAATAAATGCGATCGATCCGTTATATAACAGGGTGGCTGCACGGTACCCGAATGAAACAAGGAAATCCCTGGATCTGAAGTTATTAAATTATTCTTGATGAAGCTTCCTTCAACAAATAATAGGATCCGTTTCAGAATATAGTTTATAAGAATGCAAGAGGATGCTGCGCTCCGTAATAGCTCTAAAAACGGGACATTTCAGGGACAATTTACATCTAAAAGACATATTGTTCTAAAATGGTCATACACAATAGTTTATTTTATGACTATGTATCATATGTATGAGTGATATCAGCTAGTTTCAGCCAGTGTCTTAATATTGAATACTAATAATTAAAGTCAACCGCAACACGGTTGAGGATAGTGGAGTCTACTTACATTAATTAATTAATTATTTGATTAAATTAAAACGTTAAATCAACAACAAAATAGAAAAAAAAAAAGTTTTATAAAATAATACATACAAAACCATTGGAGAACATGCTAAGCACTGAAACTCCATTCATTGTATGAGAAAGTGTCCAGATTAGGGCTACATCAACCGTGCCCAGCTTGGCACTTTAATTGGCATGTCTAAGACACTGTGAAGGCCTGTTGTCTAGGGAACCGTCTGCTGGGAACACAATAGCCTGCGGAGCCCATTTGCCCGCACTCAGCAATCTGGACATTTCAGTCTGGGTTGCTCACCACATTATACTGTGACGTCATCTCCTGCTTGACACCCCCGAACCATACAAAGACCACCCTGCCTCCTCCCCCAGTCCCAGCCCTGCATTGAGGAGGGGGGTGTTCTTCCCCACTGGTCCCCAGGGAGACAGAGGGACAGCAGGGTGTCAACAGTACCACGTACACCCAGCCTCCATGTCTTCCAGAGTGTACTGTGTGTGTATATATATATATATATATATATATTTGTATATATGGATGGATTTATTCATGATGCTTGTCATGATTCTAGTATTGATTCTTGAGCGATATATGCACATTGGCTCTAAAGCAACCACATATATTATACACAATTAGGTCATTCTTTTTATTCGTTGATGTTGCCCTTTTCACCTCTGAACTTCTACTCAACCCCTGCCTTGCCAATGGTTGGGTTATCATCTTCTATCTACAAGCCCTGCTGTTGTCCCCAGCCTCTGAATGTGAGGCTGATCTCAAGAACAGCCAAACAACCAAGCTGACCTTGTAATATCTCACTATGAGCCACTCATTTCACATGAAGGCATTGCTTTATCCATTTACACTCATCTAAACAGTATTTAACTCCTCAGAGAGATCAACAGCTGATTCTAACCTGAGTCTGTGTTGGGCCTGCCAGGTGTGCATGCCACCATATTGTCATCAAGTCACTCACAACCTAGCCTCCTCCACAGCCTCCTCTCCATCAGATAGCTGTTGGTCAGCGAGCGGTGCCGGCGGTCATACTGGGCTCGCTGCACCAGTAGCTCCTTGGCCCCAGCCGTCTGATAGCAGCTTGCGTCTGCGCAGAACCCGCTTGCACTATTAGACATTTCCCTGCTTAAAAGGGAAGATCTATTGGGTCTCCCTGTCTGTCTTCGTGGCCTGTCTGGGGATGCCTGTGAGTCAGCCAGTGTAAATGTGATGCATAAACACATCCTCAACTTGAAGTGTAAAATCTTTAAATTAATCCACCTTTCCAAAGAATAAATGAATAAATGATTGGTTACTATGCATGTACGTCTGCCTAAAATTCACACAAAACATACTTGATTTTTTCTTTAATGCATGCTCACTTTTATGTTCTATCAATTTATGTTAGATATTTGACCTTATCATTATTTGTTATTATTACTTACTATATTATTGCACTTATTCGATTTCAGATAATGCATGTAAGGTACAGCAACAATAGAGCTAACAATGGTTTTAGATAGATTTATATGAGCCTGAAGTGGCCTACAAATTAAATAATTTTGATTCACTGCACAAATTAACAAAATTACATCCAGAATATGATTTTTTCAGCCCTCTCACTGTCTTGTCGTCACGAAAAGTTCATCTTGATAATCCTTTAAAGAAGCCAGCTGTTCGATGTTCCTATTCTGCTCTCTACTGCGCCCCAGTGCCCTAACGGAAAACTACACCTCACACCCGGGTTTAAAGCTGTTCGGCTGGTCTGAACAGGGGCGTAGGAATGAGTTTAACATTGGGGGGGACACATATCGGAAACCTGACAGATCCGGTATAATTTTTAGGTGGGACAAATGCGCCTGTCTCCGATATCGGAGGGGACACGTCCCCTCCGTCCCCCCCGGTTCCTACGCCCTTGGGTCTGAGAATCATCATTATTATTCCAAAGCAATCTCTGAAAGTCTAGGTTATATAGAAAGACAAACAACATGTATTCTCACACGACAGAGTGCGAACACAACATGTTTAGATGTCTCTATCTAAAAAAATCAAATTTGGCATCATTCACTGACTTCCGGCTGATTTATGTCTGGGTGCCGTAAGCCCAGGGCCGGACCTGAAACCCAGCAGTCTACAGAAACAGAGCACAATTTAAAGTCATGGGTCAAAGTTAACTTCCTGTCAGACTCCCTTTTTTTGATGATGGAGAGACTTCATGCAAAACACTATTCTAATTTCTACATCACCGTGTTTATTGGGTCTAGGATCCTCAATCAACACATTGCGCGATGTAGGAAGTCCATCTCATCTCCAGACGATGTGCACTAGACGAGCTTCCCTCGGAGCTCTAGCCATAACAACGGGTGTCCTGGCAGAACAGCCTTCCTCTGCTTTGTGCCTGTCAGCAACATCTATTCTGCGCTCTCTGTGAACTTGTCTGTGTACACCTGTGCCCCTCATCAGCCCGGCGCCGGCCAGGTATAGAAACGCGAACACAGCAACTCATAAACGCACGGCTCCTTTTGGAGAGCATTGTGAACCAGATCCAATGTGTATTTTGAACACACTCCAAAACCGTACAATAGCGATTGAGCATCTTTGTGTACACCCCCGTGGTATAGTCCCAGTGAGCAGCTTGCAAGAAGGCAGTTTTAATAAAAGGTCATTGTAATAAATTCTAGTAAACCATCAATCTTGTATATCTAATATGTGGAGGAAAAAGTGTCTCTAGAGAAAATCATTGTGCACTGTTCCATGAATTAATCGTTAACTGAGTGTGAGGAAACGGGAAATTATAAGGAGTAATGCATGTATCATGTGATCAAAACTGATCAATTATTGAACAGCATAGTTGATGTATAAAGTTAAGAATCAGAGTATAAGTACAAGTTATGAATTCACCATGGCCTTGGTGATCTGGCACACACACATGCAAACACTTTCACGCATGCACACACACACACACACACACACACAAACACACAAACCCACAGAGAATGTGTTCACTTACCACATATCAGAACATAGTAGTACCCCAAGCAGGTTGGGGGAAAGCATGAAAAATGAAGAGAGAAAATATGTTTCAGTCACAAATTGTACACATTTCCATTTCCCAAATGAATCAATGTTAGACCACCCTGTTACCACCCCATTTTGTAGTTAAGTTTTATATTTAGATGTTATATATCTTTTTTATGTACATGCATTTTGTTTGATGATATTTATTTTAATTGTATATCCTATACATATTTTTCCATCTTGTATTTCTGCACTCATATACCACAGGAAAGGCCTTGTATATCATCATCTTCATCAACCTATAATTCACCTCGAGAGACAACGGTGAACGGTTACAAAGTTATTCAATCAAAATAAATACACTAAAATCCAAGCTAATCATCGTTAAAGTGAAGATTTCTTGGCAATATACCCCTTCCTGATTGTGAGGGTCAGTGTGTTTATCTTCTCTCCACTAACAGACAAGACCTTTCAATCTTCTCTCCACTGTAGTGTGTTCTGTGTAGAACATACTAGACCTTTCAACCCCTCCTCTCTGGGGCCTTCCCAGAGATGTATCACCTGACATGGACCCCAGGGGTGATATTTTGACCTGGTGATGACTAGACAAAGACTGGGATTGTGACAACTGTAACCTCAAGTAATGGAAGTAACCACATTAATTATAACAACATTTACCGCAAATCATATCTGTAGAACGAAAGCCATTGTTCACTTCCTGGCCAAAAATGTGCTTTGCCTCTTAGCTAACCCTTCGTAGACGGTGTTCAATATTTAATAGCTCAAGGGAGGGAATCTTGTCCGAAGAGGAATTACGCTCAGGAGAGATGAAAGATGGCTCATCTTTCAACATGTCGACTGTAAATTGTCTCACTGTTTTCTATCTCAGCTCTTTTCCTGCTTCTTGGATTATGCAGCAAAAGCCTGTTCTGTATACACACGACACATCCCCCATTCAAAGACAGGAAGTGAGAGAATGTGAGAAGAACCCACACAAACACCTTCATCTATGGATGAATATTTGACCAAAACAGCATTCATTTTGGAAAACTGCTCCAAACAAATGTTGGTTCTCAGTGATAGAAAGGAAGAAAGAAAATATGAAAAAAGTCTAAAATGTGTTTGTTTGTGTCTGTGTGTGTGTGTGTGTGTGTGTGTGTGTGTGTGTGTGTGTGTGTGTGTGTGTGTGTGTGTGTGTGTGTGTGTGTGTGTGTGTGTGTGTGTGTGTGTGTGTGTGTGTGTGTGTGTGTGTGTGTGTGTGTGTGCCTGCGTTTGTACATTCATGCGTGTGTCTAGAACATTGTCCCCACACTGGGGATTTAGGATTTTAGCTCTACAATCATAATTAACAACAAGACAATTAATATCCTGGTGGCCAGCTGGCTCAGTGTGGACAGCCCCTTATAACATAGCCACCAGACAGACAGTAACACAGAAGACATTATAGATGGACTGATAAATATTGTATGATACTATTCGTATTGTGGGCATAACATTTTCCAAAATGGCCTTTGCTATAGCTACCATGGTCATTTGTGTTTATGAGAGAGAAAGAGAGAGAGAGAGAGAGAGAGAGAGAGAGAGAGAGAGAGAGAGAGAGAGAGAGAGAGAGAGAGAGAGAGGGAGGGAGAGAGAGAGAGAGAGAGAGAGAGAGAGAGAGAGAGAGAGAGAGAGAGCGATAGAGAGATAGAGAGAGTTTAAAGGCCAATATCATATTCAAGCATCTTTACAAATTTGCTGATTTGCACAAATAAAACTTTGCCATGCATAACTAGAATGTAGGCTATGCGTTTTATAACCTGGACCATCGGCTTATGAAACTTAATAACATCAGCAGCAGGATGCGCTACAGGCTCACATCACATCGCCGATGATGGGGATGAACGCATGATGGTCCAACCCATCCGAACCGAACCGCAACGAACGTGTACCTGGGTGGCTGACAGGATGTTGTCTTGTTCGGCTTCTTCCCCTATTCAATGCGGTTCAACGGTTCACCGTGACTCGATGGCCTAGTTCTATTCTTGGGTTATTCCCCGAACAGCTTCTCCTCATCAAAACATCATGACTCCGTTAAAGAGTTGAAGAGAAGCTCGGCAGCTCGCTGGCACCTACAGAATCTGCTCCAGAGTTGGTGTTGCCTCGCTGCCAGGCGAGCATCTAACGACGGCACGCCTGAGCCGGGATGCTCCAAAAGAGCGTTATCGACGAGGTGGAAGGCGGGACTTTCAGTTAGATGGTCTTAGTGGAGTCTCTCTCTCTCTCTCTCTCTCTCTCTCTCTCTCTCTCTCTCTCTCGCTCTCTCTCCCTCTCTCTCTCTCTCTCTCTCTCTCTCTCTCTCTCGGCGAGCGAGAGAGAGAGAGAGAGAGAGAGAGAGAGAGAGAGAGAGAGGGAGAGAGAGAGAGAGAGTTTTGTTATCCGTTTCCGTTACATGTTTCAGATAGTATGTTGTTACATTCCTCGTAAAAACTCCATTTGTATTATCCTTTCCGTTGTTGTCTTTTTGTCATGTTTGCACTTTTCTTCTCACTCCGGGGAGCATTAACTGGCGTAGGCCTACATATAGCGCATCTGAAATAAGAGACCCGTAAAGTGCGTTGCGGTCGACCGGGAAACCGCTACAATGAATGATCCTCTCTCAGTTTAGAGGTGGTGTAGTTGGATGAGGCGCGCTAGGGGCATTTCATCCCGCCTCCAGAGAAACCGGATTGGAGCACAATGGGTCGAGGAGCTCAGGTAGGTTAAAAAGCCCGGGCATCCTAAAGGTGTGGCTGCAAAACTAAAACGAATGCATGGGGAAAAGCCAGCTAATGGAGAAGCCAATGTACGCAATGTTATTCAGTCACACTGTCGTGTTTTTTTTAGTGTGCAAAGCTGGATTTTATTTAGGTTAATATGACTGAAACATCATAATGTTAAAAAAAGTATATATATATATATATATATATATATATATATATATATATATATATATATATATATATATATATATGTATATATATGCAGCACAAAGATTATGACTTATGACTCCAGGTGGTCGTGTGTGTGTGTGTGTGTGTGTGTGTGTGTGTGTGTGTGTGTGTGTGTGTGTGTGTGTGTGTGTGTGTGTGTGCGTGCGTGCGTGCGTGCATGTCTGTGTGTGTGTGTGTGTGTGTACACCTATACCTACAACTGGTATAGGCCCAAAAACAAAGGTATTTAAACATGATCCATTTCCCAGCACTTGTCTGAGATGCTGCAGTGCACTAAAGAGTTCTTCATCTACACCCACACATCCCATTCCTCATACACACGTTCACACAATCAAATCCAGCAGTGCATTCTTCTCCCATTATGATGTTTTGCGACTGAAAACCATATGTCCCCCCCCCCCCCCCCCCCCCAACACAAATACACACACTCAAACTCACACGCACACACTCACACACACACACACACACACACACACACACACACACACACACAAACACCCTATGTGGCTTGTGATTTGCTGCTGCCTGGGGTAGACTGGAGAGGCTGCAGTGGTTAGAGATACACCCATTCTGCAGACTCCCAGAAGAGCTGGCCGCCTGCCTGCCAGCGCCTGTAACTGATAAGCAGGGGAACTGCAGCAGATCATGCCAGCTCCTCACTTTTCCCCCTTTCATGTGCTCTGTGCAGCTGGAGCACACACCCATTTTTAATGTGCCACCCTATGCGGGGAAACTCTGCAGAATCCTCCCACAAAGGTTCCCCTTCTACGCACATAATCCCCAGCCCCGTCCAGCCCCACACATCGACCGCCGCCTTTGTATGAGGACGGGAGTTCTACGGCCGTGGAGAAATGGAGGACACGACTGAAGACAAATCCTGGTCACAACCAGGATTTGTTCGCTTTCTAAAGGCATTAGGTTATTCATATTCTTGTGTCTGTACATATCCTTGTTGTGTTTCTATCATGATTGTATGATCTATTAGAGAGTTAGGCTGTGTGCCTGGCACAGCATTTCATAGTTATACACATAGCCCTCAGTTTCCTTGTTTTTGCAAAAAGAATGAATGGAAGTGGCCCCGGGTATCTATAAAAATATACATTTTTTATTGGCGGTAGACAATAGTGCAACAAACAAATGAATAGGACTTTAAGATTCCCAAAACAGAAATAATCAATATAAAAAAATCTGTAATTTTGCTACGACATTGCACATAGACAATAGTTACATAAATTATAGTACAAACCTGTACATAGTCTTACAGTATTTACACATGGTGCAATAAAACACGTTTTCTCCTCTTATCCTTAAATAAACAGTAAACAATATTACTATCAGCAAATGCTTCAGGCGAGCCACATTATGGGTAAGCAATGCTTTGTCTTTGAAAGTCGTTGCTGGGCATAAACTATACCATTGTAAGGGCTATATTGAACTAAAGAAAAATATGTTTCTTTAAATGTCTGATAAAAAATACTGAACAAGACAGATCAGTGGTCATTAAACAATTTGGAAGATTCAATTAGTAACAAAAACATTAAATGTCAAAATATGCCACTTTTAGAATACAATATCAAAATGAACATGGCAAAGATTACCACATTGTCGTTGTGTTGTTACTAGAATCTTTTCTTTACGTTTTCGAACAGAAACAGTGATAACATGTTCTATCGTCACGATAACTTTAGGGTACAACCTCCATACAGACATTGTTTACTAAGACTTATGACCCTGCGCTAGGATTGGCTAGTTGCCTTTTTTGGCACGTTGTCCTGTCATAGGATTGGCTAGTAGTTATTTTATGATTTTATTTGCAGATACTAGTTAAAAGGCTACCCTCTGTGGAGCATTATTGGCCGTCGGCAGGCGGAGAGTTCAGGGCTTAAAGCACGACCCGGTTCCCTTGTGAGTGCATGGGAAGGACCATACATTTCAGTGCATCAAGGCTGCCACATAGCGCCTCTCGTGTGTGTGTGTGTGTGTGTGTGTGTGTGTGTGTGTGTGTATGTGACACATCATCACACGCCGCGGTCATAATCCCCGGTCATCCTCCGCGTGTTGGAGGCCAGGAAGATGTCGTTGTCGCGAGGGCAGTTGTGGTGGCAGGAGCAGCTCCTGATGAACATCATGGCCTTGCGGAACACGTCGCCCTCGGGGCAGCGGAACTCCACCTCGCTGGTGACGGTGGCGAGCGGCGTGCAGCAGCGGCCGTCCGTGCACACGCCGCAGTACTTGGGCTTGTACAGGCGTGTGCTGTGGCAGCCGGACATCTCGAAGCGCACCGCTTTCTGGGCCTTGGGGGTCCGCACACACTTCTTCCCCTTCTGTGGAGCGGACCGGGGCGTTAGCATGATTAGGGATCGTTTGTTCATCATTGAGGACTCAACGTTTTTTGTCATCCGTGCCACAATGAGGACGGTTTCATAATGTCACCACTGTAGGGTTGCTACTCGCTGATGACTTTAAAATGTCATTCTGGAAGAAAGCTTTTATTCAATCATTACTTTGGTTTGAATAATCAGGGGGAAAAAAATAGGAACATGAGTGAATACATATTGCATCTCTGCGGATCAAGTTATAGTAGAGGAATAATATATATATATATATAGGTTGAATAAATCAGATTATTAAACATGGCAAGTTACTCATTTGAGACGTCAGTGCTGAAATGGGGGCGTCAGTAGACATGTTGGTGTCAGTAGACATGGTGGTGGTGGTGTTGCTGGTGTCAGTAGACATGGTGGTGGTGGTGTTGTTGGTGTCAGTAGACATGGTGGTGGTGGTGTTGCTGGTGTCAGTAGACATGGTGGTGGTGGTGTTGTTGGTGTCAGTAGACATGGTGGTGGTGGTGTTGCTGGTGTCAGTAGACATGGTGGTGGTGCTGGTGCTGGTGTCAGTAGACATGGTGGTGGTGGTGTTGCTGGTGTCAGTAGACATGGTGGTGGTGGTGTTGTTGGTGTCAGTAGACATGTTGGTGTCAGTAGACATGGTGGTGGTGGTGTTGTTGGTGTCAGTAGACATGGTGGTGGTGGTGTTGCTGGTGTCAGTAGACATGGTGGTGGTGGTGTTGCTGGTGTCAGTAGACATGGTGGTGGTGGTGTTGCTGGTGTCAGTAGACATGGTGGTGGTGGTGTTGTTGGTGTCAGTAGACATGGTGGTGGTGGTGTTGCTGGTGTCAGTAGACATGGTGGTGGTGGTGTTGTTGGTGTCAGTAGACATGGTGGTGGTGGTGTTGCTGGTGTCAGTAGACATGGTGGTGGTGGTGTTGCTGGTGTCAGTAGACATGGTGGTGGTGGTGTTGTTGGTGTCAGTAGACATGGTGGTGATGGTGTTGGTGTCAGTAGACATGGTGGTGGTGGTGTTGTTGGTGTCAGTAGACATGGTGGTGGTGGTGTTGTTGGTGTCAGTAGACATGTTGGTGTCAGTAGACATGGTGGTGGTGGTGTTGTTGGTGTCAGTAGACATGGTGGTGGTGGTGTTGCTGGTGTCAGTAGACATGGTGGTGGTGTTGTTGGTGTCAGTAGACATGTTGGTGTCAGTAGACATGGTGGTGGTGGTGTTGCTGGTGTCAGTAGACATGGTGGTGGTGGTGTTGCTGGTGTCAGCAGACATGGTGGTGGTGGTGTTGCTGGTGTCAGTAGACATGGTGGTGGTGCTGGTGCTGGTGTCAGTAGACATGGCAGTGGTGGTGGTGCTGGTGTCAGTAGACATGGTGGTGGTGGTGTTGCTGGTGTCAGCAGACATGGTGGTGGTGGTGTTGCTGGTGTCAGTAGACATGGTGGTGGTGCTGGTGCTGGTGTCAGTAGACATGGCGGTGGTGGTGGTGCTGGTGTCAGTAGACATGGTGGTGGTGGTGGTGTTGGTGTCAGTAGACATGGTGGTGGTGGTGTTGCTGGTGTCAGTAGACATGGTGTTGGTGGTGTTGCTGGTGTCAGTAGACATGGTGGTGGTGGTGTTGCTGGTGTCAGTAGACATGGTGTTGGTGGTGTTGCTGGTGTCAGTAGACATGGTGGTGGTGCTGGTGCTGGTGTCAGTAGACATGGCGGTGGTGGTGGTGCTGGTGTCAGTAGACATGGTGGTGGTGGTGGTGTTGGTGTCAGTAGACATGGTGGTGGTGGTGTTGCTGGTGTCAGTAGACATGGTGGTGGTGGTGTTGCTGGTGTCAGTAGACATGGTGGTGGTGGTGTTGCTGGTGTCAGTAGACATGGTGGTGGTGGTGGTGCTGGTGTCAGTAGACATGGTGGTGGTGGTGTTGCTGGTGTCAGTAGACATGGTGGTGGTGGTGGTGCTGGTGTCAGTAGACATGGTGTTGGTGGTGTCGGTGTCAGTAGACATGGTGGTGGTGGTGGTGCTGGTGTCAGTAGACATGGTGGTGGTGTGAGTGGCGTCCCCCCCCCCTCACCTTAATGTCCCCCTCCTGCTCGGCCCCACAGGGCCGGATCACACACACCCTGGACTGCCTCTCCAGCTGGCATCGCTCGTTGTCGTTGGTGACGCGGGACGAGACCCCCATGCTGCAGGTGGCCGAGCACTCGCTCCAGGCGGTGGTCTGCACCACACAGTTGTCCCGCGGGCTCTCTGGCCAGCGGGCGGACCCCCGACGCACGCCCGGGGGGGCGGAGGAGGAGGAGGTGGAGGGGTTCAGCGGGTGGAACTCAGAGGCTCCTGTTGTAGAGGGGAGGGAGGAGAGGAGGAGGAGGAGGAGGAGTGGGGAGGAGGAGGAGGAGGAGGAGTGGGGAGGAGGAGGAGGAGGAGTGGAGAGGAGGAGGAGGAGGAGTGGGGAGGAGGAGGAGTGGAGAGGAGGAGGAGGAGGAGTGGGGAGGAGGAGGAGGAGGAGTGGAGAGGAGGAGGAGGAGGAGGAGTGGAGAGGAGGAGGAGGAGTGGGGAGGAGGAGGAGGAGTGGAGAGGAGGAGGAGGAGGAGGAGTGGGGAGGAGGAGGAGGAGTGGAGAGGAGGAGGAGGAGGAGTGGAGAGGAGGAGGAGGTGGAGTGGGGAGGAGGAGGAGGAGTGAAGAGGAGGAGTGGAGAGGAGGAGGAGGAGGAGTGGAGAGGAGGAGGAGGAGGAGTGGAGAGGAGGAGGAGTGGGGAGGAGGAGTAGAGAGGAGGAGGAGGAGGAGGAACATAAAAGAGAAGAGAGAGAACATCAAAATAGGTAAAACAACACGATAGGAGACGATACGCTCATCAAAGATCAAACCGGAATATCCAACCGGGATTTCATTTTTCTAGATGTTTAAGACCATCAAACCGAGCAGGAACAGCACCCCCTCCCCGCTGAGACACAGCTAGGGACTCATTCCAAGTAGCAATCTACACACTTTGTGTAGGTTGACGTTGTGTGGATTCAGGTGACATATTATACCACCAGGTGTGCGTGTGATTAGCAATTACAAGCCGTTTTGAAAATCTGCCTCTTCTGACATCAGACGTGGGCGTGTCCGCCTAGATGTGTGCTGGATAGAACAGTCTACCAGCCTACCCAGTGGACTGCAGCAAACGTTGCTCATCTATCCGTCACAGATCTAGGTGGGAACGCCCAGCTGGGATGTCAGAATAGGCCTTTCTTCAAAACGGCCCGAAGTGGTATAATATGGCATGGCACCTTTACATATATGTGCGGCTGCTTTCGCTATGCTTTTCCTTATGAAGTGAACCTAACCCGTCCACCTCTCCAGACAGACGCAAAGGAGGAGGTGGCCCGAGGCGACAGGTCACTCACCGGCCATGACTGAGTGGTAGGGGTTCTCCACGGGCGTCTGGTCGCACAGCCACTCCTCGCAGCACTTGCCCGGGATCTGGATGCGGCGCGGGTAGGGGCAGTCCAGCGAGGGCAGGGGCATGTGGCTGGCGCACGCGGCCACGCAGCCGATCTCCCCGTCCATGCACACGCAGTGGTGCTGGCAGCTGGGCTGGAAGGTCTCCCCGCTGCGGTAGACCACGCCCCCCAGGTCACACGTCTGCCCCTCTTGAGCTAGGGAGGGTTATATGAGAGGGAGGACGTGTTACTATAAATATATACATCATCCCCTATTCCCTCCTATATTTTTCCTTCTAGGTACATTTTTATAGTGCTTTATAATTTACAATTTACATTAAGTAAGTAGGCTACAAAGTAAGTAGGCTACGATTGCTATTACACTTTGTTTGGTTGTTAAACTTCTCTGACAATGTAATGGTGTATTTTGCGTGCCAATAATTATTCATTATTAATAATGAATCATTTTAATTTAGAAAATGTATTTTTGTTATTTGAAATTACATTTACAATGCGTCAATACAAAGCTCTGCAGCAGCACCAGGTGAATGTGCGGAGGCATAGTTCCATACCCATGCAGATGCCCGCCTCCGTGTCGCTCAGCACGGAGTAGTCGCAGTAGAGCCTCTTGTGGTGGTCGCAGGGTTCCCGCAAGGAGCAGGGCTCCCCTAGCTGCCGGGCGCACACCTTGCAGCAGCCGCACTCATCCAGAACCAGGCTGGTGCCGTAGGGACAGGGGGCCGGCTCAGCGGGGCACGCGCAGGGCTGGGAGCAGTCCTGGCCCGTCACCTACAGGGAGGAGGGGGCACCGGTTAGCCCACATAACGGTATTTGGTGGAGCAGGTTCGCGGCTTTTTACCCCATAGTGAAGCTGAAGTCACGAGACGTTAGTAGGCTACCACAAGATGGCGCCGCTAACACACACTATACTGGATTACAATCTAGCAACTGTTGACCCTACTTCTCAGAGCAGTAGAAATAAGTAAAGGTGGATGGAACGGGAAGTCATGTAGACATGTTTACATAAATTTATTTGTTTTAATATAAATAACTTTCTGTCATTAGTGCCACGCTATGATAGTTGACGACGTGACGTTAACTATGTCAAGTGGCCAGTCAGTCGGTTGCCTCACTTTATTTTTTATCACAATACAGTATTTTATAAATTTTAATTTCAGAACACTAGCAATCTTTGCGTTTAGACTGTAAATCAATCAATCAATCAATCAATCAATAAATCAATCAATCAATCAATCAATCAATCAAATACAACTCACCGATGCGAGGAAGGGCGCGAGCAGCAAGCAGAACGTAACGTACGTTTCCATCTTCAGTGAGTTACAGCCTGCGAGATTCACGCGCTTGTTGTTGTTCTACTGCGTCTGGTGGTCCGCGTGCTTCACCCTGGGTCTAAACTGAGGCTGGACCAGAGGCTCTCCTTTAAATACTCTGTGAGCAGCGGGGTGTAGCCCGGGAATAAGAGCGGTGCCAGGCATGGACCAGAGGCTCTCCTTTAAATACTCTGGGAGCAGCGGGGTGTAGCCCGGGAACAGGAGGGGTGCCACGCGACCCGGAGAGGTGAAATATTCAAATTCCAAATGGCTTTCTCAAATCCTCCAATAAAAAAAGAGAAAGATCACACGGCTGAAAAGCAGCGCGTCAATCGCGCCATTGTTTTCCTCCATTATGGCGGTAAGTCCGCCCAGGTGTCAGAGGCGGTATTCACACGGGGATCTGAAGTTTAACACGGCACGGAATCTGAATATGAATGGGAAGATTTGGGATTTTTGTTCAGAATATACAAGATTATGTTCAATGATAGTTGAGAAGCAGTTTTCTGAAACATATGCCTACTTACTGTTGTCTTTATTCTACATTTGTTTCATACCTTATGTAGTGTGTATTGTTCTCTGAGCGGTCGAGTAGGCCTCCTTATGAACTCAGGAGTGAGTGAACATAGTCAACAACACCTTGGGTGAAGGACAGACAAGCTGTTGCACAATGCCAGGAACTTTATGGCATAACAACGTAGACCCATGAGTGATGTAATAACCCACAATCATTTGTTCTTTCCCACACCTTCCTACTGGGTCAGGTTTAGGATACAGCTCGATGAAATCATTCCCACTGCTTAAAGGGCGCACTCACACTAGGCCATCTGTACAGTGGTCTTAATGGGCTCGCTGGTGAACAGTTCTGCAGAGGTACGCCTATATGAACATCGGGTATCCAAACAGTCAGTTGTCTTCGAGGTTTATATGCCTTGTAAAACAATGTTATGGTGGGTTTTCTTTTGTTGTTGTTTACATACGAGAAAATATCTTACGATTTTAACCTAAACAAAAGGAGCAACACAGAATATATTTTGAGATGCAATTAAAATATTGTGTTCATGCAATATGCTGTATTTGCATACAAAGTCAGGTGTTGACCTGCAAACACTTACACTGGGGACAGTGAAACATGGTATCCTCCACGTTTTCAAATAGCCGATATTGAGTTAATAGCGTCAATGACTAGATGTTTAGTCATCAACTTTATGCCCTCCGTTTTTTCATGTTGTCATATTGTAGGCCAATGGTATTGGACGTGGTATAGCTGAGCTGACTGACATGCACTGGGGCTTTCTATAGGATATTGTTCGATTGACGTGGAGTTGCAGCTGTGGAAGTTACTTTGTGCGTTATATGCATATGTATTTTCATGTGGTCATTGCTTCAGCAGCCTATGCTACGCCCTTTTATGGGGCATTATGCTTTTATTTCTTTGAATTTTCTACTCCGACCCCTGATTAGCTGCCTGAAATTGCATATTTTGAAGACTGAATAACTTTATGTCCCAACCTCATTTCAACACAAATATACCCTTGCACAAAACACACTCAAAGATAAACCATTGACATATGACTCGATATTTCCTTTAGAGCAGGAATTAGGGAGAAATAAAATTATTTTTAAAAGAGGACTATTGGCTTCTGTGATTAAATGTGTACCAATTGCTGCCATTAAGAGCAACCTGAGTACTACAGAGTGATTCTGATGTTCTTTTAAAAAATCATCACAATGGCACAAAGCACAATGTGTTATGGAAGCCTGCTGAGGCCAGCCTAATCTCACAAGCGCACATTCTGTTTCCCACTTCAGTCTGCCCTGGAGTCTGTGGAAAGCCCAAACATGAAATAATGATAGGTCAAATCAGCGCATTGGGGGAGGGCCATCACCTCATGGCGAACAAGGATTGGGCAGAATGCAGACGTTGAAAATAAATGGCGGCACCCGAGGAAAGTAGCAATCAAAATCCATTTCACTGGAAATAGTCGGATTAACAATGTTAAAAGATGAATGATACGGAAAGCTTTTCTCGGAGGAGAATATGTTTTGGCTTTACTTCTAACCTTTTCAGCATGGACAAGAGAGCAAAAGCATTACTTAAGTATTTAGTCTGATTTGCTCTAGGTTTTTGAACAACGTAAGGCTTCGCCCATATGCGGACATCAATTGCTGACAAGCCAAGGCCAGACTGAGATTCATTCCAAACGCCTGAACTTGAATTTGGGGATGGCCTGACATGGCTTGTGTTTCCTGGGCCCATCGCCCAATGCGGGCCCCAAGCAGCAGCTTAATTCTATGCTTGTATTTATATCAGGTGATGGTGTGGGTTAACCTAACATACAACTTAGAGGTTTCTAGGTTTACTATGTTTGGAGGTGACCGAATTTAGAATAGGGAATGTATGGATGGATCAATGTTCGTAGTTATTTCCATCACAGCGTCACACTTTTTGTCATGTGCGTAAACATCCTCACTATCCACTTGAATTTGTAATTTTCCAGATTAACCCTTAAAATCAATTATAACACCAATCTTAAAATGACGCTGGGGGAGAAGAACTAAACAGGGAATGGGTTATGACTCCTGAACGTTACCATATCCCTGCCCCGGCTGGGGGAACATTTGCTTGGTCATTGTGGAACAGAATAACCTAAGGGCTGAAACTAGGACCAGCAAGACATTCACCTGCTTATAACGGCTGTTCTTTGATGGGGATTTGGTATTCAGGTATGCAGGAGCTGGAGTTGATCCCAGCTCATTAAGGATGTTACACAGTGGGATACTTGTATGATATGCTAAGCCATCCCAAGCAGGCACTCACACTCTATTAACTAAGACAGTTCACTTAGCGTCTCAGGCGCTGTGAGCCTAACCTGGATGTGAGGAAATGAGATCATCTGGCTGAGAACCCATCCAAACATGGCAGAAAGGTGTAAACTCCACACAGACCGGAAGTGACACTTGATACTAACCCATGGCTCTGCTGCTTCTGGGAAACAGCCATAGCCACTGTGCTGAGCAGGACGTTCTGGCTGATGGTTTTCTTTTTAACTCTTTTTCATAGTGTATCTCAGTTTTCCCTGTGGGTTGATGAGGCGTAGTGTCAGAGATAGCACCACTGACCACTGGACTTGTGAAAGTGCCTCGTGTAGAACTTAATGCACTGGATTTGCGCATCAAAAAGAACAGGTGTTACGACGGTGCTGTGTTTTCGCTTCGGTGCCAAGCGATTCCTTGAACTCAGACATATTTGGTGTTCCTGGAGGGAAAAATGTGCAGTCTGATTTACAGCTTGTTAAGTCACAGCTGGATATGCATCGTTAATTGCTTCCTGTGTTACGGCCCAAACAGTTGGGATGAGTTGTCTCTGACTGGAATGAGTGCTGGCTTGGTGTTTTTGGCTTCTACTGGTCTCTTGGATGACTCACCCAAGCCGCCATTCCCAGACATTTATGCAGTGGCGAGAGCTAAGCACCTCCGGATTCTGCGCTATTACAAGATCAACACTTGCCTGCGATGCACGTCAGAGAGGGGTAACAGGACATAGACGCTGGACAGGACAGACAGAACTAGAGTGTCACTGCTGAATATAATAAGGCATTCAACACTCAAATCCATGTATATGACGTTTTAGTTTTACTGTCACAGACAGTGAAACACACATCATGAATGTGAACAGTTTATATTTTCCCCATGTAACCATTTTATCAATAATATAGCAATGTTTTTATTAAAGCGCGTATCTAGTCATCTAGAGCAGTCTAACATGATGATTTGAGATACTGCATTTTAGTACAGGACACAACATGACAATAATACACTATTATAATAGCCACCATCTCATACCATTCAAAGATAATTCAATTTGAGTGTTATGATTATTGTTACTCAGTACTACACAGGGCCACAGTTAAATTACGTTCTCCTCTTTCTACCTCAGGTGGCACCAAACGTTGTAAAAGATGTCCTCCTGGGTCTTGTGCTGCTGAATCTTGTTATTAGAGCTACGGCAGCCTGCTAGCAAGGCAGGGTGGAGTAGCCGGGTCAAAGCACAGCAGGACGGGGCCAGACACACCTAATAATGCTGAGGTTGGAGGAAACAAAGGTGGGACTTTTGCTTTGGGGGCTTTCCTTCACTGCTGGCGGCCAGGGGAGGACATGCATCTGTAATTAATGTTTAATTTAAATGCGAGCGTTGTGGACTTGATACGCACAGAAAGTTAGAAACACAGCATCGTATGGCAACATTCCCTGCAGCTTTACCTCTCTTTTACCAGTTTTAGTCTCAAGGGAGCTACAGTGAAATACTTCAAGAAAAATATCAGACTAAAATGTAGCCATGTCAGTACTAGTGAGAAACAGCCGGCATCAGCAATTCAAAAAGGACACAGCGCATCTATTGTGTGCAAGAGGTATCCTCTTTCTTAGGCCTGTTGAGTCCCACAAGGCAGTGTGCTCTGCATGACCGCTACTCTTTCTAAGGGATCGTCCAATCACAAGCTAGAGGGCTTAGCAGGACTACACAAACACGTTCCACCATGTTACACATCAGGAAATATAGGGACAATACTGATAGACATATGCAACTTTGCATCTAGGTCACAATCTACTCTGATCTGTATGAAACCTTGTGTGTTAGCACAGAGAATGGAGTAGAGGGTTATCCCGAGGGTTCTGTGCTGAAGCAATATCATTACCAGTCTCTGAAAAATGCTAGGCTGGCCCACCTATATTCTGCTAAGCCTGAGTTCAGCACTTGAATCATGTAATTTATCCTGATATTTATTTTCTTACAGTCTGTTCCCAGGGGAAGGCTGTTGGTAAAACCCCGTCCCCTGGTTCAACGTTTGCCCGTCCCGTATCGTGGGAAGGCTGGCTTTGATGAAAGACAGATAGGCAACTTTGATTTGAGTCTCATTTTTTCTCAATTAAACATACCAGACAGACAAAGACGACTTGTTCTTACAGCCAGTCTTTTTTCATTTTGACACAGGAGCTTGCATGACAAATAAAGAAAAAAAGAAACCGCAACAAATTCCAGCCTCATGGAAAAAAGCAGTAGAATTTACAAAAAAACGACTTTACATTTCACAACGTGTGTCATGCAGGCAAAAACAAGAATTGAAAAGAGGTGCAGACATAGATGTGAGTCGTTTTAGTGAGTTGCAGGCTGTTAATCCCCCAAAGACAAAACTGTTCTGCCCCAAAAGGCCTCCAGAGGATCCCAGTGGGATTACAAAAGCACCTCTTCCTTAATGATGTGAGGTGGGGCTGGGATGCCTCTTGACTAATAATAGCTCTTCTGCTTTCTGGACAGAAGCCCACAGCGCTCCTCCGTTCCCCCAGGTTGTTGGTCTGGTACATTCCTCACACACTTGGCCAGCCTGTGACCCAGCCGGCAACCTTTACCCACATCCTCCCACTCACCCAGCCTTGTTTTCCCCCCACCTCCGTGCTCCTTGTACGCTTAAGGACACTCTGTTCCACGTTTGTTACTGAATGGTGATGTGAGTCACGCGCCAAAGAAGGACATTTTAAATTCGCACATTGTATTCTTTAGATGGTATGTTGGTGATTCTGCAGTTGTTTTGTTCCATTCGCAAAAAATATTTACTTAACTGGCAGCCTTTAGAATTCCGCTCGCCAGTTGGGAACTGCCAAGGGCTGGGAGGCTTTATGAAGGGCACCTGTTGCACTCGTATGGGAGATATTTACCCTGGAAATATCTACATTTGCAAAATGTGAGAATCTTTTTCAGTGCTTCTTTAAGTAGGGGTTCAAATATTTGTAATAGTGGGCCTGTGGTCTGCAATTATACTTAAGAGAAAGGTATGCAAGTTCTGCTTCCTCAATTAAGCTCATACACAAAGTCTTTACTGTTTGGTCTCGTGTTCCATCTGCTCCTCACAGGAAGGTGTAAGGATAGGGGCAGACTCAGGTCTGCAGTGTATATGTTGCATACGCAGACACACAAAGGTATTAGGCTATTAATGCACACAAACATGAACATATGGCAGATGCTTAACTGTTCATTCTAGGTTGTTTTTTGTGTAATATTGTTTTTCAACCAGATTTGCAATTTGTCACTGATGTCCTGTCAGGCTTCTCAACTTCTGGTCCAGTGTGCTATGGTCTTACATTACCCATAATTACTTGCACTATACCTTCTCAACATCAGGAGGCAACATTCTGTAAATGGTACATTTATTAAATGAATCAAATGTATTATAATGACATGCATGACAGGCTTTATAATTCATTATGAATGCTCATCTGGCAGTATGCTACTATGATACAATATGTGACACAGGCGATCAAATGTCGACTTCCCCTTCGTGACAAAGGGTACAGAGAGCTAGCCTGGCAATGCTAACTTTAGCTTTGCAAGTTGTGCATTCTAGGATACTTCATTTTTGCGGCTGGATTACAGTCCAGTACCCCTTTCTTTTGCAGAAAAACTCAAGTCCCAAAACAAATAAAAGAAACCTTTCACAGAGATGTAGTCAAAACTTTGGTGAATATTCTGGTATGCAGCTATCCCTGAGGCTAGCAAATTAATGCTCAAAGAGAAAAAGCGATATCCAATGAATAGCTGCCGAAAGTGGTTATATGCAGATGACTGCTGGACATGTCATTGCCTAATGTACTCCACAATGTCCATCAGTCCTAAGGGGAAAAGGAGGGTACAAAAGAGAAGTCAAAAAATTAACTGCCACCAAGCAGCTACTAAGCTTCAACTGAAATATCCTGTTAACATTGGAGAGCACTGGAATATTCTCAAATCTATCAATGTCAGATCCTCCAAAACCTCCATTCCTTGGGTAATCATCCAAAAAGCACCAGGATTGGTCTGATGAAAATGACACTGAGATGGAACAGCTTATTAGCAAGAAAAGTTACTCCTTTTGTGTCCAGTAGAATAATTCGACCAGCAAGGTTAAAGAGTTATGGTCAGTCATTGAGTCTATTCAAATATAAGTTAATACCCCTGTTTTAATATAAGTATATTTAATACAAATTTGTGCTGTTTCAGCTCGAATTTCCAAACAGACACTTTTTCTAACATTTGTTATGGGAGAGTTCTAGGGAGGAGGGGGTGCGTGTTCTCGCCATGGTTACGACCCATTTGTGAGGCTTCCATTGCACCGCCATTCTGTTCGAGCGTTATAATGAGCAATGTTGTAAATTAAATGTGCGTTGTACAAACACACACACACACACACACACACACACACACACACACACACACACACACACACACACACACTTCACCTGCCAGTGATGGAACAGAACAGTGGGGTGCAAGAACCAATATTGCTGTGGTTATGTATTATATTCATTTAACAGTCTTATGATGTTTATTTAACAGTCTTAAAGCAGAGGGAATGAATGTCCCCGGCATCATAGTTGGGTTCAGGGGGTGTCTATGGGAATAGAAGGTGCACGGATGCACCTCATTATCTTAAGGAGACCTCTGGGACAGAACAGCCCCCCCTGCAACATCAGGATTGCCACTTTAACAATGAATTGACGGAAAGGGTTGGGTGTAGCCAGAATAGGGGCAGAAGTATAATTGCTTATAGGCCCTGCCTGCAGTCTCAGAACAGAGAAACCTAACTTATGATAAAATCAGGGATGTCAAAGGAGCTGTGGGAAAGCCCAAAAATCTCTGCAGGTCCTTGCGGGATTGCTGTAGTGGAATGACCCACCACACCCTTAACCGTCGACGGATCCATCTCCAGTTCACCTTCAGGGATGACAAACCCCAGGAAGGACGTAGTGCGTTGGCCGAATGCAATCTCTGCTTTGACCAAGAGCTGCTGCTCAAGCAGTCTCTGAAGTAGTAGATGGACTGGATGGACTTGTTCCCGGAGGGTTCTAGAAAAGATCAGGATGTCATCAAGATATACAAACAGAGACTTGTTTATCATATATCCCAGAACATCATTGAAGATGGCCTTGAAAATGGTGGGGCACTGGTCAGACCGAAAGGAATGAGCAAGTACTCATAGTGGTCCGTGGGGCTGTTTCAGGCTGTCTTCCATTCATCCCCTCCCTGATTCAACCAAGTGGTATGCGTTAATCAAGTCCAACTTGGTAAAGAAAATGGCACCCTGTTAGATTTCAAAGGCTTCTGATATAAGGTGAAGTCCATACAAATTTTGACAGTTTTGTCCTGAAGGCCACGATAGTCAAAGCAGGGTCTCAGGGATCCTTCCTTCTTGCCAACAAACGAGAACCCTGCGACTGCCGCTGAAGTAGGAGGTCAGATGATACCTGCAGCCAGGGACAACTCTGTGTAGGAGGAGACAGGGAGTATACATGATCTCGAGGAGGGTATGTTCCCGAGAGCCCATCAATGGCACAATCATTGGGCCGATGAGATGACAGAGAAGTGGCTCTGGATTTGCTAAAGGCTGGCCTCAGATCAAGGTACTCTTTAGGAACAGTCGACAGTTAGGAACAGTCGACACCTGAGCAAGGAGACTGCAAGCAGCGAGACCGCCAGAGTGGGCTCCATGGAACAGCGATGTGCCGAGGAGGTTCTCTTCAGCCCCCAAGATGATACGTGCAGAAGAGGTATGCAGGTGACCCCTCCATGTCACGGTGGCCCTTGGGACTGCTTGGAGTCGCTGCCTGCAGCACCCCCCCCCCCCTCTCAGCTGCGGTGAGGTGGGTGTTGTCTACCTGCATCGGATCAGATGGATCATAAGGAATGGGGCGGGGCAACTTGCATGTGGTGAATGAGTCTCAGAACAGGGATGTTGACATAAATACCTTTTGAACTAAATGCAATTGTCAACCGGGACCTTAGAAAATACAATATAAGGACTATACACAAAGATCTAACCGAACAAAGCAAACTTGTATAACGGATGAATGAAATGACATGTCTTCTCGTTGACTTTTTGATGGCTATTACTGCCAAAACCTACCTTGAACCCCCAAAAGTTTGAGAGGAACTACATGCTAGTCACATGCTAGACATGAGCCTCACATACAGTTGGTCAGGGATGTAGCTTGGTTAGCCCAGAGTCTGCGGCCGGAGACAAAAAAAACAGTCATATGGCAGAGGCTGGCATTGCTTCCCCTACGGTTTTGTGTGTTTGTTATGATAGTTGCCACTGAACGACCCTGTTTTTATTTGCTGCATGGCTAACACACCCAGGGTTGCTCAAAGAAGCGCTCTAAAGCAGGAGTCTGAGTGGCCTGCCCTTCAACCTCATCCCATATGAAACCAGCCCTTTAGATGATGTAATTATACAAGCCCTTCTGGTCTCATGATTACAGCCATACACGTTCACTCAGTTCCCTCGCAACACACACATAAACAGACACAAATAAGTGCAACGACTCACACACACACACACACACACACCCACACACTCACAAACACACATGCAAATAAAGATTCATGCATGCAAGTAAGCACACACACAGACGTGCACTCATACACACACACACAGACATGCATACACACACACACACTCACACACGTGTGCGTGTGAGACGCCCCCTGAGCCAACTGAACAGAGGAGTCAACGAGAGGTTTTCCTGCACGTCGTGAGCATGATGACTAATGTGCGGCGATGCGGCTGTACCTCCCTGACCCCTGTGGCGTGTGTGCTCTGACCCCGTCCCGAGGCAGCAACACACCGTTTTACTGGTGGTGGGGGGCTGGTTTCCAGTAAAGCAGCCCTGCTCCACCTGTACGGCCTTCCTTTCCCGTTGCTCCTTAAACAAATATGCAAGATTCCACTAAACGGCTTTGGTGCACAGATTTGGTGTGTGTGGGGGTGTGTGTGTGTGTGTGTGTGTGTGTGTGTGTGTGTGTGTGTGTGTGAATCAGACTGCACGTGTGTTTGAGTGTGTAATGAATTGCACGTCTATGTGAGTGGGAACTTCAGTGTTACTCACTGGTGAACTGCATTGTGTTTGTGAGCATCCATTCAAACTCTCAGGAACAACAAGTCCTCTCACTTGTTTGTTTGTTGCTTTTTCGGGGGGGACACCTTCACTACTGGCTGCAGCCAATGAGAGGCCAGCGTACAAAGCATATAGAACCATATTGAAAGTTACAGTAGCTGCTTGAATCTGTTAGCGGTTGGCTATGCATTGTTTTTGCTGGTTTGCTTTTCTGTTCTGAGTTAAATGTAGCCCCTGTTAAAGGATTTAATGGTGGCCTTACAAGATGATGTATAGTGGCTGTGGCCCTTTTGAAGTAAAATAAATGGACGAAGCGCTGCACTGTAAAGACATAAAGTGACAAATCACAGCAGATAGGTACACATGCATTCATGCACAAACACACACGCAGACACATGCAAACAGGCACACACGCAGACACATGCAAACAGGCACACACACAGACACATTCACTCTCTCGCTCACACATATGAACACTCATGCACACACACGTACACACATGTCTTTTCTCTCTCAACCCCCCCCCCCCCCCCCCACACACACACACACACACACATACACACAGCTATTTATAGATGGTTACAACACTAGATTGGTGTCTTGCATCTCCGAACCTGTAAAAATTAGGAACACAGATCTTTTACATGGTCGAAAAAAGATGCATGTGCCGTCTCTCTATACCATACAATAACCTTTAGTTTTATGGAACAGACAAAACAAAGCTAAAGC
Source organism: Pollachius pollachius (assembly GCF_949987615.1). Classification (NCBI taxonomy): domain Eukaryota; kingdom Metazoa; phylum Chordata; class Actinopteri; order Gadiformes; family Gadidae; genus Pollachius; species Pollachius pollachius. The sequence continues at coordinate 16,535,898 of NC_136946.1, read as the reverse complement.
TAACAGAAATTCGAGAAAGACACATTGAGAAAATAAAGCAAGAAAGTTATCGTCCAACATTTTGACGGAAGAATGTTATTCGCGGCAGCCGTGCTTCTCGTTCACGGCAGGAAGTGCCAGTCGACCGCAGGAATGCAGAGCACTGGAGCAGACATGGTTTTCCACACTCCGACCAGAGGAAAAGAGGGAGTGTTGTCTGTGTGGGAAAAAGGGGTCTGGGGGGCAGAGAGAGACAGACAGACAGAGAGAGAGACCAACAGAGAGAGAGACAGACCAAATGAGAGAGAGACCAACAAAGAGATACAGACCAACAGAGAGAGACAAACAGACACAGAGAGACAGACAGACAGAGAGAGACAGACCAACATATAGAGACAGACAGAGAGAGGCAGACCAACAGAGAGAGAGACCAACAGAGAAAGACCAACAGAGAGAGACAGATCAATAGAGAGAGAGATCAACAGAGAGACAAACAGACCAACAGAGAGACTGAAAAACAGAGAGGGAGACCAACAGTCACGAGGACAGACCAATAGGACGAGGGCTCACGTTTGATAACATTCTACCTATGGGCGACTGGTTCACATTTTTTTCGGTTACAGTTGTGTAACTTTAAAAAAGTGTTGTCGTAACATTGTTTCTGCCTAGATTATTTAAGCCCAGTAGGAAATGAATTAAAACAATGTGTCTCTTGCTGGAATGATAGTGTAGCAAAGATCATGCTACATGCCACCTGGGTGGCTTCTACTGGTCCCCTCCAGACAAAGGACGCAAGGTGGGGATGTTGAAAGTCTGTTTTTTTTTTAAAAAAATTATAATAATGATACATGGCCTGGTGCTCCATGTTGCCATGCAAGAGATCTCTCCCTGAGGCCCCGTTTACACGAAGGGAAAACGGGGTGTTGGGGGTGTTGTCATGTCAACTGGGAGAAACTGGGTTTTAGGTTCTCAAGCGTCACATTATGCGCCAGAAAATGCTTAACGTCATGTGTGCGCCCGCTGTCTGTCCACACGAACGAACCTCGCGCCATATAGCGGGATTATTTGTTTATTTATTAACATGGCGGATGCGCGCGCAGAATGATTGCGAAAAGAATATTTGTTTGACCGGTTGCCAGGGTTATCTCTGTATGGTTAATTTGCAGTTGCAGTGTTTATTAGCGATGTTGTCAGCTTACTGTTGCATTAAACTGTAATCAGAAAACGCGGTTATATGCTATAGACCCTATAGTATCTGTGGTATAAAGGCTGGGACAAATTTCAAATTATAAATATGTATACTTTATGTTGAAAGTATAGACCATCACGATTCCCATTGAAACGAATGGCGCGGTGATTATTCTTCAAAACAAGAGCCGGTAAATTGTGAAAAATGAATTAAACTGTTGTTTTGAAAGGAACAGGAAGTCGCTCGTTTTATTTGTTGTAGTTGATTCAGAGGTTTCTGATTGGCTTGCATGGCTTTATCCTTCTCCCTACACTGTCGCCCATAGGTTTGGCATAGTTATAATGGCGCTCGGGTGTAAATAAAAAATTCATGTTGATGTAAATGACAACTTCTTTGAAAACGATGTTGTGTGCACAATGTTATTTTTGAAAACGGAGGGGGGGAAATATTCGTTTCTCTAAATACCCTGCTATGTATAAACGTGGCCTGAGTGTGTGTGGAAATGGCTGGTCTAACCTGTGTACACTGATTACTCAATGTGCAACAGGTGTGTAATCTCACCCAGTCCCAGAGACCAATCAGACTCGGCCAGGTGAGGCTGCTTAATTCAGCCATCATCCACACACACTCCCACAGATATTCTACTATACATTATCTTAAAACATGAGCTGCCATTCAACCTTGACTTGTCACCGCAAGACCAAAAAGAAGCTCTCCATCTCTCCACCATGAACCTCATCTGTTGTCCACCTATCTGTATCCTGATATATGAGGCCATCAGCCTCAGCAGCAGCCAACGGATTCAACACATTCTACAATCTATGATGTGTCTAAAGAATGAGGTGGCTCCAAACTCAGATTATTCGTTTTTTGTGTGTGCCTACTCTTTAATACATGTAAGTCCATCAGGTGTAGATACATCAAAGCAAAATAGGAACCACTCTCTTCATAGAATGAGTTGCTATGAGGTTGTGGACCTGTTGAATGTCAAATCCTAAACTCAGAATGTGACCAGAATCAAATGACTAGTATACGTCTATAATACCACTGTGCTCAAGGCCTCCTTGGTTCTCCATAAAGACCAGATACACATACAGATCGTCTTTGAGCCACGAGGAAGGACTCGTGGTCCAGAACCCTGCTCAGAGCTAGATCTGAGAGGAGAGTCAGTGAAACGCTGCTGGATCACAGGGCAGAATACCTAGCGGCCCCCACAGGGCAACCTGGGACTGGGGCGGCCGGGAGCCAGGGCCGGCCCTGCCTGGTTAGGGTAAAACACCGCAGCGGTGCAGAGGAACGAGACAGGCCCGAGTACAGCAGGAGAGAGAGAGAATGTATGTGTGCAGGGTGTTGAGGACTTAGCGTGCGGAGCTGCAAGACGACCGGCCTCCTGGACCAAAGGGAGGGATACGATTCCTTCACAAGTCTTTGGTCCCCCCGGTCCAGTGAAGTGGCCCGCGTGGAATATCACGTTCCCCCCCCCAACCCTAACTCCCGGCACCATCGCTCTCCCACTCCGCCCGGGACATCAAACACTTTTCTACCAAAGTACATTCTCTCTCACATGCACACACACACACACACACACACACACACACACACACACACACACACACACACACACACACACACACACACACGTACACACGCATGCACGCACACACACACACACACACACACACACACACACACACACATACACACACACCCACACCCTTGAAGTCCTTCCAGCCTCAACATTTGGCCCGTCTGGAAGGAATTAGGAAGGGCGGGTGTGTGTGTGTATCTGTGTGTGTGTATGTGGGTGTGTGTGTGTGTGTGTATGTGGGTGTGTGTGTGTGTGTGTGTGTGGGGGGGGGTGCATATGCTTGTGGGAGTGTGTGTGTGTGTGTCTATGCATCTGTGTGTGTGTGTGTGCGTGTGTGTGTGTTTGTATACCAAGAGTCTCATGGACACACCCTCAAATCAGGAGTCCCCTGATAACATTAATGAATACACATCTTTAATCCATAAACCTAAACGTACATGTAATCAGCAAGAATCAAACTTTGGGGTATTTGTATCAGATGTCACATTTTCACTGTGTAAATCTTGTCAGTATCGTGTGGACTTTCAAAATCCAGCACATCACATACTGAATTGGAATAATGTTGCTGTCACATGGTGAGAATGACAGACTGCTAGAATGTGTTTTTTGCAAGTGTTTAGGTGATAAAATTGCTTCATGGAGCCCCTGCATTTTGAATGATTACATCAGGGTGGGCACAATGAAAAGTATTTTGATTCTCTCATGCACTCTTCATCCACGCTTCTTCAGAAGAGCGACAATGCACTTTTGTTCATGTTTTTGGAGATCTGAGGTTGCTGAAGCCGACCCACCCTCCACCTCATGGTTCACCAACAGCAGAGCAGGACATAGAAGAAGAGGACAGCCGGCAGCCTATCCTCACTCTGAGCACCTCTGATGCAAACTCTGCAACACTGATCCAAACACTGGGGAGACACCGCCATTCTGCAGCCCTTTGATTGGCCCGGGTTCCTAATCAGACCCTTGATTGGCTCAGGTTCTTCATCCGCCCCTTGATTGGCTCAGGTTCTTCATCCGCCCCTTGATTGGCTCAGGTTCTTCATCCGCCCCTTGATTGGCTCAGGTTCTTCATCAGACCCTTGATTGGCTCAGGTTCTTCATCCGC
>NC_136946.1:16429537-16527037 GCF_949987615.1 Pollachius pollachius | reverse complement strand
TAAAAAAAACGGAATCACATGAAATTAAGCATTTTATTATTTCTGCTGGACAAATTGATATAGCATAGACAGTTTATAGAAATCAATACAAAATAAGTGGTAAAAACAGCTGTTCTTACAGTTACAGTTCTTTTCAATGTCGAGAATGTTTGCAATGTGATTTATAATGTTGTGCTATTTACATACATTTTGATTTTACATGTTACGTTAAAGTTGTTAAAGTTAAGCACGGTTATTTGTGGATCTCTGACTGAGCTGTCATCTCCAGTAGCAACAAAAGTCTGCAGCTTTGCAAATAAAAACACAGCAAATAAAATCAAAAACAAGATGCATTAATCAGCAAAGTAACTCCTAAAAGAAGAATCAACCCCTCCAATTCACAGTCAGCTCTCCCTCTGGTTGAATGATGCAGCTTATTGGAACTGCTTTCCTCATTGGCCTCATGTGATGTTAAACCCACTGATGACTTTTGTACGGTCACCCCATAACTGCAGTGTTTATTAATAGGTGTTTTTGTGCAAGTGTTTTTGTGAACAAAGATACTAGTGTCGTGCTACTTCTGTCATCGCTCAGCAGCCCTTAATCACCTCCTGGCCCTTGAGGCTCCTTATACTATATGGTGCTGAGAAAAACTGGTGTCAATGTAAAGACAGTTAAAACAAAAAGAACAACAACATCCAACCAATACAGATCTATACAGCAAAGGAAATGTACATCAAACAATTGGTTTTCATGCTCCGTGAAATCACATTCATACCGGATGTTGGCGTTACGTTTGGTTAGTGCAGGAAGCAAGACTGAACTGAAATCAACACTAAAAGTGATTCGAGAGCGAAAGAGCGGGATGACCTCAAACTCCCCCGCCCGTACAGTTCAGATCCACAACGAAGAAAGAGAAAGACTGGACCGAGTCTCGGGGATCACATTTGAAGATACATGTCCACACCGAAGTCATCGTTTTTTTTTTTTTTTACAGAGACACTTTTCATTGATCCCACCAGGGAAACACAAAGACCTTTGGTCAGGCCTGGATAGGAGTGGAATAAATAGCAGAGCGGGCCGGAGGAGGGCTTCCTCCTTCATGTGGCCGCCTTCCAGATGATGACGCCCAGTATTACCAGCACCACGGACATGACCAGCGCCAGGATGCACATCTTCTTACGGGACTTTTGCTGTGGAAGAGGGGAAGGGAGGGTTACAAAGAGAAAGCAAACACACGGCTTCAGAGCGCCGGAGGCTGCCTGGCGCCCTGGCCCAGGGCATTCCTGTCTTGCAACCAAGCGATGATTTATTAGGCGTGCCGGTGCGAAAATAAATGGAAAGCCTTCATTCCTTCCTTCCCTGTCTGTCTGTCTGTCCAATAGTCTTTTGTAAAGGACGTTTTTTTAAGTTTTTCTCATGGAAGCTGAGCTCTTCAAGCGTTTACCTTGTGTTGCCTGAGGGTTGGGCCAAATCCTACAGATCAACACCCAGACTTCACTGCAACACGGTGCTGACCGTAGGAGTGTCCTACCACAACTCTGCCCTCCAAACTATCAGCCGGTCGCGCTACACCTGAGACCTCGCCGCCACCACCAGCCTCACAGCACGCCACGCCTACGCCTAACCTCAAGGCCTCCCAGGCCCGGCCCCTAGTCCGGGGGGGGGCTGGGCCGGGTGTGTGTGGGTCCTCACCTGGTAGTAAGCGGCTCTCTGCAGCTGCTCCCCCCCGCGCTCCACGTGGACCTCTGCACTCTCCACGTTGGCCTCGATGCTGTCTGTAACCGGGGGGAGTCGCACACAGACCGTCAGCCATGGGGCCACCGCCATGGGGCCACAGCACTACAGCCATGGGGCCACCGCCATGGTGCTACAGCCATGGGGCCACCGCCATGGTGCAATAGTGGGGCCACCGCCATGGTGCTATAGTGGGGCCACCGCCATGGTGCTACAGCCATGGGGCCACCGCCATGGTGCTATAGTGGGGCCACAGCACTACAGCCATGGGGCCACCGCCATGGGGCCACCGCCATGGGGCCACAGCACTACAGCCATGGGGCCACAGCCATGGTGCTACAGTGGGGCCCCAGCCATGGTGCTATAGTGGGGCCACAGCCATGGTGCTATAGTGGGGCCCCAGCCATGGTGCTACAGTGGGGCCCCAGCCATGGTGCTATAGTGGGGCCACAGCCATGGTGCTATAGTGGGGCCCCAGCCTGGCATGTTGATTTTAATTGCATGTTTAATGATTAACTGGGTTATTTGTCCGTGTCAAATGTTTGTGTGCATGCTTTTCTGAGTGTGCCATGCGTCAGTTGCTAAACATTGGAATCAGAAACTACCCTTAAAGATCAAATGAAACTCACCGATCATATCTCCTTGATCGTGGATCATGACGGCTAAATCCTTGAAGATCTGGTTCACATCCAAGATATCCGACTGAAATGAGAAAATAAAATGAATAAACATGCAGATACTACAAACCAATCAACTTGCTCTGATGTTCTTTATATTTAAGTATGTTCAATTATAATCAAGCTATCATCTAACTACTGCCCCAAATCAAGCTATCATCTAACTACTGCCTCAAATCAAGCTATCATCTAACTACTGCCTCAAATCAAGCTATCATCTAACTACTGCCCCAAATCAAGCTATCATCTAACTACTGCCCCAAATCAAGCTATCATCTAACTACTGCCTCAAATCAAGCTATCATCTAACTACTTTCCTAAATCAAGCTATCATCTAACTACTGCCCCAAATCAAGCTATCATCTAACTACTGCCCCAAATCAAGCTATCATCTAACTACTGCCTCAAATCAAGCTATCATCTAACTACTTTCCTAAATCAAGCTATCATCTAACTACTGCCCCAAATCAAGCTATCATCTAACTACTGCCCCAAATCAAGCTATCATCTAACTACTGCCTCAAATCAAGCTATCATCTAACTACTTTCCTAAATCAAGCTATCATCTAACTACTGCCCCAAATCAAGCTATCATCTAACTACTGCCCCAAATCAAGATATCATCTAACTACTGCCCCAAATCAAGCTATCATCTAACTACTGCCCCAAATCAAGCTATCATCTAACTACTTTCCTAAATCAAGCTATCATCTAACTACTGCCCCAAATCAAGCTATCATCTAACTACTGCCCCAAATCAAGCTATCATCTAACTACTGCCTCAAATCAAGCTATCATCTCACTACTTTCCTAAATCAAGCTATCATCTAACTACTGCCCCAAATCAAGCTATCATCTAACTACTGCCCCAAATCAAGCTATCATCTAACTACTGCCCCAAATCAAGCTATCATCTAACTACTGCCCCAAATCAAGCTATCATCTAACTACTGCCCCAATTCAGGACATCATCTAACTACTGCCCCAAATCAAGCTATCATCTAACTACTGCCCCAAATCAGGACATCATCAAACTACTGCTCATCATCTAACCCTGACCAGATTCAAGGATTATTTAACTACTGCCCCATCAAGCTCCCAAACTAAATATCTACTGTTGTTCTTCTCCCATCGTTGACATTCTGTCACCTATATCGTCTTTATACTATAGAACATAATTCTATGAACGTCTCAGTGGTCTGACGCCCGGAACATCCCCCAGGCCCTGCACTGAACCCAGCCTATGGGAGAGGCTGACTGTCCACCAGACCACTGAACCCAGCCTAGGGGAGAGGCTGACTGTCCACCAGACCACTGAACCCAGCCTATGGGAGAGGCTGACTGTCCACCAGACCACTGAACCCAGCCTAGGGGAGAGGCTGACTGTCCACCAGACCACTGAACCCAGCCTAGGGGAGAGGCTGACTGTCCACCAGACCACTGAACCCAGCCTAGGGGAGAGGCTGACTGTCCACCAGACCACTGAACCCAGCCTAGGGGAGAGGCTGACTGTCCACCAGACCACTGAACCCAGCCTAGGGGAGAGGCTGACTGTCCACCAGACCACTGAACCCAGCCTAGGGGAGAGGCTGACTGTCCACCAGACCACTGAACCCAGCCTAGGGGAGAGGCTGACTGTCCACCAGACCACTGAACCCAGCCTAGGGGAGAGGCTGACTGTCCACCAGACCACTGAACCCAGCCTAGGGGGGAGGCTGACTCGCCTCCAGCTGCCGGATGTTGGTCTCTCTCTCCTTGATCAGCTCCAGGTCTTCCTCTGTGATAGCCGCCTCCTCCGTCTGTATGGACGTCTGAGCCCAGTCCTCCTGGCTTCACACACACACACACACACACACACACACACACACACACACACACACACACACACACACACACACACACACACACACACACACACACACACACACACACACACACACACAGAGCTAGGAAACAGGCCCCCATACAACCGGGTGAAGGTCGCAAAGAGGAGCGTGGCGATGTGGAGGGATGGCGATAATACGGCGGCGGTGGTCTTACTTGTCGAAAGAGACGAGCTGTTCGTCCCCGCCGCCGTCCTCGGCCTGGGGAGAAGCCAGAGCATCAACACACCTTCCTTCACATCACGTCATTAGACCACCGGTACATACTGACGGTTAGGAGGTGTCGTGTTGGAGACCCACCGAGAGGCGGGAGCCGGCGCGGGCCCGGGCCACTGACTCCTTCTCCTTGTCCGCGGCGCGCCGCTGCACCGCCTGGAAGTTGTTGAGCGCCGCCGAGAAGTCGCTCATCAGCCGGTCCCGCTGCAGCTTCTGCTGCCGCTGTGGACCAGACAACACACCGCCGTTAGACCGGACCCCCGGGACCACAGACCCCCCCGTTAGACCGGACCCCCAGGACCACAGACCCCCCCGTTAGACCGGACCCCCAGGACCACAGACCCCCCCGTTAGACCGGACCCCCGGGACCACAGACACCCCCGTTAGACCGGACCCCCAGGACCACAGACCCCCCCGTTAGACCATAGAGGACCCCCAGGACCACAGACCCCCCGTTAGACCATAGAGGACCCCCAGGACCACAGACCCCCCGTTAGACCATAGAGGACCCCCAGGACCACAGACCCCCCGTTACACCATAGAGGACCCCCAGGACCACAGACCCCCCGTTAGACCATAGAGGACCCCCAGGACCACAGACCCCCCGTTAGACCATAGAGGACCCCCAGGACCACAGACCCCCCGTTACACCATAGAGGACCCCAGGACCACAGACCCCCCGTTACACCATAGAGGACCCCAGGACCACAGACCCCCCGTTACACCATAGAGGACCCCAGGACCATTCATCTGCCTCCAGAGCTCCTTGCCTGTTCTGAGGGGGATGTCGGCAGAGGGATGGAGCCGAGGTCCTTCAGGTGCTTGTTGGTTTCTTTCGCCAGCTGGTTGGTGAAGTGCTGCATCTGCTGTCTGTGAGAAACCAAAGAGGATGCAGGAGATTTGGGGTTCTGTTTGCTTATTAGCAGGGATGTCCCGAACCGATCCACGACATCGGGCCGATAATGGCCAAATATGATCCAATACGCACAGCGTATCACATGATGACAACAGTAGTAGCCAATTAGCGCATGAGAGCTACCTGTTGAACGCAGTCACGCTCCAGTTCAATTGCAGCTTGGGCCAGAGCGGATCACAGCTTTTGTTATCGCCACGCTTGTGCCGATCACAAACGCTTACCATTTCGGACAGTGCGGATGTCCAATCGATTCAAATGATTAATCGATTGGAAGTGTGATTATTATGTCGGGCGTTTGTGGGTGGGAATCAACATTTATATGGCTAGAGGCTAGCTGCTTCTTACATAAGAGATGTACTTATGATAGAAGCTAAATGCTAAAGTAAACTATATTTTTCACGTCATGATATCTACACAAGCAATATGTAATATGGAGGACACGCCATGGAGACCAACAGTACAAGCCTTATCATTTTGTGAGCTTATCTCGATTTACTAGATGTAAAAGAATAACGTCAATAACTCTTCCTGGTTACTACAAGTGATGACACACACACACACGGCTCTCTTATTCTATATTGTATCTCAAATGTATTCAAACTTTATCACTTTATCTATTTGTTTTACTCTTCACTTTAAACGGTATGTATGTTTACTCCATTCTGATTTTTTCTCTGTAATATTTTCACTGATTTAAGCCATTCAAGTTTTCTTTAATGAGATGTTTTTAGGTGGCTAATTTGCAATCATGAGCAAAGTGCTTCCATATATTTTATTTGTTCAAGAGTAAAACAAAGTATCGGACTGATATCGGTATCGGCATATAGCTGTATCGGAAGTGAAAAAGTGGAATCGGAACATCCCTGCTAATTATTATCAGCATACATCCCAAAAGAGGTGATCTTGTGTCAGCCAAGACACGATGCATAGAGGGTGGACACTTACAGCCGATCTTGAAGTTCACTGTTGTCTTGTCGTGTGCCCAGCTGGCCAACGATGACCTTGATCTGGGCGGCTGTAATTGGAAGACAACGAACAGTGATTAACCTGTACGTGGTATTGTGATGTTATACATAACCCATTATAAACCGCAAACAAGCAGCAGTGCAGTGCTTGGTGAGAGTGAGGGAAGTGGACCAACACCTACTGTTTTGTGTGATCTTTTGGATGTTGGCGCTGCATGTCTGCAGGACGGAGCCGAAGTCCCGCGGGACCGACCGGTATGCGTCGGCTTTGGCGTAAGACATCACAGCGGGACCCGATGCTGTAGCTGGAGAAGGCTGGGGATGTTCGCGAACTAGCCTGGAGCCCAATTCTACAGAAAAACAAATAATCCCACAATGTACATACGTATGTAATGAATCAGAATACAACGAATACAGCGTGACAGAAGTATCGTTAAGACAGCGTTATCGATTTTGCAGTCCCTCCCAGTGATGTCTGGTGCCGTCCGCAGAGCAGAGCTGTCACTGCTGGCTAACTTTTTAATCCACTCCAATCCATTGCGTAATTTAGCTGGACCGTTGACACTCCGCCGGCAGTTTATTCTGACAGGATGCCGTGTAATGACTACAAAAGTCCATCTCAAAGCAACAAGTAGCGTCTGTGATCAGCTGATACCAACAACAAGCTAGCTTGTCATGCTAACCACTTAACCATGACCCTTCAGATAACTTCACACAGCCAGAACACAGCGGCAGCCATTTTCCGTACTAGAAAACGGAAACATTTACTGGCTAGTTAATATATCGGCTTTCATAAGAACAACAATCTCTACTTACTTGTTGGGATGTTTCAAATAGCGGGTATTTTCTATGCCGTTACTCCCTAACATCAAAGGCTTCCTGGTCTGTGCGCGATGACGTCACGCAAAACGTGCGCAATGACAAGGCTTCAGTCACCCAACCGAACCCACAAACAATCAGTGCCTCTATCAAACACAACTGATGTTTACAGATAAACATTCACATTTTAGCAGAAGTTAACAAACATGTAATCTTCTAGATTATGTCCATAAGACTCGTGAGCCGCGTGCATAGGCCGGGCTGCATTCCACCAGCCTAGACCCTGATCATTAGAGCATCTTGTGACTCTCATGTGGTGCCCTGTGCTGATTTAACAAGGGGTTTCTCTAACGCCCCGAGCAGAGTATCCCACCCGTGTTCATTTAGCAGAAGAATCGTGACATTCTGTTCCCCTAGAGATGACCTTAACAAGCGTGCGATTGGCCTTTGCGCTTAAATTACCTTGTAGCCATTACAAGCAAGTTCACTAACGATATGCGCACATAATGTTCCTAGCTTGAGATTTTCAAAAGAAACTGAACATGGTGCTTATTTTGTAGGCATGTAGGCTATACTTGTGGTTTTTAAATACCCATTAAGTCATGCAATTGTACCCAAACATTTACTTAAACCAAAAATATAAGCTGAATCAACCAGCAACACACCGTAATGTTCAATAATATCATAAAACACAAGCTATGTACTCATTTATTTAATGGATAAACGAAAATATAAACAACATATCAACAATGCACGGTCTCTGGTAGACTGAGAGACAGTCCCAGGTCTGCGGCGCCGGCAGACGGCTGCCAGTGGCAGTCGATCAGCGCGTCGTATAACTCCTCGCTCAGCTCCATGAACTTCCTGTTGGCCTCCCACACATCCAGCTCGGGGTTTGGATCTGCAAAAATAAATGTGAATGGGAGAGTAGTTTGTTAGTGTTTCAATTACGTTAAAAATAATTAAAACCAGAAACCACTGCTTGAGGAACTTCCTCTTAATGCACACCTTCCACGGTATCCTCCTGAGTCTCAGTTTCCTTTAAAAATAACAAACAACATGTTAGCATGAGCGAGCTTAACATATCAATGAAAGATGTCGACAACAAATTTCCCACTATGGGAAGAAGGTCATTCTGAAGGTACCTGAGGTTGCGCTGCAGTCTGTGGGTAATACTGGTTGTAATTGTAGCCGTAGCCATCCGCGTTGGGGTCATAGCCCCAGTTGGGGTAATAGCCGGGGTACTGGGCCTGCTGTTGGTAGGGATCGTACTGCTGGTAGTTGGGTCTGTAGGCTGCAGAGTTCGACTGCCATGACTTGTTCTCAGGAGGATGTCTGGTCCTGGAGAGGTGGGTCACAACCAGGGACAAAATAGTTGAGTTGTACTTAAAGGGGGGGGAACAGTCGCGCTTGCTATTTACTCACAGCCCTTTCACACATGCATTGTAAGCCCGACATTCTCCAGATTACGCTCGGAGGGGCTGTATGTGTGAACGCAGATGTCTGAATCCTCCAGAGTTTACCCGGCCAGGGCCCCGGGGGAAGTCCGGAGGATCTAAGAGCCGTAGAATTCCCAACGAGCGAGTGGGCATGTTACTGACATGTTTCGATCATTCAATAGGCGCGAAAAATGGGAGCACGAAGTTTAGCTGCTGGTTACTTTTCTCTTCTTGCCTGTATTTTCGTTCCAACTCCTTTCTACTATTCTGTTGTCTTTCTTTTGACAAACATACTTATTGTAAGTCGCTTTGGATAAAAGTCTTCTAAAGGCACTAAATCATAATGTTTATTGCAGATGATTCTTAATAAATGCAGTATTTCCATCACCGCATTAAGAGTCAGCACTACGGAGTTGGATCCTCTCGCCCTCTTCGCTGTGTTGTAAGCAAAACAGACTTCCGCTGCATACTTCCTTTGACATCTCGTACACGCTCTACCCAGGCGCCAGCCCTCACCCAAAGTATCCTGAGTATCTCCAATACGTGTGAACACGTCTGAAGCGGCTCATTGCCAGCTGTGTCGCATGTGTGAAAGGGCAACCCAGGATCACCTCCAAACCCGGTTCTCTGGAAAGGATCCCTAGTGCATGTATGAAAGTCATCCCATAAGGGATACTGCTTCACTTTGCCTTTATTTTCTATCCATTTTACTCATCTTTTGCATACGTTTTCTTTTACTTATCTATTATTAAATTTTATTGTATGAAAATGTTTATATGTGAAGCACTTTGAGTCTGCCTTGTGTATGAAAAGTGCTATAAAAATAAAGTTGCCTTGCCTTGCCTTGATATGGGATGAGTGACCTGAGAAAAACATCAACTCTGTTGGACCATTGACCTCATCGGTCCGGCATTTGCGTTCTCAAACATGCAAGTAAATCTGAACCGATTATTTTACAACAGGGATATGAAGACATACACTTGTATTTTAAAATATGTGACGTTCCCCCTTTAAACCTTCAGCACTCAGTGCATTGACAGCGTTTAGTTGAACATCATTGTCCTCAATACCGATACCTTCCTACAGGTTGGTCCTAGTTCGTCAGCCCACTGTTGACCAGGTTGCATTCATAGTCGCAGGATGTAGAATTATAAATCAAATCATAACCACCCAAAGCATCATGCCCATAAATGAACAGAATCCTGCCCATACCAATATAATACACCGGAGAGCGCTGTATCGACTAGGCCCCAACAAATGTCACCAACTATGTTAATACAAATCTGAAATCAGCCGATATACTCGGGGGGGGAGGGGGGGGTTGGTCTGAATGCCCTCAGCGATTCAGTAGTTTGTACTTCCTCACAGGCCACGTGAGTGTACAGCAATTGGCCACCAGCTTGGTTACAAAGCCTGGAGGGAATATAAGACTCCACCCACTGAATCAACCTGGAGTTATAGAAGGGACGCGATTGGACTGGAATTCTGTGAGACTTCAATAGATTTGACCAACCGTCATTTTCTGACGCCTTATGCACACCTTGATTATCCTTGATAAAATAATTGGAAATAGGGGGTGGATTTCTGCAGTGCACCACTTTAAAGAACTGGGCGCTGTTAGGGGTTGAGGTTCCTACTTGTTGGCGGCGAGGCTGAGGCGGAGCGGCTTGCCCCCCAGCCCTACGGCGCCCTGGCACTCGTCCAGCGCCCTCTTCTGCAGCCGCTCGTCTGGGAACTGGACGAAGCCACACCCCCTAGAGACACCAAGCAGAACAGACACATCACAGCCTTCAACGTTCACAAACAAGCATCAACATAACAACAGTAGAGGTTTATTTAGAACCGGGCCAAAATGACCACATAATGCAGGAGTCGTGTTCAGTGGCGGCCCTGGGCTGGTGCCCGCTGGTGCTATAGCACCACCAAGAAATGAACTGAAATTTGACATACAAAACGTCTCATTTCTCTGTATAGTTTTGAATACAGCTTGTTTCTCCTGCGTCTAGTGAAACAGCGCCCCCAATTACCATAGCGCCCATGCAGCGGCAGCAATAAAGTTATAAACTCTGTGTTGGTCTAAGGCAGGGGTCGGCAACCTGCGGCTCCGGAGCCGCATGCGGCTCTTTAGCCCCTCAGCCGTGGCTCCCTGCAGTTTTCTTAAAAAAAAATAAAAAAAAAAATTATATATATATTTTTATATATATCGTCAACTAAACGAGAGGTCGCAATGGATGCGCAATAGCGCTACCGTGAGGGGGGGAGTGAATGACAAAGCTTCGTTGATTTGCAGGTGGCTAATCCCAGTAGGAGTTAAATCTTTAACTGGCATCTGGCATCAGGAAGTAGCCTAGATGCTGCCATTGGCAGGAGGCGGGACATGCCAGTGAGCCGCCAATCAGCAGCATCCACCGTTGACAGCCAATTGCACGAACGAATACTGAGCAAGAAGGGTTTACAGCATTAAAGTTCGTAGTCAAAAAGTTATTTAGCTGTGTTGAATATTAAAGTTTCAGTACGTTATATTTTGATAATAAAGGTCCTTACAGTTTTTTCATTACTTGACTATTGTATCGCTATGCTATGCTATGCTATCTATTCCTTGTTTACATTGCTGGCCATGACCGATCACGTAGAACGTCAACGGTTGACGCTGCTGACTGGCTACTGTAGTCTACTGTAGGCTACTGTAGGCTATCCCTGATGCCACATGACAGCTAAAGATTTAACCATGTAACTCCCTCTCTGACTAATATTGAGTAAACTTACCATGGATAAATCCAAGAAAAGAAAAGTGGCAGAGGAAAATCGAGATTTTAATTCAGCGTGGACAGATTCATTTGCTTTCAGTACTACTGATGCAGGCTTACCTATATGCTTGATATGTGGCGAGAAATTAGCCAATAACAAAAAATGTAATGTTGAAAGACATTTCCAGAACAAACACTCCGCATTTGCTGAAAAGTACCAAGCAGGAGATGAAAGGAAAAGAGCGATTTCGGAACTGCTGCGGAAATGTGAGCAGAGTAAAATTACTTTTAAGAAATGGATCAAGTCTCCAAATTCAACAACTGCTGCTAGTTTTGCGGCAGCTCAGGAGATCGTCAGGTGCGGAAAGCCATTCACAGATGGAGAATACTTGAAAGAGACATTCATTAAAATATCAGAACATCTATTCTCGGACTTTAAAAACAAAACTGAAATTGTTCAGAAAATTAAAGATATGCCTCTCTCTGCAAAAACCGTAAAGGACAGGACCATTAAGATGTCAGAAAACATCACCAGTCAACAAATTAACGACATAAATTCAGCTCCAGCATTCTCCATCGCCTGTGATGAGTCCAGTGATGTGAACGACATTGAACAACTAGCGCTGTTATGCAAATACGTGAACTCTGACGGGCCGCAGGAAGAAATTATTGAGTTGATACCGCTCAAAGGCCAAACACGGGGGGAGGACATTTGTGAGGCTGTGGTGAATTGTTTAAAAGCCAAAGGAATAAATACCACCAACATGGTGTCAGTGGCTACTGATGGGGCACCTAGTATGAGAGGAACACAGAAGGGATTTATTACTTTACTTCAGAAGTCGCTGGGTCGAGAGCTGCTGACGTTTCACTGCATCCTGCACCAAGAAGCACTGTGCGCTCAAACAT
This sequence comes from Pollachius pollachius, assembly GCF_949987615.1. Taxonomy (NCBI): domain Eukaryota; kingdom Metazoa; phylum Chordata; class Actinopteri; order Gadiformes; family Gadidae; genus Pollachius; species Pollachius pollachius. Next base: position 16,514,753 of record NC_136946.1, on the reverse strand, counting down.
TTCCCCCCGAATGCAAAGAGGTGATGGACCTTGTCATTCAGATAGTCAACAAAATAATGGCAAAAGGGTTAAACCACCGACAGTTCTGTTCATTGTTAGATGAAGTCAACAGCGCATATTCGGATCTCCTGCTGCATAACAAAGTCCGGTGGCTGTCCAGGGGAGAAGTGCTTAAACGGTTTGCGGCTTGTCTGGAACAAGTGAAAACTTTCCTGGAAAGTAAGGGCCTCACCTATCCAGAACTGGAACACCCAGATTGGCTGGAAAAGCTGCACTTCATGGTGGATATGACAGGTCACCTTAACATGCTGAACAGAAGTCTCCAGGGAAAAGGAAGCACTGCCCTTCAGCTGCTGGAGTATGTTTTGGCGTTCGAGCGCAAGATGACAGTGTTTGCCAGAGATGTGGAGAAAGGTACGTTCTCTCACTTCCCCTCCCTGAGAGAGTTCAAAACGTCACACAACATCAATTGTGAGTACTTGCAGCACACGATCATTGCAATGCAAACTGCATTTGGACAAAGATTCAGTGAGTTCAGAAAGGAAAAAAGCACATTATCCTTCCCCGTCACACCCCTGGACATCGACCCGTCCATGCTGAACATGTCAGCATTCACTTTCGTGAGTCAACCCGATCTTGAAATTGAACTGGCTGACATAGCTGACAAAGAGGTATGGGTGTCCAAGTTCAAAAGTCTGACAGCTGATCTCGAAGACGTCGCCCGTCGGAAGGCTATTCTCGCTCGAGAACACAAATGGAGCGAAATAGAAAACCTTCCCAAACCCGACAAACTTGTGTTTGAGACATGGAATGCAATTCCCGAAACTTATCACAACATCAAGAAGTATGCCTTTGGAGTCCTGTCCATCTTTGGATCCACATACTTATGCGAGCAAATATTTTCTAACATGAACTATGTCAAATCAAAATATCGCTCACGCCTCACAGATGTCAGCCTGCAATCCTGCGTTAAGATGAAGGTCACGTCCTACAGCCCCGACATAGAAAAGCTCAGCAGTGATGTTCAGAAACAGAAATCACATTAAACAGGTGAGGACACTACAATTTAATAGGCTATTATTTTGCACCAAAAAATATATATTTTAGAAACTGAGCTGGTGTGTTATTTTGATTTTTGTTCAGATTCGATGGTTTATTGCTGTGGCCGAGGAAAAATCAAGAGGATGACAACAAACCTATGTTTACCTGTTTAGGTGTTCTTTATGTTTAGACTTATTATAGCCTACTCGTTCTATATGTTTGATTTATTTCAAAGTTATTTCTCCTCTTCATAAGAGTTTGAGGTTTTCCTGTTAGAACAGCAATAAAATGTTCTTCAACAGCTTTCTCTTTGTTGTTTTATAATTTAATGAATGCAACGAACTATGTTTTTTTTTACAGAGTGTCACAGGGAGGGGGTGAATTAAAAAGTTTGCGGCTCCAAACATTTTTTTTTTGCGGGAGATGGGCCAAAATGGCTCTTTTGATACAAAAGGTTGCCGACCCCTGGTCTAAGGTCAGATCCACTCTACACTTCTGCTTATTTGTTGTCAGTTTGTTGTCAATGTCTTGCCGTTGCTGTCCTCAGTTCAGTTAAGCTGATCTAAGCTCACTTAAGGTGGTACTGTCACTTACGCGAGTGATTTATATTAGGTACATTGAATATTATGCTTTTACAAGCTAGCATGCATTATTTTGGCCGGCGTGAAAAATGGTTCAATTTTTTGTAAAAAAACGACCTCATCCAGAGGAATCAGTGGCGTCTCAGCCTGTCTTAATTGAAAGTGACATGCAGAAAGAAGTAAGTGGGGATGAGAACGACAGCAGTTCATCAAAGGAGTGTGAGGAGGAACAAGAAATGGAGCGGGAAGAGAACGTGGAGGATGAAGTGCTAGTGGGAATACTGTTAGCGATGTTAGCCAGCAGCCTGAGAAAGGCCCCCGTCGGCCAGCATTGCCGCATTCACAACAGTTTGGCAATCAGCAAAGGTACTTTTCTGAAAACATCAATGGTGAGTGAAGTTGATTTTTTTTTTTCATTTGGGCCTAGACTAGTGCTGATTATAATTATTATTTTGTGGTGGATACCACATAGTCCTTATGTCTCCTGCAAATCCTAAAATATGACATTTACTGCTATTAAGCCTACTGGTTTTGCTTGGACTTCCAAGCAGTGATTCTATTGATTTTTGTTTTAAATTCAGTAGCCGAATTAATTGAGGTATTGCATGGTCAGATTACAATTTGTCCAACTTCTGGTAAAGCCTTGCATCTGTTGTTTGCCTTATTTGACTTTAATAAATAATGGTGTATCTTTTCTCTCTATGTAATGCGAATAGCAGTGGACATTGTGGGTTAGTGTTGTGTTTTTCAGTTTAAAAGCACACATTTGACGCTGATTGCGGGATTGGTGCGTGATTCATGTTGTCCGCTGTGGGTCGGATGCTCTGTTGGTTTGTTTGTTTATGCTCTGTGTAGCCCGGTTGTCTCCGATGCTGTTGACACTGTCACAGTTCACTTCTATATGAGATCTATCAATTGCTGTTGCTTGTGAATCAACAGAGGCATTTACATAATGCTTGGCACTGACTTTTGAGCAACACGCGTCTGGCCTTGCGAATATATATTACCATACAATACATCCCTCAGCACCATCACTGAATAACTCAGACCCACTGTAGCACCAGCAAGAATAATCTCTGCCGCCGCCACCGGTCCTGCTTTCTCTTAACTTAAAATTTTGATTTTGCTATGTAGGCAGATAGATATACTAGCTACAGGTACATGTATTGTACCTGCGTATTATTGTTCTTTTTCGTTGCATAAACGACTTGTCATACAGATTGAATGTATTTTATCTTGATGGAAGTGATTTATAATCCTATTTGGAATTGGCATCTATAGGACGCAAGAAAATCAAAACAATACATAATTTCTTAAAAACAAAATCAATTCATTTTTTTGTTTCAACAATTCATTGTAGCAATAATTACTATAGCGTCAAAGGGAGAAGAGTTTATTTCATCAATCACAACAGTAAATCTCTCACACTCACTTGGAGTTGCCGGTGGTGTCCAGCACCACCTTCCCCCCGCGACAGGAAGGGTAGCGGTTGTAGAAGAACTCGTAGAGCATGCCATCGTCTACCTCTGGGGTCAGATCCCCAACGAACAGAGAGAAGTTCTGACTGCAGCACACAGAGAAAACGGGCAGTATGTTATTACAAACCAGGTAAAGCAATGGTTGTCAACACCGGAATGTTTGTTTTCTACTTTAAAGTTGACTTAAGTGAAGCAACGACCTACATGGTAGTAATGGGTCTATGGAAGAGTCTAACGACATCGGTTCCCTGCCGACCAGTGCCCTACTGGAAACTGGGCTTAGACTTTTCGCTTTTTGATATAGATAATTTTTCTATATAGAAGGGGTAAGTTTGTAGCTATTATCTAAAAATAGCATTATTATCCCTGTATTCCACTAGTGGGAAAGCCTAACTCTCAAAGAGCACTCCTGCTTTCATGGTCTGTTCTGCAGCGGAAACACAACACATGGGTCTGCCAATATTTTGCAGTGGAAAACACATGCAAACAAAAACACAACACTCACCTTTCGCCTTGTTTACCAAAGGTAGCTCTATTCAGCTTAAATCGCCTGGGCTACGGACAACAAGCACACACACACACACCAGTTAGTTTATCATGAGTATCTTCCAGTAGAGATGTGAAGTCGAAGTATGTGATTAATCACCGGTGTGATTTAATAATTACCGGGTTGGCTCCTGGAAGGACTTTTCCATTGACTTTGCGTAGACATCTCTCCGCTGTGGCTTCATCGGTCAGCTCAACAAAACAGTAACCCAGACCCCCGCTGTGTAGAGGAACAACCCTGTTTCAGATCAGGACTGACTGGACTGCTTTGATATCATTTCTGCAGTTGTTGGACTACTCACCCGGTCATCTTGTTGCGAATGATCCTCACATTGATGACCTGTTCGCCCAGGGTGCGGAAGGCGCTGGTGACGAACTGATCGTCCATGTAGGGCTCCAACTAGGAGGACATTGTTCACATGGTTCATAACAGTCCCACACGGGAGTCCAACTCACTCTTCATTACTGATGCACAACTCTTCATTTATTTAAAGACCCATTGAATAAAACTAAACTTGATAACTTGTTTTGGATGAAGAGTGATCTAGGGGGTAAGATAGTCGCTGTAGTTGTACTTTCGAACTCTCCTGGTCACCCCTACACGCATGATGCACCAGGTGACGCCATTTGTTTCCTAACTCTTTAGAAGTTTCACGCGGTAAACATACTTTATAGTTTAAAATCGACTGTTGTACTCACGTTCCCCATCCATAGTGTGCTCATGGTGCCGATGCGATTGGAATTGAGACTTCTCTCCGGTTTCTTCAATCAGTTTCCTACCATCCAGACCAGTTACAACATGAGTGTTGTGCTATTATTCCTGGTTTACGATATGAACGCGGCGCTTGAAATACGCGTCATCACAGGAAGCGTTTTAATTAATTTTAATTAAAGGGGCAGATCCTGCAGCCTGAGGCAGAGCTTTGTTCTGCAATGTTAAGCCGTTGAATATAAAAATCAATATATATATATATATATATTATATTGAATATTTAAAAAATAAACTTAAACATGAATAGCTAACTTTTTTACTTACTAGTGAAAAGACAGAAACATACCATGTGAAATAGAATGATTAATTATGTTAAAGAACATGATGGAAGAAACTAAACTATGCATAACAGCATATATATATATATATATACCCATCCACAATAGGCTATATTGATGCCAATACCGGGAGCATTTCAAATAAATGTGTGCAATGTACTGAAAGGATGCATATATATATATATATATATATATATATATATATATATATATATATATAGAGAGAGAGAGAGAGAGAGAGACAGAGAGAGAGGTGTGTGTTTATGTATAAATACATACATCTACACATCTTTTTTTTTATTGTAACCTAACACAAGATAATGGTCTATTAGTTTAGCCAAATACAGAAGGACAAATATTATTTTCTAGTATTTCACTCTTGAGAACAGGAAAAATAAATCAAGTACTGGATTAGGCTATTCATTAGTTTATTGGAAATCAACTGAATTTATTGAACCAGATGATGTACATTGTGTTGAGGAGGAACACAAGTTAATATACACCGTCCACAGCAAAGAAACAAAACAATCCTATTTCCCACAACCCACCAAAATCAAATCAAAATACCTTGAGTGTATATAAGTACTTTAAATGGAATGAGGTACTTTTACAATATATCCTTTACCATTGAGTAAAATATAATTTGCTGCGTTACTGTAATGACCCAAATCCCAAAAAAATCCTTACAGCTATGTCTAGACGAACATCCAATGTAACTTTGGAACACAAACTATTCCAAATTTATATTTGGTGGAAAGGAAGAGTTCCACCGATTAGCGGACTGTTCTGGACCATGTAACTCTTTGTTTGTTGGCTGTTCAACCTCTAGGTACCATTGTGGTCCGTCTCGATTTACAGGTCATAACAGCGCTTCCATAACATGTAGCACTTATATATCTGTTAATCATGATACCCATCCACAATAGGCTATATTGATGCCAATACCGGGAGCATTTCAAATAAATGTGTGCAATGTACTGAAAGGATGCATAATTAGTCAAACCATGTGAGGGTTTTGCAAATGGATGTATGTGCGTTTTTCACATCCCATCCCATCATATAGGATGAAGGATAGGATCAAAACATCTCCTGATCTTTATTTAAATTGTATACACTAACAATTGTGATAATGATGCATCTATTCTGAACATGGTTCCTAAATGCTACAATTTGCACAAAAAGAAAATGGAAACAAAAAGGCTGAGCATCCACCCGTATACAGTAAGTCTTAAAATCACACCTGTTCTTCTAGAATGTATGAGCATGTGAGAAAATGAAACATCCATGCCCTCTTCAGTAAGGGGCACAGTTTTAAGGCAGAATTCCACACAGGGATTTGAACTCATTACCAGAGTAGTGCCAAAAGCTCTCTCCCTAAAGGACAATTAACAGATTACATCAACGGATCGATCTAGAGTACTAATAGCCACGGAGCAACATTGCATCTTGGTCCTCAATAATAGAATTGTAACATTCTTTCACAATCTGGAAATGAGCATTCATGTCATTTGATCGTTCCAAAAGTGCAAAAATAACAAAGAACCAATACTAAAATAGAATCAGCATACATACTCTGCAATTAAGTTGATAGGAAGACGCATTAAGTATGTAGGTTTGATTAATTTTAGACAGATTGGATTAGCACAGACCTAGAATAATAAACCAGACATAATTTTCTTTGAACCATTGTTAGAATTAATAAATAACATCACCCATGAATTTATTTGGAGGAAAAAGGCCTATATACCTGATAAGTACTTCAAGAAACCAACCTCTGTGCAAGCTGCAACATGATTCTTCCCACATAGCTAATCAATATTTTGTGGAACATTTTATTGTTCCAGTTGGAAAATTTACTCAAGCGCTTTTCAAAGTAAGGGATCTGCAAGGGAAATGCCAACTTACTTCCAATACTTCAACCAAGCCCTCATTACTCTCACTGGCCTTAGATATGGAAACAAGAACTCATGTAAACCATATGAAGCAGTCCGTATGCAGCAGGGAATCATTGCAGAGAGAGCCAGAAATATAAGAACCAATATATCTATGGGGACCTCTGTATCAAAGCAGCAGGCAGTGCAGCCTAAAGCAAACAGGGAGGGAGCTATAACCCGAGAAGGAAGACCAGGAAATTATCTTTTCCTTTTGCCCACACACTCACACATTCACACGCTCAAACACTCAGTCCATCTTCTCCTTGTGGACCAGCTTGGGGGCATCCACGAAATCTGTTCCATAGAACATGATGACTGCGGCTGTGAGCAGGCCAGCCCCGCCCCAGATGGCAGCGTATGCCAGGGTGTCGCTCCAGGTGTCTCCTAGGAGGGGAGGGGGGGGACGGAGAACAGGAGAACCGTCAGTGAGCCGGGAATCAAGGCATGTTGGTTAAAAATAAAGTATGATAAAGGATATCATAAAGGATTCTGGAGGATGGATGTATTTGCCAATGTGGGATAAATCAATATTATAGGCTCTGTGCCGACAGCTTCTTCAATGAGTTTGTTTAGATATAAAATCAAATAAAATCATACATTCTATAACATTGTGATACGATTAGAATACGTTGGGTTATTATCCAACAAATAAAAAGTTGATATGGCAAATTGAACCAGTGAATTCGTAGAGTCATAAATATCTAAAACCGGATGATACCATACAAGTGATGTTTGTTTCTGCATAAATCCTAGCATGGAAAAGATCAGAACTTACCGGCCAGCAGCAGAGAGGCGATGCACATGGAGAAGGCCACCAACATGATGATGGGCAGCTGCACATGGAGAACAACAATGGGTTATTCACACCCAAGAGACCTTCATCCAAAAATGGTGATTCTACTTCAACCTTTACATGAAATCAAAAGGCCTGCTTCACTTCACCGTGCCGTCAGGGATCAGGAACAGATATCAGAGGGAAAGGGCATGGTGGAAAGCTCTGATTTGGTGGTGTAGTGTGAGAGGCCATGATGACTGCAACCGCACTCCAGTACGGAGTAACAATACGTGTCAGAATAGTCAAGTCGACAGGTCAGACAACATCAGTGGCCACATGTCACCATGGTCACCGTGCTGGAACCCATGGCTTTGGAGCGGCTGGTTCTGTTGCCACTGCCTGACGGCTGCTAGCCATAATAACGTGGGCACATTGTTGATCTGTTCTAAGGCAATTACCGACAGCAGTCGCGATAACCTGGGCCATCAGTGGGATTTCAGGGGTTCCTGTCGTTTAAACAGTGACGATAGTGAAGCGCTTACTGTGAGGAACTTCCAGTCCTTCTGGACACAGAGAGGGGTGGGCCCGCCGCTCTCATCCACCGCAAAGTTACCCAGGAACAGGTCGATGGAGTCCTGCACACAGAGATGAGATGAATTCCTCATTACACCTCCGACGGCCTCACCAACCTCTGGCACGTCGGGGCGCGGGACGCACCCTCATCAGGATCGGACCGGCGCACGTACCTGTCTGAAGCCGTCAGAGAGGTTGTTCTTGTAGTAGCGAACCATGGAGTTCACGCCATCCATGAGCAGGCCCATTTGAGTCCTCTTCCCAGTCCTGAAATGGGCCGTTACACAAGGTTACGGCGGAACGGGTCATTTTCATTGATCCCCGCCAGAGTTAGAGTGCTGTGGAGGAGTAGGTTTTAGTGACTGCCATTGTCTGTTGACCGTTAATAAACTGTCATGCTGAAGAAGTGTGGACAGATTGTCATTGGTGATAAGGTGAAGCATCTTAGCACACATTAAGAATCTAAATGCCTTGCATGGTGATACGTTTATCGTTTCAGCCTATTCATTCACTGTCAGCATGATGGCATGGAAAGGGGCTTTCACACATTCATTTCAGACTGACAGGATCACGAATATTTGTGACAGTTCAACAGGCAGCCTATGAATGAAATTTACTTAATTTAACATTATGTAAAAAACGAATATAATCCCTTTTAATATTGTTAACCTCCTGATGTTGGAGACACACTACACACATTCACTTTCTCCCGTTCTTCATTTGTGGCAAACACACACTTTACACTTAGCCTTGAAAACCAATGGTGTACCTTGTGAAGTCTGTTTTCAGGGCTCCAGTTCCTGCATACTGCACAGCGCAAGCGTCGGCATTGTCAGCCCATGCTGGTTAGAGAGTTAGACACAGACAGCGGGGCAGGGTCCGCGGTGGGAAGAAAGGCATTTTAGGGGGACATTGTGCTCTTCACATCACCACCTTAAGCTGAACGTCTCATTGGGTTCATTAGGTTCACACTGTGGATGAACTGCCGATCTACAGGCAAGCTTACCATTCTTGTAGATTCGTTCAAACTGGGCCTGCTCTTCCACCTTCTGGCCCACGTTCAGCACACCCAGTCTCTGCAGAACGTCCAGAGAACAACACGGCATTACTCAAAAACATGGTGACACACATGGTGATCACACTGGGAATACACCTGGTAATCACACTGGGAATACTCCTGGTAATCACACTGGGAATACTCCTGGTAATCACACTGGGAATACTCCTGGTAATCACACTGGGAATACTCCTGGTAATCACACTGGGAATACTCCTGGTAATCACACTGGGAATACTCCTGGTAATCACACTGGGAATACTCCTGGTAAACACACTGGGAATACTCCTGGTAATCACACTGGGAATACTCCTGGTAATTACACTGGGAATACTCCTGGTAATCACACTGAGAACACACATGGTAGTCACACTGAGAACACATGGTAACACACAAGGTAATCACACTGAGAACACAGGGTAACACACTGAGAAAACATGGTAACACACATGGTAATCACACATGCTGCCACACGTGGTAGTCACACTGACAACACAGGGTGCCACACGTGGTGGTCACACTGAGAACACAGGGTGCCACACGTGGTAGTCACACTGAGAACACATGCTGCCACACGTGGTAGTCACACTGAGAACACAGGGTGTCACACGTGGTAGTCACACTGAGAACACAGGGTGCCACACGTGGTAGTCACACTGACAACACAGGGTGTCACACGTGGTAGTCACACTGAGAACACAGGGTGTCACACGTGGTAGTCACACTGAGAACACAGGGTGCCACACGTGGTAGTCACACTGAGAACACAGGGTGTCACACGTGGTAGTCACACTGAGAACACATGCTGCCACACGTGGTAGTCACACTGAGAACACAGGGTGCCACACGTGGTAGTCACACTAGGGGACTGACCTGGAGCTGGGACTGCAGCGAGCAGCGGGCCAGCAGGCTCTGGATGACGTTGGTCCGGTCCAGGCAGTCCATGCAGTTGCTGCGGAATGTTCCGGTCTGCTGGGCCAGCGTCTTCCCCTCGGCGTTCACCATGAAATACCTGAGACGTCCCACGGAGCCAGAGAAAGAGGTCCGACCAGTATTAGTTAAGAGTTCACTCAGAGTAAAGGGGGAAAGCTTGCATTAATGCAGCGGGTGTACGTGCACATGCACATGCACACCAACACACACACTCACACACCCACCCGTATTCCTCCTGCTTCTCTGCCACGGCGTCCACCAGTAGCTGGAGCCGGTGCCACCTCATGCGGCTGCACTCCTTGTGGAAGTCGAAGGCTATGTAGCTGAAGACACAGACAGACATGAGGAAACACACTTGTTCGCTAGGTAGAGGACGGCTGATGGCGATTCAGGACATTCCTCAGTCCTCATTCATTCAATTTTAATTGATTTAATCGTTGGTCAAAGACACTTTAAAATCATGAACATATTACATAACAGTTGGATCATCAAATCCTAAAGAGAAACCACAGGGTTTGGTAGAGCCCTAATGAAGATGAAGATACCCACTGGATCATCTCCTTATCCGCCCCGGACACCATCTTGGCGAAGGCCTGCTCCAGTGGTTTCTCTGAACCCTTCTGGTTCACCTGGTAAGTTCCAAGAGGCACAAAGGACATCTTTATTGACTAACCCCATATTTGAATATCAACCATTTTAACGAATCAATTTGAATCAAACAAAACAGGAAAAAAAGGGGAAATAGGACGTACCAGGTTTAAAATGGTCTGCTTCCCGTAGATCAGGAACTGAGAGTCAAAGTGCCTCTTGAAGCCGTCCATCTGGGGAGGGGAAACAAGGAGGTTCTTAGTGACGTGGAGAGGCACGGAGCTCAGGGGTGCTGATGACAGGGGGCGGCTCATACGTGGTTTGCAGTCTTGCTGATCAGGGGCTTGGGCTTGTACTTGAGGTTGGGCCTCTGGGACCAGAAGAAGGGCATGGACCCGCGTGTCTGTGAGGAGACAAGATGTTAGGCAGAAACTGAGAGGACAAACTCCTTCAAACGGGGCACAGACACACTGCAGTCATGTTGACTCGCTTTAAAAAGAAATATACTTAAAAATAGATCAAATGATTTTTAGAACTATTTTTGGAAATGGAAAAGAAGGTACATAAGTACCTGGATATAGATGCCAATTGAAGATTGTGCAGTTCTAGTGCTTGCAGTTCTAGTACCTGCAGTTCCAATGCAGTTCTAGTGCTTGCTCCAGTGCTTTCAGTTCCAGTGCAGTTCTAGTGCTTGCAGTTCAAGTGCTTGCAGTTCTAGCGCTTGCAGTTCTAGTGCTTGCAGTTCTGGTGCTTGCAGTTCTGGTGCTTGCCGGTACTTGCCTGGACAAAAGAGGCCTGTGCCCCTTCATAGAGGACAATCTGCTCCGTCTCCACACAGTTTGCAGCATGTCCCTCAGAGTCGATCCCTGCCAACACACACCAGCTCACAGTCAGGAGCAAAGGACGTTTAGCAGCTAGAAGAATGGGTCGCTCAAACCCCTGATGTCCACCACATTGATTCTTAATATGAAATTAAACTAACATTTGAACCCTATACCAATACCATACCCTTCACCACATTTTATGAAACCAATAAAACATAACAGAAAAGGAATCACTTTCATTATAAAACATTCACTTTTAAAAACAGTGACATCCCAAGAGCTCAACCAAACAACCGAACACATCATCAACTTCCTCTTTAGAAAAAAACGAGCTCAATGTTTAGAGTGCTATCCAGACTTCCCCAACAGCGAAGTCTTTTGTGTTTCCCTAAGCCAGCAGGTGGATCCTTTACCTCGGATGTAGTATCTGACGCCGGCCCGGAAGCAGCTCCTCCTGGAGATGAGGACCCACTCAAAGATCTTCCCGTTGATGCGGCATGGCTTCATGACGACGACTGAGCCAGACAGGTCAAGGAGAGTGGATTCACCAGGGTGTAGTGAGTAGGGCCCGGCGGGGTACGCCACCGCCCCAAATATCTCCTCCTCACAACGGTCATCCAAAATACTGCTGGGTGAACCGCTTTTTTTTATTTTACCCAAGAGTGATACTGGCCAGCTCTCACAAATGCATTACATGAAGGTCAGAGTGCGGACTGGTACACTGACAGACAGGCAGGAACATTAAATGGATGAGAAAGGATACAGCCGTGGACAACAGGGAGGGCGAATTTGTGGAGCTGCACAGGAACAGAAAAGGCCGTTAATCCGAGTGTCCCCGGTTTTATTAGTGGGAAAACAAAGTGTCTACAGCATGGAGGGAGTCGCCGCTCACCTCGGGCTGCGCCGCCAGCTCTCTCAGCAGGTTCCCGTTCCACACGAACCGTTGATCCGCCTGCACCACACAGGGATCAACATCAACCACCCATCACACGCTATCACAGAGGGAGACTCAACGGGGACTGGGTCGGCGGCACCATTACAAGGGCTGCGCCACCAGTTCTCCAACGCACTCGAACAGAGTGCCGAGTAAAGTAGTTCAATATCAAAATATCCGTTATTGTCGGTCGTCGATTGCGTAACGGGATCATGGTTAACAAACCGGGTTTGAATTCGACCCGCGCGCTGAGGCGGTGCCTTACCCTCTCCAGGAGGCTCATCTCCTGGAAGTCCGGGCTGGTGTTGGCCAGCCTCTGCAGGGTGTGGGTTAGGTCGTAGTCGGTGCAGAAGTAGAAGCCGTCGGTCGCCAGCACACTGCTCACCATAGACAGCAACGTCTTGTTCTCCTGAGACTAAACCGAGACAAAACGGCCAACGCATCAGAATGTTTTGGGCCTTTTTTCATCATGGTGGAAAGAACCATATTCTGTGTAGTTAGCAGGGGCAACATAGGTTATATACTGCATTGACACGAGTCTTGGATGACTTCTGCCACGTCATGACCACCAGAGACTGAAGATTGTGTATGGGTCAATGACTTCACGTAGCATGAAAAATGTGTCCGAAGGAAATATATTTTGAAAATAACAATTATATAGCTTTATTATTAAATATCACACATAATTTTAAAAAAGCCGTGAAGCCTTTGGGGCTTTAAGCAATAATTAATTTGAGTAATCTACCTATTTGATGTAAGCATTTTGGGGTACAATGTTGTGTGATATTGGAAATTGACATTTGGTATTCATGCCATGCTACTGCAAATGGGAAATTGGATTGGTGGCAGACGAAAAGCCAGTCACTATTAAAGATGGCTCGTCATTGTCACAAATCGTTTGCCTGATGATGGTCTAGCACCAAACATTGCAAATAAATGCATCATTCAGGTAGGACAGTGTGCAGCTGGTCTGCAGCCTCAGCTAACCACCATTGGCAGGCATATGGAAATGTTTGCATCCAAGCTAATAGGATCAGGGTTGCTAAGCGGGTTATCTTGTAGAACAAGGCCTGACAATCCCTTCCTTTTAACATCAGAGGTTAGAGGGACTAGTGAACAATCTTTCACACAGACTGAGTTCCAAGAAACCGAGAACATGGTAGCATCTGGTTCTCGGTATTCCATTACCTAATCAGAACTCCAAAGAAGAAGAAGTACACTATAGAAGCTTGGGCCCTGCAATGTCTCTGATGGAAAGCATTAGACATTTCTGGTAAAGGTTTGTGAAATGGGACGTGATGGCATCACCTGAAAATCGAAGCATAACCAATGGTTGTTGTATAAGTTACTGCTATAACCTTTGCCTATTTTATCTGATATACAATTTGCTTAAGAGGATGTTTGTCCTTAGTTTAGAGACGACCAGAATGCATGACATATTTAATAAAGCAAACCGTGGAAGCATTTCTGGTCAAGAGGGAAAGTTCTGCTCTAGATCTGATGGATTCCTTGATCGGAGATCAGTCGGCTGCTCAGCAGTGGTGTGCCACCTTACATAGATAACAGGGCCCGGGTCCAAAGTCTGCCAGCTTCTAAATGAGCAGGGCCTAAGTGGAAGCCTTTATTAATAATGCACACTGGCTGCTGCTATTAGACACCGCTGTAGCTTCCATAATTCAGTGGTGAAAGGAAGGTACAACTGAAGGACACTGAGTACAGAAACACAATGAAGCCTGTTGATTGATTGGTTATTCAAACTTTTAGGGTTCAATCAAATAAATAGTAAATGGTAAAAAACATAGACAAAAACATTCTGTGATAGAGAAGTGAGCAAGTCTTGATATAATTGTTCACGTGCTTCACAGTTTAAAAGTGAAACGAACACTGTACTTGAAGTACAGGATGCATTAGAATGCTTACCTGAGCTTCAGTGAGATGCAGCAGCGTCTTCTTATAAGCGATGATTTCAAACTCCACCATCTTCCACACGGCGTGTCCCAGAAGGCTGCCAACGTTCCTCTTCTTGGTGATGACGATGAGATACATCCCTACATCGTCAGAGGGGTTCATAATCAGTGCTTCGCTTATGTTCCACTTATCCATAACCTTGGCAGGGACATCGTGGCAGATGCAGCATTCAGCAATAGTGACAGATACAAATATCACACTTTCCATTAGGTAATGATACGTGTGTTGGGACAATAATGATTTTGATGGATTAGAATGATGAAGTGATATGAAGCTATGCTCCAATGTAAAACGTTTCTTTTATTGATTATTTTTAAACCAGGGAAAGAAAATACAAATCCTAAGAAGCTCTATGATGGTGGCATCAGAGGCCGTCTCTGTCCAAGCATCTCCCAGATCACCACACCCACCTGCTACCAGACGAATGGTTCCCATGACGCCACACACAGGCCTGGTGACGGCGGAGGGCGGCACTTCCTTTTTCACTGGAACAGAAATACACAGGACCAGAACCACCATCAACATGAATTGGTTCATTGTGGACAGATACGATGTGAAACTACGAATGTAAAATGACTAAATCTTCGGTTTTTGTTTGGCAAAGAGGACACTTCCTTATAATCAAATGTATTGGACAAAGCCAGATAGTAACTTTGTTTCAATCGGCCTGATCAGACATTTGTATGTGTGCATTTGTGTGTCCAACAATGTGTTTCAGAATGATACAAAATTATTAGCTTGTGTATTGATTTACGATAATTACATCCATACCAATCCTGCTTTAGTCGTTTTTGGTAGAAAGTTACGCCCACTTTGCATCGTGTCTACCTGTAAATGTCATCTCGTTTGACAGCCTGTCGATGGCCAGGACCGCGTCCGCCCCTTCATCGCACGCCTCGATGAAGAGCTTCTCAGGCGTGGTGTGCCTGGAGAGGGAGGAGGACACTGTAGGTTCTGCTGTCTGTTACCACGGTGGCTCAATGTCTCATTGGTCGAATAGTCACACTTCTTGTTTAGCAAGATGATCGAGGTTCCAAACTAAAAAACCCTTAACAATATGATACAAGGCAGCAACTTCACTCCAAAGCTGCATTTGGGCTTAAATTAAATAAAAACCGTGAAAACCACATTGACAGGAATGTGTTCACATGGCTGTAGAAATGCAAGGTTGTGGTTATTTCAGTAAGATTACTAGAATGACACGGTCATTAACATATAACCAAGGCAAACACCTTTAAGGGGCAGTTGGGTCACATGGTCGTTTTAGAATCAAGATTATTTTCATCAAGGTGTGCTGATTTAAGAACACATCTAGAAGTATTCACCATATCTTTTAGAGGTATCTAGAGAAGAGGCAGTAGATTTTACGAAGAACAGTTACATATACACAACAGTTATATAGTAACCCATTTAAAAGAGCCCTAAATTATAGCATAGGGAGTTGAGGTGAAACACGCAACTATTTGAAAGAGCATGAGCTAGAGAGCTTAGTTAACGAACACAACACTTCTATTGTTGGGACTTCGTAATCCAAACGTTAACAGCACGAAGCATTGTACGTCCATATCAGTATGGGTGTGTCAGCTGTCATATATCTATTCAAAACAGCTATAATATAAGAGTTTTAAGTTCGATTGATTATGCAACGAGTTATATACAACGGTATGTAATAAGTGACATTAAATGAGTGATTGTGAAGCCATAGTGTCTAAACTGTTGACCTGCTGACACAGCACAGCATGCAGATGCCTGTGCTTTGTCAAAGTGAGGCATCAAAATGAACCCTTTACATTAATCAACTTGAACGCTGCAAATGTCCCTTGCGTTAACCTGATGTTCGTCTCTATTGAGGTGTGTCTGGAACTGTTGGTCTCTATCGAGGTGTGTCAGAATCCTGTCTAGCCCAGGATCCACCCAGAGTCCAGCCCAGCCAGCTAGCTAAACCCGGCAGTGACAGACCACTCCACCGGAGGGTCGCGGAACACCAGACAGTCAGCCCGGAGAACAATGCTTTCAATTAACCTCATAGAATTCGTGTCCAATATTGTTTGCATGTAACGAGAACATTTCTATTTGAACATGAACCGCCTTTTGATACTCACAAATTGTATCTTTCGTAGACGGTCGCCATCTTCACTTGATGCACTACCTAACCTGAGTGACGTACGAATAGTAAGTTACGTAGCACCGGTTTGCCAAGTATTCTCCCAGCATTCACCATTCAAGAGTTGACAGAACCCATTGTACGCGATGTCTAACTTCTGTCCAATCTGGCAACCTCATGAGCTATGTCGAGGGCGGGATACGCAGCGGTATCCCTATGGTATTTACCTTTGACAGCCTATGGTATTTAGTTTAGTAGCTAACCTTAGTTTAGTGTTTGCATTTGGTTCAGTATTTAGCTGTGTTTGTGTCCTTCTCTCTCTCAATTAAATTCAGGTGAAAAAAGCTTTATTTGCATGAGACACAAAAATGTACATTGTCGAGGCGGATGAACGCTAAAGAAATACAATATATGCATATCAGATGTTACTCTATAAATAGATGTGGGATGTTGAAAAATTCCAGTATCTCCTATAAACAGTTAATTAAAGATACACTCTAAATACAAAGTATTTACAATATGGAGGACGTGTGCAATAGTGCAATCATTGTGAAAAAGTGAGTCGAGTGGGAAGAGTCTGTTTATGGGGAGTTTAAGGTCCTTCTCTCATCACAACACGTGACTAATCTGGCTGCTGGGAGCCCACATTGTTGTATTTCTCCCAACTCTCTCTCTCTCTCTCTCTCTCTCTCTCTCTCTCTCTCTCTCTCTCTCTCTCTCTCTCTCTCTCTCTCTCTCTCTCTCAGAGAGAGTGTTTGTTGTCAGTAAATGTATGGTTCCAAAGAGAAATACATGGTTATTGTCATTCGTTTGCGTGGGTGTGTATATTTTTATTGACTATTGTTGCTTAAAATAATCGATAAAAGTACATTTCAAGAACCGCAGTCACAAGTTTAAAACACATAACCAGACCAAAAGCTGACTATGTCATGTACTCCTCTAACCAAATCTAATATTCAAGCACAGGATTATTATTTATTCAACACAACAAATTCGTTTATTCACATGACAGTGATGGGACGGATCAGAACTGGAAAGCTCCTCGATACATCCTGTAGGTGGCAATGTGGACTTGCTCGAAGAACCAATTATAGCCTACCAAATAATTGAGGATGAATGGATCAATAGCGAACCCTAGTATTGAAAATAAATGCAAATTCAATATTACAAATAGTATACTAAATATGTTTTTCATTTTAATCAATATAAATAAATGCTAGGAGGCTGCTTTGATTAAAATGTCTGAAAAGGATGATCTACCCGAACTTGTAATGCAGACACATATACAGAAAATCTAAAGGTACAATCATTCTTAACACAATAAAACAATCCTTAACACAATAACCCGCAATATACACAAATGGAAAATTACTTTTCAAACGGCAAACAGAAGGACCGAAACGGACCTGCCAAGGACCCCGTATATAAAGGCTGCGGGACAGTTTCCTGGGCCTCTTGGTTAGTGGTTCGCTGCTGAGGGACGTGATGTCAAGACACATACTGAGATAATAGTAATACAGGCCGGGTCGTGTCCGACTATTACTATCACCATTATTCAGTTATCCACTGTAAGGATTCAGTGGGATTGTAGTGAAAATCTAAACATGCATGTCAGCGTGTTACCACGTAGCAGAAGGAGCCCACGTGTGCCCGCTGACTGCTGCTGGGGGACGCGGCTGTTTACTAAAAGCGGGACTAGAGTTATTACAAAGAATCACCGTGCGATATGATGGTAAAGAACTACTTTGAGTTAAGCATTTAGCAGCGTTTCAACACTGCTAAAGGATGCAACAAAAGCCGCCGTATTCAAATTTGATACCGGTGAGTTAAGGATTTGTGTTTTTGATAAATGCATTGTTTATCATATTTGATATGTGCACGTTAAATGTTCACACGTATGTTTCAACCGCTTTCGTCCTTGTATTGCAGAGTGCAGACGAGAAAGATGGCGGCTACTGGTTCAAGACTGGTTTTGAATGTAAGAGTACGGATATGGAATCTGGTATCTTGTGAAAGTAATTTGCTTCTATGATTGACTGGACAAAGCACGCTGACCCAGCATAATGAACACAAAATGTTGCAGCGCTCGTTTGTATAAACATCCTATATACGGATGTAAACAGTCACTGTTGCTTTAAAGTTGACCTTTCCATGTAACAAACAACCCTTCTGTGGCATTAAACTATGATAACTTGTACTTGAAGCCCAGGTCTGGCTAACATTTGCCTACTCCATTTCAGGTAGAAGGTGGACTCCCTTGATCGTGTCATGTTACCGGTAAGTCTGAATCGGGTTAATGATGGGTGTAGGAGTAATGTGCTATAATGATGAATAATTTGACTAGAGTCTCTGACTATTTCATGAAGTTCTTACACATTACGCTGAAGATGCACGATTGGCAATTATTTTAAAATGTTTCAAATGCAGCTGATGCTAACTGAACTTGCTTTTCTCTTTTGACCAGGCTGGGCTGGACCAGGCTGGGCTGGGCTGGACCAGGCTGGACTAGACCAGGCTTGACTAGACCAGGCTTGCTGCCCACTGCCTCTGTAAGTCCCACATGTATTTCTACGACATTGTCTCTTCGATCAGTCGATGATGATTTGTTAAAAGGTTCTTCTGACAAAACATGAAGCTTACTCGCAGCGCACTGAGACATTTACATTTTTTTCAACATTTGGTGCCAGTCACACAAATAGGTTCTAACTTTGCTACTTTTTCGTTACAGATTGAAGAAAGATTGAGCCACATGTCATGTGACTGGTAAGTCTGAATCAAGTTAATGTTGACAGAGAAATGTGCTTTAATGATGAATCACTTGACTAGAGTCTCTGACTAACTCATGAAGTTCTTACACAGTACGCTGATAAGCACGTGCTGGTTCTATTAACTTGACTGTTAAATGCAGTTGATGCTAACCGTATCCTCCTTGTCTTTCACAGGTTTGAAGTGAACATCTGGATCATTCCGATGGAGCAGACTTCATTACCCTCTGTAAGTGTACTTGCAAAAACTTTGTAACCTTTAGTCTGTCGGTGATGATTTGTTATAAGGTTCTTCTGACTTAAATGAAGCTTACTCGCAGCGCACTGAGACATTTTAACATTTTTAACCATTAGGTGGCGGTCACACAACTAGGGTCTAACTTTGCCTCCATTTCAGGTTGAAGATGGGTTGAGGCCCATGGTGGGGACATGTGACCAGTAAGTCTGATTCAAGTTAATGATGACATAGAAATGTGCTTAAGTGATGAATCACTTGACTAGAGTCTCTGACTAACTCATGAAGCTATTTCACAGTACGCTGACAAGCACATTCTGCTTGTATTAACTTGACTGGTTAATTTGTTGATGCTAACCAATCGCATCCTTGTCTTTCAAACAGACTTGCCGTGAACATTTGGATCCTCCAATGAGGCACACCTCCTTCTCTCTGTAAGTGTACTTGCTACAACGTTGTCTCTTGTCCGTCTATGATGATTTGTTATAAGGTTCTTCTGACTTAAATGAAGCTTACTCGCAGCGCACTGAGACAGTTTAACATGTTTAACCATTTGGTGGAGGTCACACAACTAGGGTTTAACTTTGCTAACTTTTATCGTTTCAGATTGAAGATGGTTCAAAGCACACGTCATGTGACTGGTAAGTCTGAATCAAGTTAATGATGACAGAGAAATGTGCTTTAATGATGATCACTTGACTAGAGTCTCTGACTAACTCATGAAGTTCTTACACAGTACGCTGACAAGCACGTACTGCTTGTCTTAACTTCAATGTTAAATGCAGTTGATGCTAATGTATCATCCTTGTCTTTCACAGGCTTGAATTGAACATCTGGATCATTCCGATGGAGCAGACTTCATTACCCACTGTAAGTGTACTTGCAACAACTTTGCAACCTTGAAGGAGAAATCGGTGTAAAATGGATCTGGGATATGTTTGGAATGGAACGAGTTAGAATGTTCGTTTGGGAGCAAAAAAGCGCATATAGACGCATTGTTAAGTTTGCTGTTTTTAGCCGACTCTACCAAAATGCTATAAACTTGTAAAGATGAAGGCATGTCATGGTAAAAACAAAATCGCTATTTTAAACCACTTACCAGGCTAGAAGTAGCCCGACACTACTTTGGTAGTATAATAAGGGTCTTAACATATAAAACAAGGCATCGATAACTTTGTAAGTGTACAGATGTTTATTAACAAGGACATTTTATACACACAATACCATCAGTAGTTCACCCGTCGACGCCATCTTTTCTTTAAGACTCCATAGGTAGGTTTGCGAACACAGAGCTTGTGACATCCGTCAACAACGAGCAAGCTCCCCAAACTACTTATTGAGTCTTATAGACAAGATGGCGTCGACGGACGAACTACTGATGGTATTGTGTATAAAATGTCCTTTGATAATAAACAATCTGTACACTTACAAAGTTATCAATGCCTCGTTTTATATTTTAAGGATCTTATTATATTACCAAAGTGTCGGGCTACTTCTAGCCTTGTCAGTAGTTTAAAATAGCTATTTAGTTTTTACCATGAGACATGCCCCCATCTTTCCAAGTTTAAAGCGGTTTTGGTAGAATTGGCTAAAAACAGCCAACTTAAGAATGCGCCTATATGCGCTTTTTTGCTCCCAACTGAACATTCCAACTCATTTTCATGCTAAACATATCCCAGATCCATTTTGCACAGGATTTCTCCTTTAAGTCTGTCTGTGATTTGTTATAAAGTTCTTCTGACTTAAATGAAGCTTACTCGCAGCGCACTGAGACATTTACAGTTTTTTAACCATTTGATGGCGGTCACACAACTAGGGTCTCACTTTGCTACCTTTTCATTTCAGATTGAAGATGGTTTGAGGCCCATGATTGTCATGTGTCCGGTAAGTCTAGTTCTGGGTTAAGATGGCTGTTTGTGTTATGTGCTTACGTGATGAATCACTTGACTAGAGTCTCTGACTAACTCATGAAGCTATTTCACAGTACGCTGACAAGCACGTGCTGCTTGCCTTAACTTGAATGTTAAATGCAGTTAATGCTAACCAATTGCATCCTTATCTTTGAAACAGACATTACGCGAACATTGGGATCCTCCAATGGCACAGACCTCCTTCCCTCTGTAAGTGTATTTGCTACAACGTGGTCGCTTCTATCAGTCGATGATGATTTGTTATAAGGTTCTTCTGACAAAACATGAAGCTTACTCGCAGCGCACTGAGACTGAAGCCATTTTTGGATGATTTTGTACACCGTGTTCTGTAAACTAAAAATGTATTTGCCTTTTCAGATGTATAAACCCTGGCAGAGCAGGAGCCACTTGAGGGATGACATCCAGTAAGTTTTAACTTTTCCCCAGCTTCGGATGATAAAAACTGATATGCTGTAATGATGAATCCACTAGACTAGAGTCTCTGACTATCACCCATGAAGATCTTTCACAGTACGCTGACTTGGCATACCGTAGTGGTTCATTCAAAGCTGTTCATTGTAATTTATACTAATGGTGTATTTTCCCTTTTAATAGACGAGTAACGGATCGATTACAAACAGGAAACGACAAGCCTGTGTTGACTTGTGAGTAGCCCGCTCCTATCAGTTTGCGGCATAGCCCTGGAGGCAGCATATTCAAATAGTACGGTTTCTGCAAATGCTCAAAATTGATGCTAAAAGATGTATATCTTTTTTTTCTTACAGGTGCTGTTTTTGGAAGATTCTAGAAATTCATCAAACTCAATTTAGAGGTGTTATGCTGATGTGCTGCCCTACACATCTTTGAAATGTCCTCTATTGAATCCGTCTTATAATAAAGACTTTGATAAAAAATTGAATTGTACTGTTGGATTGAACAAATGGTTAGTCTTGACTATGGGATTTTCAGAAATAAACACTGTTTGTGAAATTACCTTAAACTGCACTTCAATAAAAAGTTGATAAATCAATTGGCCTGTAGAGTTTTGTGAATGCTATAATTTATGCTTTCTGAATTATTGACCAAAAGGTCTTAAGGCGCTAGTAACTCAAATGTATTTGTTGGGATTGTCGCATTTTTTTAATTGCATTTTTCTAAATGCTATATTTAAACCCAAGGCTGGACACTTCAGATCCCCAATGCCTTGCAGTAATGTGACTGTTTAAAGTAACGCCTCCAGCAGTGTGCAGTGAGTACAAACCGGATGCTGCTGTAGTTTCCGGTAAGGTGGGAGCTGGCCGTATGTTGACATGGCAGTGAGTCCCTCCTGGCCGTCATTCTGACCGGTCCTTTCGCAAGGATCGTCTGTCTACACTAATTCTAAAACTTTGGACAACGATTGGTAGATTATAGCCAAATCGTAGCATTTCCGTCATGCTTTAATATAAACCTGATGGTCCAGTCGATGAGATTACGTCACACTCAGCAAGGTGAGTGAATAGTTTCAGACGATTCAGTTGTAGAATATAAAGCATAGCAACTTAAACACCTGGAAAAGATCTACCCTTTTCCTTGGTTACTGTTTGAGGTAAAAGCTAGTCAGTGCTAGGTTAAGCTAGCTAAAGTTTTTTGTCAACGTGGACATTAAAGTCGAAATCCTATTCTTACAGAGTTTTCTCCTGACAGGAAAGAGGACGGATCTGCATGAAGCTCATCCAACATCTGAAGGAGCTCCTTACTCATTAGCTCCTCAGCTACTGACCTTTATTAACACAGAGGACCTCCCGCTGACAGTCGGAGGTTCCTTGATTTGTCTGGGTTGGCTGAAATCTTCTCCTGGAGAAGAACAAAGGTTTTCGATCCGCTCAGAAGACCACCTGTTTAGAGGCCATCGTGTGGGCATCCAGGGAATGTGTTCGGATCTATGTTTGCTTTTAGTTTAACGCCAATTGATAAGCCCTCTGCCCCCGGCGTCCTACTCGCCTTCACAAGAAGGAACAGTGGAGCCGTTGTCTTGGCTGACAAGTAAACACCGAGCGATCTAGTCCACTAATAAAAGGGACATAATTTTTAGAGTTGGTTACACAGATTTAAGAACACTATTTTTGGAAATGACAGCTGTAATCGGAAAGGTGTGGGGATGGGTGCGTCCCACGTTCTCATACCGTCTGTGGGGTAGAAGTGCCGAGTCAGAAAATACCTCAATAGACAACTGTGTGACAACTGAGAAGAGGCGCTTCTGGGGCCTCAGCAGTTTAAATCCTTGGGCCTGGGCTAACTATCAAAAGGACCAATCAAGTGGGGCAGAAGAGTTTTGGGAGGCCCATGAGAAATTGCAATCCTTGGATTTGACAGATTTTGGGGCAGGAAAGCAGGAATTGGGGAAAGTCGAAGTAGCCCCCAGTTGGTGGAATAAGATCATACCATTCTCTTTCTCGCCAACAAAAACCGAATTAGGTGGGCTTAGACGACGGAAATGCGAAGAGGCATGGGACAATGATGCAGACTTCTCCGATTATGGAACACCTCCACCATCCCCTACACCCCCTACTCTCAGCCGGGTGTGGTCCACCATTGGCCTGTTTGTACACAGCTGGAAAGGGGAGATCTTGCCCGAGCATTATGAAATCTGCTTCAATTTCCTGCGCCACCTCTTTGACCTTGTTGTGGTTGGCTTCCTGTGGACCGTGTCCCCGCCAACCAAGCTGATCCTGGAGGTGCTTGGGGTCCAAGGAGCGTTGAGGCTGTGGCTTCATGGGATGGCAATGTTCTTTGTTTCCACGGTTGGGATGGCAGGGCTGCTTTGGGTGATTCAGGAGTACCTTCCTCAGTTTGCGCTGCTCTTTGGCATTGCGCAAGCTCTGGTCATCTCTGTCAGTGTGAAGCAGAGTGTGATCTTGGGAGGAGAGCTGGAGGAGGTCCAGGAGAATATTCATGAGGGGGTCAAGGAGGGTTTGAGTGACGATGAACAGCATGATGACCACCATGGCTCTTCAATGGACACGGCACGGCACTGATTCAAGTAGGTAAGTTAGTTTGATCATTCTTGATACAAAACAGTGTTTTTTTTTAGCTGCTACGCATTTTCATTCAGTAAGGCCTCTACTTTCATATAAAGACCAACACAACTTTCTCTTAGTGGCGTAACCACCAATGATATGGGAGTCTTTGGGGCTTCTGTCCTTTAAATCCCAAATGATAGGGTTCAAATGATAGATTGTTTGTCATACATACCCGTATGACAAACTATTATCTTTGCTCTCAGTGACTGGTAGAAGAAAAGCACACTCTAGCTGATATAAATGTCATTTGTTTTCCTCGCTGCTTCATAATAAGTACATTGTATAGGTGAAATTATTTGCATGTTTTTTGTATAATAGTTGGTGACTGTATTTAAAGTTTTTCCGCCCCCCTCCTCCCACAGGCGGCTTCTGGATGCAAAATGAATGGGTGTATTATGGGATACTAACTCAAAGATGTAATAAAACAACCTAATTGTTTGAAGTGGATTATCGCCAAGGAGCAAAGAAAGCCCTATGGAAAACATTTCACTGCTGGACTGAGGCTGTAACGCTGTGCTTACTTCACTTTATTCTTAACACGGTACCTTGTTTAAACAAAGCTTTGCTAACAAACGTTGTGGACGATTTGAAGTCCACAACGAAAGGATGTTCCTTGGTTGTTTTTCATGGTCTGCTGCATTTTTTTTGTCTGTTAACACTAAATACCAGCACTTATTAATACATGTTATTGTACAACTTATGCAGTAACCTGTGCCATAACATTGTTTGTTTGATTGATTATTGATGGATGTCTGATTTCACATTTCTGGATCTAAGCGATGTAACATGATGGGTTTTGTAGTCATGTGTGTTTATTTATATATATATATATATATATAGGTAATAAGGCCATACAATGATTAAGGAAAAATAGCTGAATACCAAATGTGGACTTGGTATGCCATAGCACATTTTGCACACCACACCTTTTTCTAAAATTAAGGAATTCAATGTACCTGGTATTTTCCAATTGCATGGGCCTCATCTGTCATTTCAACAAGCATTTTAAGTTCCAAGCATGCATCACACCTGTGGTCTCTTTATGTAAAAAACTAGTGCAATGTTTTGTATTTGTCATAACACCAAAATACTTTTTTGCCTGGTCTTCGTCTTACTACTACAATTGCCTTGTAGGGAATAATATTTTTGTAGTATTTGATTGATACCCTTTTAACTTCTAGTGCTGGATCACTGTAGAAACGGACAACTAGAATTATTGCCTTTGTAACACATTGGTTATGCTTGTCATGATATAAAGCAAGTAAACTCTTTGGGGAAATGTAAGTGTGTCCTGAATTAAATCATATTATGGAATTTCACAATTGTACAATTGTTCCTCATGATAAATAAAATGTTTCATTTTTTTTTTTACTTTGAAATGGTATTTGTTTTAATTATGTGGAAACTACAGGGCTTTGTTTATGGGGAAACTTGTCTCCCAGATAGTCTTTGGATTTAGTAGTTGGTTGACTGTACCCATCTCCATTTAAATTTTAGTTTTTCAATTTGTTAAGGCAATTGATTTAGTTTGAGCTTGTAATGCTCGGGAAAATGCCTTAGCGAAATATTTACAAATGTTTTCAAGAAACATATGTATGAGAGTAATTCCAATTGACCAGACATTTCGATTTCAGTTCAAAACCTTTATTCACATTAAACCCGCTCTAGATTTTCTTCTGGTATATACATGTGTTACAAGTACAATGTTCATTGGTGACAATGTGTATGACATTTATGCAATCCACAGTTAGATATCAAACATGAACAGGGTTGTTTTCATTGGTTTAGCCAGCAGCCATGCACCCAAAGCGTTGCTGTTTTTATCCCATTAGAAATTGTAGAACAAAGAATTGAAACCCTAGAAGTGCTGCTTGTTTATTCACTTGTCAATCCTGAATTTATTTTCTGAAGTACACAGCACTAAAAGCACACAAATCACCAGCCTCCAGCGCAATAGACAGCTTTCCGATTAATACTGCAATGTTGAATTCTTCATAACCATGCTGGGCGATTAATGGCAATGTTTGGCGAGTGTCTTTAAAAATAGAACAGCACAAACAGATTAAAGGTATTACTGACTCATACACACAGTTGTGCTGGAACAAAAGCACAAATGTGTTCCAGCCTCTTCAAAATATAACACCCTGGTTGGTGACATTCTTCTGCCCTGTTTCACATGTCTCATGGAAAAGCAAAGGGAATCAGCCACCTTGAGCTCCCTCAATGCTGCATGGTGATTGACACCTAGGACAACCATCTCCATCTGGCTTTTCACACCGTAGATTGTCTACACAGGATTGGAAAATGCCTACTAAAATGTGAATTAAAAGCAACATAATTGGACAATGAAAAAAATATCATTTGTTCAGACAAACTTTACCATTTTTGTCAAATGGAGTCACCGGAAATGGGAGCATATATTACAGATTTGATAAATTGACCAATGATTCAAATATATTTTACGGTGCTTTAACTACAATAGGTACGGTCAAAATGTTATTTTAGACAGTCTTTAGAAGGGTGACTGTTTAAGAGTAAGACCATCAGGTTTGTATCGGATTACCCTCAGTTAATAGTGAAAGAGTTTCCATGGAGTTTTTAAAAGAAAACTACCAAAAAGAGCGGCAACTCACCCGGTCATTTCAAAGTTACAACACATACTATAGACACTGCATGGTGGGTATAACCAAATAAAGCATCATTACAAGCAAATAAATAAGGTCATCTTTAAAAAGAAAAAGGAGAATTCACATCAATTATATACACAATTACTTCTGCACCCCCTCAACAAAGTAAGATAGCTAGGTGGCGCCTTTTTGAAGTGTACCCCCTAACCACGAGGGCTCCTAACTGTGGCTGCATAAGGGACTCGTGACATAGTGTGACAGTACCGAACAGAAGTGAGCGCAGTGTCATGTATGTCGCTGTCATGGTCAGGTGTGACCCCAGCACCTTTGGGCATTAGTGGGCGTTGGACCCCCCAGAGCCCTGGGGGCCCGTTGTGCCGTGGCCACCAGTCTGTGCGTGGCCGCCCCTGCTGTGCCCAAGGATGCAATGCGCGCTGCCGCAGCCCTCGTCGTCGTCGTCCCCCTCGCTCTCAGAAGATGACTCTCCAAACTGCTTGGGCTTCTCGTACACACAGCAACCTAACAAGGAGGTCAACGTTGACATTTTTTTTACCTGAATTGCAATTCATTGCGTTGGAAGATATACACACTGCAGTTTACAACATATGTCCATTAGGGATGTTTCCATACATAATGGGACATTTTTGGCCGATTGGGTTTTTGATGCTTTGTGCATTACAATAAAACATGTTATAAGATATATACAGAATACTGTAATGTAGCTGTAACAATAGGTTGGGCTTGTCAAATCGGGCAAAGATCAGCATGTGTTTGGGTGTATGAAACGAAGACAAAGTGTGAAGCAGATCAGAACTTATAAAAACGTTTTCCGCTTTGAAAGACTACATACCTTGAACCCTATCATCCTATCAATCACAGTCCTACAAATAAAACAGCTGACACATTTACTTTCTTAAAAGATAAGCTCACATCACGCTGCATTATCTTCACTGCATAAGCAATGAGGGAGAGCGGACCACTCACATTTTGAAGACCTTCTGCCGAGGTGTTCGTTGTCCACCGTGTCGCTGGACCACTCCACCTTCTTCTCGGACTTTCTCTTCCGCAGTTTGATAGTGAGGCTTCTGCCCTCCTTTTACATATGAACATGGAGGGACATATTGATTTAATGTAAGCATTTTGATCTTTGTATCCTCTGTATATCGCCTACGTGTATGCATTCAAAGAACACGGCAGGATTTTACTGAATAGCATGAAAATATAAACCAATATCATAACCCCAATCTGGTTAATATACCACTCCTGAAAAAACGGATTATTGGTCGATGTCGTAGACCTAAAACAATTGTCTCATTAAACAGAGGAAAAATACACTTAACACAATTCAATGCTATTATTTGATCAACACTATCTCCGGAAGAGTGCAGCGTGTGGAGGCGGTGTACCTGTTGGGGCGGTGGCGGGGTGCTGGTGGAGACCGTCTCAGTGATCGTCTCACTCGACGTCCCTGGAACCTCCGCCATCCTGCACGCCGAGGCTCTCACTTTAGCCGTAGCTGCGGGGCCTGCCGTCGCAGGAGAACTTCCTTAAAACTGTCGGTGACCGAAAATGGACGGAATCAGATGTTCTTGCGACCGCACTACTCGTTCCGGTTCCTTAAGGACGACGCGTACATACCAGTCTACTCGTTAAGAGCGGCCGTGAAAGATGCCTGACATAAACAGTCCGCTGCTCAGGGGAAGCAGTTCGCAGACGGACCTGGTTCACTTCCGGTTCCTACATTAATGTAGTCCGATTATATACAATCTGCCGGTCAGAATGGAGTTGGTTTCTTATATTCTGACACATTTACACACAAAAACACTCAAATTATATATTTATTCAGTATTTCTTTAAAGAAAATTTATGGGGAATATCTATTTGCTTCTCGAAACCCATTTATAAGTTACCTATCAAGTCACAGCAACGCACATGAGCATATAAGGATTGGTAGAAGGTAAGGTAGCAAGGTTACAAAGGTTGTATTATATATGTTGTCGTTACTTCTGTTTTAGAGGGATCAGAAATCACATTTTCGGTTATCTGTCTGCTCTTCTCTACCTACTGTCTCTAGTGCTCAAAGATGTGGAGGGCGAACTGTGCCCTCTGCTTGAGGTTGTTGGAGAGAGGAAGGATCAGAGCATGGGTCTCCTGTCAGCCCAGGTTCTGCTCTAATGATGCTCCAGAATCCTCAACTCCATCCCCCCCCAAAGCAAACACATCGCTTCGGACGAAGACAGAGAAACAAAAACGGAGACAACAAAAGCAGACTTTAATTTTGGCCACTCCAGAAAATGTAATAACAATTGTTTATAATGAGGACGTTACCTACCTTCAATTTTAAATTATTGCTAAATGTAAACTTTTAATTTGGGCTTTTTACAGAATGCAGAGGATAACGAAATTAGATGGAGCCAGAAAGATAAGATACAATACAGTGCTTCAACAATTCCTGGAGCAAGGAAAAGTATGTTTTCCTGTGGTATACCTAATTCTAGAAAAAAGTCATCATTTTTGCAGTAACAGTTTTTTGGTAATATCAGGTATCATTCGTATGTATTTATTTTGCAGATACCAGCGTGCCTTTCCCACTGTCCTATAGTCCAGAATACGTAGAGGCCAGCTGGTACCAGTGGTGGGAGAAGGAAGGATTCTTCACCCCAGAGTATCATGTGAGGACTTGTAAACCAGTGTTCTGTTTCATTTGACAATTTTGCAAATCTATGTGTAGTGTATTTTAGTGTATGTAGTGTATGGATCAGCCTATCGTCTTAGTTGTATGGTCGCTTGTGACACAATTTAACGACTTTATTTACTCTTTAATTTAAGTTCTTGTTCAAATTGATGAAATATGACATTGTCAATTCAGGAGTAGAGGACGATTGATCAATTACACAATATCATTTGCATTAAATATCTATATTGTACATACATACATACATGTATATGTATGTATGTATGTATGTATGTGTAGATATGTATGTATGTATGTATGTGTAGATAGATATGTATGTAGATATGTATGTATGTATTTATGTATGTATGTATGTATGTATGTATATATGAATGCAGAGAATATGTCATACTTCCTCCTAAGACAGACCTATGGCTATTGCAGCTATTGCAGCCCTCCTTGCATTGACGTAGTATATTTCCATCCAGGACAGGGTACCCCACGCGCAGAACCGGACCTTCACCATGTGTATCCCCCCTCCCAATGTAACAGGCTCTCTCCACCTGGGCCACGCCCTCACCGTGGCCATAGAGGACGCCATGGTTCGCTGGTAAATGCTTCCTATCCATTAGGGATTCAATGAATGTACGTTAGCAGCTGGATGCTATTGTAATGCTAACCACTGGGCTTGATCCAGGAAGAGGATGCAGGGCTACCGCGTCCTCTGGGTGCCAGGCTGTGACCATGCAGGTATTGCTACACAGGTGAGGTTCCTTATCGGCCTCTGGCCCGGTTCCAATGGGTCCACCTGTTCCCTTGTATAGTGCACATTCTAATGTGCCACTATTCTGAAGTGTTCTCCAGAATATGAGTGTGCAAATCTGGTTCCCTATATAGTGCGCTACTTTATACCCATAATGCACTTTAAAAGAAGTGTACAACTGATTTGTAAACTTATTTTCCCTCTATATCCCATGATGCATAGCAGTTTTCATCGTCGTGTTTTCGTTAATCGATTTCTGGTAAACAAAAGTATTGTGTTTATTATAATAATATTCGTAATATTAATTGCTCCCATTTCTCTCCACCAGAGTGTGGTGGAGAAGCGACTTCTCCGGGACCAGAGGAGACGCAGACAGGATCTCTCCAGGGAGGAGTTCCTACAGGAGGTCTGGACGTGGAAAAGCCAGTGAGTCCTCCTTCCTCCTCGTCCTGTCGTCCAAAGAGAGAGCCTGTCATTTGCATTCAGTGCATTACAGGAATACAAATCCCTTAACTCACTTCTACTGCCTATATTCTATAAGGAAACACAGGTTGTTATTTTTTATGGCCAGATACTGTTCATAAGGTCTGTGGTATATTAAGCATTATTCAAAGATTCACTAACTGGCTTTGGAAAAAAGCGTTCATATTGATTAGTGAAAGGTAATTTTTCAGACTTTATCCTACTTTATCAATCCACTGTGTTATCTCAAAGCCTCACTAGTCTACCACTCCCCCGAGCCTCACTACCACCCCAGAGCCTCACTACCACCCCGGAGCCTCACTACCACCCCGGAGCCTCACTACCACCCCGGAGCCTCACTACCACCCCAGAGCCTCACTACCACCCCAGAGCCTCACTACCACCCCAGAGCCTCACTACCACCCCGGAGCCTCACTACCACCCCGGAGCCTCACTACCACCCCAGAGCCTCACTACCACCCCGGAGCCTCACTACCACCCCAGAGCCTCACTACCACCCCGGAGCCTCACTACCACCCCAGAGCCTCACTACCACCCCGGAGCCTCACTACCACCCCAGAGCCTCACTACCACCCCGGAGCCTCACTACCACCCCAGAGCCTCACTACCACCCCAGAGCCTCACTACCACCCCAGAGCCTCACTACCACTCCGGAGCCTGTCTCCCTGTGCTGTCTGCCCGAGCCTGTCCCCACATAACAGCCTTCTACCAGTGGAGCTCCACATAACCTCATGCTATGGTAGCGAGTTGCATTACAGCACCACTTGAGTTGGTTAGAAGAGCTGAAGGTGATCTATAATTTGAGTGTCCTTTGTTAGAAATGGCGTACCTGTCTGTCAGCCTTTAGTGAGTGAAAGGCTCTATGAAAATATCTGCAGTATCTGGTAGTGCTAGTTGTGTTAGTGGCAGTGGTTTCAATTAAATTGTATTTGTACAGCCCTTGATCACAGGTACAGTCTCAAGGGGCATAGAAGTGGTAGTGGTAGTAGTGGTAGTAATAGAAGTAGTGCTTTGATGACTACAATGGAGTGGTTGTCAGCATAGTGAAGCGCCGTGCTAGTCTGGGCTAAAGTATGTTGCTATGTTGTTGTCTGGTGGTGGTGGTAGGAAGGGAGATGAGATCTACCAACAGCTGAGGAGACTTGGGGCTTCGCTGGATTGGAGCAGAGCTTGCTTCACCATGGATCAAGTAAGATGGATGCTCTTTTTCTGTAGCAGGGCACGGGTAGTAGACTCAACTAGTGAAGATAAGTCCACTATGAAGGGCTGCGAAATAAATTAATCGACACATATCTATAGAGGCTGCATTAGACGTTGGTTTGTCAGTCCACCCCAAACCATATTGGAGACGCCCAAGACTGGCCTGTAACACTACAAGTAAACATCAGAGCTTTGTTTTCTGTATATTTTCTGTTTTCTGTAATATAAAGTTCACAGATTGGATTCATCGTTTTACATTAATCATAATCATAATCATTAAAAAATCTATAGTTTTAAACTTTATAGTGCATTTTCTCCAGACAAACAACAGATCCCCAATTGTACTTGTATTTGTTGACATGCCAATCTTGAACTTTAAATTATGGCAATTATGGCAGTCATGCGTATCGCATCGGCCGACCCAGTCAACGTGGAGTCTATGTATATTTCTATGCACAAAAATAGTGAGCCACAATAAGTGTTATGAGGCTGTGATGGCTGTGTTAGTCCTACTAGGACCCCTCTGTGAAAAGGGTATTTTCTTTGCCCTTCCTAGTCTGGCTCAAACATGGTTTTGCATAAACTCTAGACACACAGACCACTTGTTTCTGAAAATATATTAGCTTCACCGAAATCCACTGAAATAAATAGCCCTCTGGATATGGACACATGTGTAAACTATGTGTGTCTCTTTGCTTCTAGATCTTCATTCCCTTTTAAATGAATAAAGTCAATCAATTCAACTAGGTCATGTGTAAATAACCTCAAATGTTTACTAGATGAGGTTACACTGTTCCCAGTAACACAATTAATGAAATGTGTTATCACCATCTGTGTTCTTTATTCTGTTATTCTGTTGTTGAAACAATAATGCCATTTAAAGTGTGTGTTTGACAGTTGGACGTGGTGTGTGTTTGACAGTTGGACGTGGTGTGTGTTTGACAGTTGGACGTGGTGCGTGATTGACAGTTGGACGTGGTGTGTGTTTGACAGTTGGACGTGGTGTGTGTTTGACAGTTGGACATGGTGTGTGTTTGTGTTTCAGGGGTTCAGTGAAGCTGTAACCGAGGCCTTTGTGAGGTTGTGCGACTCGGGTTTGATCTATCGCTCCGAGGGGCTGGTCAACTGGAGCTGCGCCCTGGAATCAGCCATCTCTGACATTGAGGTGAACCGTACTGTCTCTTTAAGGCTCCTTCACCAGCTGGTCTTGGCATGGTCATTGTTGGCCAGTGTCGATGATGTTCTTCTTAGTTACTCTTGAGTTCTGCGTTTCACGATATAAAAGCTGCAGTAAATGCCTGTCACTGCTTGCTCATCATATTCACATCCCAAAAATATCTTTCCACATTTAATGAAATTCAAAATTTGCAATGAATATTTAAGATCATCATCATGCTATTGAGTTCGAAAAAAAACAGTATTTTAGATTTCGTCGACGTCGGCCAGCTCTGGTTGTGGTGTGTCAGCTCCCTCTGTGAGCGCTTGTAGAGGAGGACTGGACACATTAAAAGACTCGTCCATGTTGTGCCGTGCAGGTGGACTCCCAGGAGCTCTCAGGGCGCACCATGCTGGATGTGCCTGGCTATGAGAGGAAGGTGGAGTTTGGTACCATGGTTACCTTTGCGTACCCTTTAGAAGGCCAGGGTGAGCAAACATCTGCCATCTCTGTGTAACTCCAAACTGTTGCCCACTGGCACTGCATGTTTCTTTTGGTGTATTTCTTTGCTATGGCTCTGAGTCCGGTCTCTTACTGAAGATGGAGAGGTGGCTGTGGCGTCCACCCGGCCAGAGACCATGCTTGGAGACGTTGCCATAGCAGTGCACCCAGATGACCCTCGATACCAGGCAAGACATAAGTGGATTCAATCACATGTTTCAGATGGATTATTCAAGTGGTTATTCATTTATTATTCAAAGAGTAAGGTTTGTTTCCAAAGATCTAGCAAACAAAGATGGACACTAAAAGTGGATTCCTGTCAAATCAGAAGTTCAGTTTTCAATGAATTTGTGATTGATTCAGACAACTGTTTGCAGGCCGTCCAAGGCAAACACTGCAGACACCCCTTTGCCGACAGACTCATCCCGATCGTGACGGACCCGATGGTGGACATGCAGCTTGGAACAGGTGAACCACCACTATCTTAGGATTTGTTTACAACAACTGGATTAGTTGTTTGAGTTTGAGTTCTTCACTTCTACTTATGTTATTGAAGGTGATGTGTTCTGTAAGTGAGGGGGTTCTAACGAGATACAGAGCTAAAAGAGTGGAGGCGAGCAAGATTAAGATACTACCATAAAAGGGCATTAATGTCCCCTCCCTCTCTGCTCCCTCTCCCTGTGTTAACCTTCCTCTGAGAAGAGTTGAATTCAAGCCCCTGTGATTGATAGACAAGATGTGGGGAGAAGAGTTGTCCCAATTGGTCAGAATTGAGCTGGGAGTGGTCTAAAATTGAAGTGGGCTCTTACAGGCAGTCAACTTAAAATCGATATTTCAGTCACCAACACCTGACAGAATTCTAACAAATTATACTCAAACAATGGCTCTTTAATCTACAGCAGCTCTAACTAATATAAAACTAACTTTGTGCTACTGTGGTTGGGGGGTCCTACAGGCGCTGTCAAGGTCACCCCAGCCCACGACCACGTGGACTTTGAGCTCTCCCGGAGACACTCTCTGCCATGTCTCACAGTGATCTCTGGAGATGGCACCATGGCGCCCTCCTGTGGCCAGTGGCTGGAGGTACACTGCCTGGACAACATCCTAAAGTCCACTGTTTTATGTGTGGTGGGGATGTCCTCCCTCCATAACCTGCCTTTCCTTCTTCAATCCTTTTCCAAAAGGGTGTGAAGCGCTTTGACGCCAGAGAAAAGGTTTTGGACGCCCTGGCTGAAAAGAATCTGCTCAGGAATAAAAAAGACCATGCCATGTCTCTACCCAAGTGCAGGTACAGCAGGAGGGTCAGAGAGCTTGGCCTATAGGTTCTATCAGGGACTAAAAGGAAAGAAAACAAAGTGCATTCCCTTTCTTTCATTTCGGGGAGAACCCTGCACGTGTTTAACCTCTGGTCTAGAGGGAGCCGTCTAATGAAACCCAATATACAAGTGATGTTGGATATGGGTTCTCATTTGAATGAAACCACAAGTCCCTGTATCTGACCATTTGGAAATGCAACAATACCAACGTTAAAGCAGCATCGTACTTATAATTTGATTTGTTATCGTTATATTTTGATGATATAATACAAATAGCTACTTTAACAACTGACATTTCTTTGGGGGCGCGTGGAAATGTCTTGAACATGAATCATTCAATCATCATTTTACCAGAGATATTCTCTAATGATATTTCAACTGACAGGAAAACCCTGCTTGTTTAGCTAGTTACGTTGAGCCATCACCATCTACACGGGTTATTTGCGTGTGACAATGCAGATCGCTGCACAGCGACATAAACAACGTCGATTTTCCACGTGGAGTAGCTTTTCCTGGGGTACGAGAACAGAGTGCAGGCCACAGCGTGTGAATGCGTAACATTTCTTGACCTCCCGTGTCTCATCACAGCCGCTCTGGGGACGTGATCGAGCCGCTCCTGAAGAAGCAGTGGTTCCTGCGCTGTGAGGACATGGCCAGCAGGGCGATACAGGTAACACAGGGGCACACTATTGTTACTGGTGGCATTATGGTTACTACTGCTCTCTGCAACACAGGCAGGGTATTCTAAACACACAAGGACACTGATATGTGTCCCAAATTGTTTATTTCAGCGTTTTTTTGTGTTTTGTGTGTACACTTAATGCTTTTTGGTATCACTTCTACTCTTTGCTCTGAGCATGTGCGTGTGCACGACAAACTTCCCCCTTGGGTTAAAAACCGTTGTGTTTGTTCTCTTTCCCAGGCGGTGGAGGACGGGCAGTTGGAAATCATTCCTCACTTGCACACCAAGACGTGGAAGAAGTGGCTGTCCAACTCAAGGTGTCCCTCGCTGCCTTTACATGCTTTTACTGAGAAGCAGCCAATGAACTGCTCTTCCTCCTGGGAGGGTTGGGAATAGTTTGATGATGTGATATGATACTGGACATCAGCAAGGTTATTGATTTATACTGTGAGAGTTAAACATGTTCTCCCTGAATCAGAGTATATTTCTACGTGAATGTGGACATATCGTTGGATCATGATTGACCGTGAAACACTATGTCTTTGTATTACTCCAAATGTTCCTACAATTGACGAGTCTTTGCAAAAAGCATCACCCCATTATCAGAGTGTGAGATCAGCAAGCAGAACCCGGAGGTCGTATCATGGGTCGCTCTGGTAGAACAAAGCCCTTCATCAGGAGTGTTTGCTCATCAGAGCTGATATAGCCGACTCCCTGTGATGACATATAGCCGACTGACACTGCTCCTCTGTTCCTCAGTGACTGGTGCATCTCCAGACAGCTTTGGTGGGGTCATCGGATTCCCGCCTACCAAGTAGCTCTTCCTGGTCAATCAGCCAATCAAGAGGTCAGACCTGGGTGTGTCATTTCTTTGTGTTTGTCTTTTTAATTTTTTCAACGGTTTCAGATCCGAAATTCTGGTTCCTTTGCTTGGTTAATCCTGCTTCCCTAATTTCACCGCTCTTAAAGATCCTCCGCCCAGCTCCCTGCGAAAGGGGAAGTAGGGAGGAAGCAGCTTTCTTTACTAGTCTCCATATGACTTGTGGGTCCTGCTCACTGTTCCCAGATGTGTCCCTGATCACCGCAATTAAGGGTGTTTGAATATGACGGCAATATCGTTAAGTATAGCCTCCCTCGATGTTAACACATCCAGAAGAAGGTCAATCCTTCACAGCATCTGTCTCATACTCTATCTACATGTCTGGTAGCCTTGGCTTCTGCAGAGGCAGCTGAGATCCACTCAATAACATAGTCGGATTTAATATTCCTGTTTTATAAAACTATTTAAAAAAACGTATTGCAATAACGTACTACAACTTATTTACAAACAATAGACAACTTTTACTAAATTTTGATACATTCAGAATCCATTTCAGCATTGGAATAACAAGAGAATCTGAATCATTTTTTCTGAATCCTATGAAAGTAGGGGTGAACACAGGTCATATTTAATTATATAATGCATAATAATGGGCATTGGCCTGCCTGCAGACCAAGAACAAACGGTTAGACTGCACCTGTTTTAATCTCCACTCCACCAGCTCTGCGATAAAGGCATGGTTATGTCAGTACTTCCTGATGTGTGCTGTGGTTTCAGTACTTCCTGATGTGTGTTATTGTTCTGATGTGTGTTATTGTTCTGCTTTCAGTTCTTCCTGATGTGTGTGTGGTGGTGTCAGTACTGATGTGTGTGTTCTGGTGTCAGTACTGATGTGTGTGTGTGGTGGTGTCAGTACTGATGTGTGTGTTGTGGTGTCAGTATTGATGT
This sequence comes from Pollachius pollachius, assembly GCF_949987615.1. NCBI lineage: Eukaryota > Metazoa > Chordata > Actinopteri > Gadiformes > Gadidae > Pollachius > Pollachius pollachius. The sequence continues at coordinate 16,477,225 of NC_136946.1, read as the reverse complement.
GTGTGGTGGTGTCAGTACTGATGTGTGTGTTGTGGTGTCAGTACTGATGTGTGTGGTGGTGTCAGTACTGATGTGTGTGTTCTGGTGTCAGTACTGATGTGTGTGTGGTGGTGTCAGTACTGATGTGTGTGTTGTGGTGTCAGTACTGATGTGTGTGGTGGTGTCAGTACTGATGTGTGTGTTCTGGTGTCAGTACTGATGTGTGTGGTGGTGTCAGTACTGATGTGTGTGTTGTGGTGTCAGTACTGATGTGTGTTGTGGTAGTGTCAGTACTGATGTGTGTTGTTGTGTCAGTACTGATGTGTGTGTTGTGGTGTCAGTACTGATGTGTTTGTTGTGGTGTCAGTACTGATGTGTGTGTGGTGGTGTCAGTACTGATGTGTGTGTTCTGGTGTCAGTACTGATGTGTGTGTGTGGTGGTGTCAGTACTGATGTGTGTGTTGTGGTGTCAGTACTGATGTGTGTGGTGGTGTCAGTACTGATGTGTGTGTTCGTGTGTCAGTGCTGATGTGTGTGTTGTGGTGTCAGTACTGATGTGTGTGTTGTGGTGTCAGTACTGATGTGTGTGTGTGGTGTCAGTACTGATGTGTGTGTGGTGGTGTCAGTACTGATGTGTGTGTTCTGGTGTCAGTACTGGTGTGTGTGTTGTGGTGTCAGTACTGATGTGTGTGTTCTGGTGTCAGTACTGATGTGTGTGTGTGGTGGTGTCAGTACTGATGTGTGTGTTGTGGTGTCAGTACTGATGTGTGTGGTGGTGTCAGTACTGATGTGTGTGTTCTGGTGTCAGTGCTGATGTGTGTGTTGTGGTGTCAGTACTGATGTGTGTGTTGTGGTGTCAGTACTGATGTGTGTGTGTGGTGTCAGTACTGATGTGTGTGTGGTGGTGTCAGTACTGATGTGTGTGTTCTGGTGTCAGTACTGGTGTGTGTTGTGGTGTCAGTACTGATGTGTGTGTTCTGGTGTCAGTACTGATGTGTGTGTGTGGTGGTGTCAGTACTGATGTGTGTGTTGTGGTGTCAGTATTGATGTGTGTGGTGGTGTCAGTACTGATGTGTGTGTTGTGGTGTCAGTACTGATGTGTGTGGTGGTGTCAGTACTGATGTGTGTGTTGTGGTGTCAGTACTGATGTGTGTGTGGTGGTGTCAGTACTGATGTGTGTGTTGTGGTGTCAGTACTGATGTGTGTGTTGTGGTGTCAGTACTGATGTGTGTGTTGTGGTGTCAGTACTGATGTGTGTTGTGGTAGTGTCAGTACTGATGTGTGTTGTTGTGTCAGTACTGATGTGTGTGTTGTGGTGTCAGTACTGATGTGTGTGTGGTGGTGTCAGTACTGATGTGTGTGTTGTGGTGTCAGTACTGATGTGTGTGTTGTGATCCCGGCAGGCCCTGTGGGTGTGGGGGCGCAGCCAGCAGGAGGCCCGGGAGCGAGCGGCGGCCCAGTGTGGAGTGGACCCGGACTCGCTGACGTTAACTCAGGGTGACTCACCCCCTCTGTCTCTGGCTCACACCTTATTCAGCCCCTGGACTCAAGGAATCAAAGAATCAGGCAAAATCAAGGGATTACGGGCCACACAAACACAACTACGACTTGCTGCAAAAACACATTAACATACATTTGGTTTAAAGGATCTGTGTGTATGGATGCTGGTTTAAGCAGCCGCACCTGGCTGAGTCTGATTGGACTCTGAGGCTGCTTAACCAGCGCTAAATTGTCTGAAAGGGGCTGTGGTAGTGGGGGGGGCACATCACAAGTGGGCCTGAAAAGAGTTGTTGTAGCAGCTGTGGCCTATCACAAATATGCAGACGAACAGACCAACTTTACACCCCCAAGTTTGGTGTGAAGTTTGGTGTGGTTACTGGTCGAGGATGAGTGGTCTTCTGACTCATCGTCTGAGAGGGTGGGGTCTGGCTTTGAACCAGAAGGCGGCTAACTTGACCACTGATTCACCTCACCGTATCTGAACGGAAGGTCGGTGACGGGGAGGTCGGTCACACCCTTTAGAGGCGGACTTCCTTAGGCCACGCCCCTTGGAGGCGGACTTCCTTAGGCCACGCCCACCCAGGGTTCAGCATGGCTCTGAATGGGGCCTTGGTTTCCTGAGCGCCCCGAGGGCCAGTCTCAGCATGTCTTTGTGTTCCCCTGCAGACCCCGACGTGCTGGACACCTGGTTCTCCTCGGCACTCTTCCCCTTCGCCGCGCTGGGCTGGCCCCAGAAGGTAGCGCTCTCACAGGGTTCAGCTTTAAACGTGAATCAGGGAAGAACATAGACTAGGAGGCTCGTCAGATGCACACACAGAAGGGTTCAGGGTGTTCAGGGTGCGGTTCTCACCCTCTGATTCTGTTGTTTGTCTCCCCCTGACCCCAAGACCCCTGACCTGCAGCAGTTCTACCCCAACTCGGTGCTGGAGACGGGCAGCGACATCCTCTTCTTCTGGGTGGCCCGGATGGTCATGCTGGGGACGGAGCTGACTGGGCAGCTGCCCTTCAAACAGGTCTGCCTCATGGTCACCCCACTCAAAGGGCTTCGGGACGTCCTCGTTTTAGCTGCAGTACCAGGCGGGGGCACCGGGGGCAGAGTGAGTGAGGAAGCATTGGGGAGTGCATGGGGGTGAACAGGAGCTTTGCATCTAAGATTGTCTTCAACGCGATCCGATTACTTGGACACTGGCACTAGTTCACACTGCATAATGAGCAGTTGGCAGCAAGCAGGGCACGGACAGCATGCCATGTCGTGCCTTGAGGTGAGGAAATGACCCTAATCTGCTAAAAATAGCTATTTTCCACCAAAATCGAAAAGCCATGAAAATGCCAGCTGGAACAGTGTTGGTTTTCTGGAGAACCCCCCCCCCATTTCCCCCTTGTTTCCTCTACCATGTCTAACGACGATCGCCACCGGTGTTAGCTTCACGTAGTCGGCCCCTGTGGAGCCTCTCTTCACCAGACCGCCTGGGGTCCCCTTTAGGTGCTGCTCCACTCTCTGGTGAGGGACAGGCACGGCAGGAAGATGAGCAAGTCCCTGGGCAACGTGGTGGACCCCCTGGACGTCATCTCCGGCGTGTCCCTGGAGGTGGGTGGAGTCCCGTGTTTGACCAGGGGGGGCGCTGTTTCTTAAGGTGCTGGCACGCTGCCCCGACAGCAACACCCAACCGCAGTGGAACATGGGGGCCCACGTTAGCCAACAACCACCAGGGCACACTGGCCCGAGGACTGTGTGAATTGGCGTTGGTGGAGGGCAGTGAGCCCCTTTGTAGGTCCGAGTCTGGCCCTCAGCAGAGTTTAAACCTTTTGCTCTACCATGACGAACTGCACATGGGAGCTGCACACGGCCCATCACTGTGCCGTTCCCCGCTCCTCACTCGTTTTGCCTCCCTCCTGGTCTCTCTGCAGAGGCTCCAGGAGAAAGTGAGGGAAGGGAACCTGGACCCAGGGGAGCTCTCCGTCGCCATGGAGGCACAGGTCAGTTCACACCACGGCCCACGCGCCCAACACACTTATGGCTCTGCTCGAGAAAACATGGCTAGAAGTGGGCTCTCTCGCTCTCTCTCTCGCTGCCTCTCTGATGCTCTCTCTCCCCTCCCAGAGAAGAGACTTCCCCGGGGGGATCCCAGAGTGTGGCACAGACGCTCTGCGCTTCGCGCTCTGCTCGCACCGAGCCCAGGGTGAGTGGCCCTCAGTCGCGCTCCTCCTCAAAGGGTCATTGGTTCAGTGTGTCAGTTGTTACTTGATTATGTGGTCAACGGCCGGATAATCTAAAACATCATTTTGAAGATAACATGTATTGCACTGTGAATGTAAAAGCCTGGATAAAGGCTACCCAAAAGCCTAACCGAGCTACTTCCGGTTGACGTCCCCAATTAGGGAAGGTGGGGGTGGGACAGGATGTAGCAAATAGAGTTTTGTTTTTCAATTTCATTTTCAGAATTAGAATTACAGCTGGACTTGTTTTTGTAACGCAACGTGCACACGCGGACCACAGAAGCAGAGCGTGACGCGACGTGGGGTACGCTGAGTGATAGAGCAGCAGGAGACGGGCCCCGGCCGGCCTGATGGAGGAGGTGGAGACCCTGCGCCCAGCAGGACCCCCGGGCAGCACCCAGGTCCTTTAGTTAGTCCTGATTAACAGACTATAGCAGACCAATGCATGTTTCAATGGGTGTCAAGGCTCCAGCCTCTCGATATCAAACGTGCGCTTCTCTGACGCCCGTTTGTCTTGCGTATGGTCATGTTGCGTCACGTTCGGGTCTTTCTGCCTGCTTCCTCTCCGTTTGAAAGAGGAGTGTGTTCCCAGCGGCGCATAGGAGGCCCATGTGCGTCTCTAACCTAGTTGTGGCCCCTCCTCCCTGATGTGTCTGGTCAGGGGAGGACATCAGCCTGTCCGTGTCCCAGGTGCTGAGCTACCGCCGCTTCTGCAATAAGATATGGCAGACGGTGAGGTTTACCCTGGGAGTGCTGGGGGGCGGCGCCCACGAGCTGGACACACTGGCCGAGGTGGGGACATTTAGTCTTAATGGATATCGATTTATTATACTAAATCCCATTCTATCATTTCCTTAGCATGCCTGTAATCCCATTTCTTTTATCTTTTTGATTGCCTTAGAATATGGTGAAGGTTGCAAAAGTGAGCAAAGTGAAAATAGAACTAAATATTGAATTGTATCTCCGGACATAAGCGTCCGATGAGGTGATGACTGTCTTGCGGGATGCCTACAGTTGTAAAAGTCTACTTTCTAGGTACCAAACATTGCTCGATTTCAAAGCAATGAACAGAGCCTGAAACACGTAAAGGACCAATAGCCAGGAGCGGCTACCAGACCCAATCTCCCCACTCCTTGATCACCTTAATAACATAATGAGAAGTAGACGAGGTGTTCCTGTGTCCACTGAACCCTGCCTCTCTGCTGCGCCCCAGACCCGGCCGCTGAGCAGCATGGACCGCTGGGTGTGCTCGCGGCTCCACAGCACGGTGCTGCAGTGCGAGCGCGGGTTCGAGGCCAACGAGCTGAGCGCCGTCACCGCCGCCGTCCACTCCTTCTGGGTGCACAGCCTCTGCGACGTCTACATGGTGAGGCCGCCGGCCGTCAGCAGGCTGCCCCAGTGTGTGTCTTCATGCTCCACTGCACCGGGCGGATCTGAACCTTTACAGAAGCTTGGTCTCAGGGCGTCGGCGTCGGGACCGGATGTGGAGCTGGTCTTCAACAGGGAGAGTTTACTGGTGTCGGCAAAAAAGTGAAAATGCACAAGCAAAGAAGTGAAAGTGTTCTGTTAACCCCTATTTTAGCTTATGTCGCGTCAGACTTTGTATTATTGATCTAAAATCAGATTTGTGTGGCTAAGAAGCAGACTCTTCCCCTATGGGCCCTGAAATGGTCAGGCAACGAACCCAAGACACCAAGTGGAAGACCATGCACCCTGAGAAGGGATGCAAATTGTGTGTTGTGTTTCTGCTCTCATCTTCTTTCTTCATGTCCGTCCTTGCCTGTGTGTGTGTGTGTGTGTGTGCGTGCGTGCGTGCGTGCGTGCGTGCGTGCGTGCGTGTGTGTGTGCGTCAGGAGTGCATCAAGCCCCTGCTTGCCCAGCAGGACGGGGGCTGCGGCCCGGGGGAGACCCTGGCCGGCGAGCGGCGGGCGGCCCGCTCGGTTCTGTACCACTGCGTCAGCGTCCCCCTGGCGCTGCTCGCCCCCTTCATGCCCTACCTCAGCGAGGAGCTGTGGCAGAGGCTGCACCCCCTCCTGGGCGGCGGCGGCGGCGGCAGCCTGTGCCTCCAGCCGTTCCCACGCTCCTCCGATCTGGTAGGGACGTGTGACCTGTCAATCAAAGAAACAATGCTGCAACCTCATACAATATTCATGCTGTATTTAAGCAACATCACACGAGAGGGGACTGCTGGCGTACTGAATATCAGCACGGCCGTGGTTCATCCGTGATTCGAGATAATCACAGTCGTTATGATATGCAGGACAACAGCACGACCTCGAGTGGGATGTTGCTTTTATACAACAGTTCTACAAGCACCATTTATTAGTTAACAGTAATAAGCAACAACAGATTATGATCTGTTTGTTTATTTGATGATTTATTTAGCTCCGCCAACACACATAGATTCGCAACTGGACTGGGACTGAACTGTTGCCAAGCAACACATAAACACACTAGCTGGTTAATAACATTAACGGTTATAAGAACACCTGTAAAGCAGAGTGTACATGTATAGTTAAAAGGCCCAGTGCTGTTGTACTCTATATCAGCACTCATGGAATGCCGCTTGTCCAATCAAATTACTTGGTCGGAACTAACTGTTGTATAACGCTGCATCACAATCCTGTAATGCAGCGTACATTACTGGGGCACTACTTATTGGACCGTCCGGGGGAATCTGAGATGACTAACTTAATGAATTTTTATCAATTTAATAAACGTCTCATAAATGCATTATGTATTTATTTGTTTACAAATTTGGTCATGGCCTTCCTGACCAACGACATCATCATTGTCATGTTATGGAGTTGACATTACGATTATGTTCTATTGTTTTGTCCTTTAAACTTCTTCCATTCTCTCACTCAACCACATTCAAACCTTCTGCATCTTGCCAGGAGCACTGGCACTCTCCTGAGGAGGAGAGCCGTTTCCTGCTGGTACAGGAAGTGGTGCGAGTGGCACGCTCCCTTCGGGCGCAGTGTGGGATGACCAAAGAGAGACCCGACGGTGAGTGAGAATCAATGCCCTGCTGTTGAATCTGTTCTAATGGTGATAAGAGGAGGGTGAAGAAGTGCACTTTACTCAATAGGGTGGGGAGGATTGATAGTGGTCCCGAGGGCTCCCAGCGTTGGGAAGGTGCTCTGCTGCGTTCAGTTTTCCCCTAATGTATGCTTTAATGCTTTAACGGACCTATATAGCGGGGCAGGAATATAAACTGTACTTCTGTTAATGCATTGACTATTAATGTACAATTTCATCTTTTTACAAATAGCTGTAGTTTGACTAAAGAACATAACACAACACTTGCATTGTTGTTGTTGTGTTATGTTTAAGAACGTGTCCAAGCCTTGTGTGTGTCTGTGTGTGTCCGTGTGTGTGTGTGTCCGTGTGTGTCTGTGTGTGTCCCTGTGTGTCCCTGTGTGTCTGTGTGTGTCTGTGTGTGTCCCTGTGTGTCTGTGTGTGTCCCTGTGTGTCCCTGTGTGTCCCTGTGTGTCCGTGTGTGCCCGTGTGTGCCCGTGTGTGTCCCTGTGTGTCCCTTTGTGCCCGTGTGTGCCCGTGTGTGCCCGTGTGTGTCCGTGTGTGTCCGTGTGTGCCCGTGTGTGCCCGTGTGTGCCCGTGTGTGTCCGTGTGTGCCCGTGTGTGCCCGTGTGTGCCCGTGTGTGTCCGTGTGTGTCCGTGTGTACTAGTGTGGGCGGTATGCTCCCCGGCCCAGGAACAGACCCTCCTGCACTTCCTGCCGGCGGTGCGCACACTGAGCCGCGTCTCGGCGCTGCACATCCACTGTCCCCAGGGGGCCCCCGGGGCCCTGCCCTCCGCCCCCCCGCCCGAGGGATGCGTCGTGGGCACGGTGGACCACTCTTGTCAGCTGCACCTCAACGTCCAGGTGATGACCCTGTACTGGAGAAGGCCTGAGCAGGGCTCCAACAAGACTGAAAGTGACATGTTCCCCCTCTGGGTCTAGTTGATGGTCTGAATAATATCATACACCTCAAGACCTCGTTCACAGAGGTGTCATCGTAGGGCAAACACATGGGGCCGCCCCTGTTATGCACCAGGGCCCAGAGGGTACATTTATCTTCCCTAGTCTACTCCCTGTGCCCTGGTACAGAAAAGGAGCAGAGCCATAAATAGTGTTATGAACAACAGCGTTGTTTGTCATGCGACGACATCTGTGGAAAAAGGTCCCGTTGGACTCATTCACATCTGGGTTAGAATTCTAAGGCGGCGCTGTACATTTGTTCTATTGTCCACTCCCTTGTGGTTACGGCGGTGGTGGACCACTGCAGTGCCGATGATTAAAGGTCCCGTCACACCAGCGGGGACCGACTTCATTGTCTTTGGTGTGAACGGGGCTCTGCTCAGAGCACCTCAGAAGGGGACCTCGCTGAGGGCCGGGGCCCGCGGTGAGTCTCTAAAGGTGTCAGGCCAGTCGGGTAAGAGCTTCCATTGTGTTTTCCCCCTGGCAGAGGGGCAGGAACGTGGACCAGCAGATCTCACAGCTCTCCAAGCGCAGAGACGGGCTCCTGCCCAAACTGAACAAGATGCTGTCGCGGAGGCGGGCCCCCGGGTACCTGGAGAAGGTTCCGGAGCGCGTGAGGCAGGAGGTGGACAATAAGGTGAGCAGAATCATCTTCTTTATTCACTATGTTGTGAGTCTAATTGTCTGAAAATGGCTGACATTGTTATCTTGTAATGATATCTCACTGATTGAAAGGCTTGTACAAATTACTGTTTTAACAATTTTGTAACTACAGATTTTAGATAAATATGCAAATACATATATTCTCATTTGCTATAAATAATCCCACTTTTAGCAATTGACTCCACTGCTGTTCTAATACGTTATCTTTTTTTTCTTCTATTGGAATGTATTGCAAGAGAGTACATTTGTATTACATTAAACGTGACTTGATTTAGTATTTCTAATTCCTTTGCACTTCTCTCCTGAAGATATCAGCCCTGGAGAGAGAGGTGCAGAGCATTGAGGAGCAGCTGGACGGGCTGAGGGCCGACCGCACCTAACTGTAAACACGCACGGCTGGGTCTGCAACACAGCTGTGCTGCAGGGTGTCTTTGCATATAAAGGGATTAGGCTGTATTTAATGTAGTATTAGTGCGTAATTGTTACTCTTCAAAATGTTGAGTATAAATAAAGTGGTTATTTTTGTGGATGTCCTCCAGCTACACATTGGTATTTTGGCCAACATAACTTTAAAAACGTGGACATTTTCTCACTATGATTTCGCTGCTGTACTTTGTGCCTGCACCGGAAAGGTATGGACTTAAACGATTTCGCAACGCAAATGATCGGACTGAGTTTCGTGTACCAAACAAAAATAAAGCATGGTTGGGTGGAAGTGGCTGTACGTGGATTTGTTTAATTAGCCGATCCGGAAGTGGACTCGATACGCGGTGGGAATGAAACGCGGCATCATCACATCATCGCCGTCATCATGGAGGCTGGACCCGATGCCAGATCTAGTCTGCAGGGCTGAGTGGAGGAGATCCATCTGAGAGGTTCATAGCAGACGTACTTGTATGTATCTCTGAATGCATGGTGTCGGTCATCGGACAGGCTGGCGGTCAAATAAAATCCCTGTCCGGATCTTAGAGGGAGACAGCGAACAGATGATGTTGGGATGATGAGGAGCTGAGGAGGGGAGTGGGCCGGGGGAGTGATCCAGTGTGTTGTGAATAACTGGACGGCGGTACCCTGGTGTTGGAGCTGCTAGCCAAAAACTAGTCCGCCTGGTTCTTCAGCTCCAGTGTGCATGAAGCTCCGTCTCCAGCAACCAGCCATGTGAAGGGTACGTCCGGCTAATGCACCTTAACCCGAATAAGAGGTTGACATTTGCTTTCAGGTGTGTGACTGTGAATAAGGGAGGTTTCCTCTGGTACTGTCACTGTGTGTCTGGTAGCTAAGCTAGCTGCCGAAGCTAACACGGGGGGAGGTGTCGGCTCCCAGACCCGAGACCGAGGAGGCACCTTCTCCCTCCGCGCTGCGGGGGGTCGGAGCGCCTCGGTCGGCTTCAGATACCGAGCTGCTGCCGGGTTGACGACAACACTTCGTCTCTGTTGGTGGCTAATGATGGCACTAGTTCTAGTTAACTTTCTTCCTGTGGAGGAAGATAAGGGGAGCTCCGCTAGTTAAGGGTGGTGTAATAACATGTACACCGTGTTCCCCTCGTCCAGGTCCCGCTACATTTGTGGTCCGGTCTTTATGTTGCATTAGTGGAAATTAAAGCGGTGACCAATGGGTGTGTTTTCCGACACGTGTCACTGTCGGTATCGTATGGACTGTTAATTGAATTAACGACGTATTGTTGACATCCATCAGGGTACGTTGCCACGACACATGTCGGGCTGCAGGCTGCAGACGTTCACTAGGTCACACGGTGCTGACCGCGCGGGAGGAGGGGACTCGGGACCGGGCTCGTCTGGCGGGGGGACCCAGGATGTCTTGCAGCTACATTTATTGACATTCAGGGCATTTAGCAGATGCTTTTAATCCAAAGCGATTTATAATTATTACATTTGTCAGGAGACAACAATATATGCGCCGTCGGAACAGTAGGGATAGCTAAGCGCAACAGATCCCACCCACCGCGTCGTTCTCCCTTAAAACAGCCTCCTCCGGTCCCTCCTTACTGTAGCCTAAGTCACTTAACGCCAGCCTCCTTGGTCCCTTCTCACTAAGTCTCTACTGGTCCTGGAGAGGCACTGCACAGCATTAGGTGGCTCCCGCATACAGGTAAATACCCAATTCTAGCCGTTTTAGATGACAATAGTTGGTTTTCAGTCGAGCCTGTCATGTAGGATTGTCCAGGGCTTTTTTCCTCACTAATTTTAACTTTCTAAAATAACCTGACTCTCTACTTTTAAAGTGAAACGTTGCTTAATGCTAGTCCTCCTTAATTCACTCCTTTCCATTTCCTTTCCCTTTGCAACTCGAGTCCTGCCAGTTGCTCAATCATTTGAAGAGAGAACCTTTGTTTTAATTAGGTTTCTTGTTGTAGCTACTGATTGAAGTTAGCCAGGGCGGTGAGCACAGATGGGAGCTGTTGCTAATCCGATAGATTGTTCCTGGCCGTGAAATGCCTACCTATGGGAGATTATTGTCAACCTATATTTATTCTGACTAATTGGTTTAGTGTGTGTGTGTGTGTGTGTGTGTGTGTGTGTGTGTGTGTGTGTGTGTGTGTGTGTGTGTGTGTGTGTGTGTGTATGAGAGTGTGAGAGACACAGTGGAAGGTTAAATCATTCAACGAAATGTCAGCAAATGTTGAAACACTCAATTTAGTGCCATTTTACTGGCAACTTTTTGCCAGTACAATAAAAGTGTTCTACATTTCAACAGTTAATCAGTTAAACTTGGCATTATACATGGGGGGGGGGGCACTAAAACGGCTGGTTTCGTGGGATGGGATTGGGTGTTGCATTACAGGAAGGGCTGTTTTTCAGCAGATCTGCTGACATTTTGGTTCAGATTCAGTGACGGGCCGCAGATCACCAGGGCAACAGCAGGAAATCCTGTCAACCCATCTGCCGCTAGCCAAGGCACAAGCAGTAAAATTAAACGTCTGGCTTGCATTTGTTCCATGCATGCCTGTGCTCTTAGTTATGTCCTTCACCTACTCCAGGTGGCACTCAGACTTCCACCTCCTGAATCTGCGTCTTCTCCTGTAGGCTGGTTAGTTTACCTCTGTCTCATGTCCAAACCTTTTCCTTTTGTTCCTCTACAGAACGATGGCCGAAGGATAACATCCACGGATCACGTTCCCTCACCGTGGGGTGACCCCTGTTTTCCTGTTGTTCTATCACCGCTTCCTTGTCCCGTAACCATCCACCTCACCCACCTCCTTTTGTCCTCTTGTAATTCTGTCGGAGAAAATAATTCATCCCTGCAGAACGGTCACCAAAACAATTCATCCACTCTAATGGCAAGGGACCAGAGTTAGGCAACACCGCTAACAGAGGGCAGCATTAGTGGACCGCCACTGACTTGCCTCTCCATGTTCCCACTGCCTGCCTGCTCCATCCCTCCCTTGTGAGTGACACCCCGGCTTGTGAAAGGGGCAATTTATTGTTCCACACACTGTCCCAACCTGTTGCGTCTTTCCTCCAGCCTTTCTCCCTCCTTTGCTGTGATTGGGTCATGGTTCGCAAAAAAAGCTCTTTGATCCTGTGTGGAGCCTTCCTATTCGTCGTCTGGAACGCTCTGCTGCTGCTCTACCTATGGGGGCGTCCGCCCAGTCTTGGGGAGGCGGGGGGAGGCGCTGAGCCCGGCGGGAAGGAGGAGTGGGGGGGCGACCATGGGGCCAGGGCCAACCTGGCCGGGGAAGTGATCCGATTGGCTGAGGAGGTGGAGGCGGAGCTGGAGACTCAGAAGAAACTGCTGAAACAAATTGAGAGCCACAGGTCGTTATGGGCTCAGAGGAAAGACCTGGGCAAACGGGCCATGGACGATGGGGGCGCCGACAAGAAGCAGAGACGTCCGGAGAAACAGCCGCCCGGACCCCAGCTTCCCCCAAAAGACCCTGTAGATAAGAAAGACCAAATCCAGGCAGAACCTTCCCAGGAGTTGAATCCGGCTCCAGACCCAGATCAGAAGGCCGTTCAGATACAGGCGCAGCCCGTTCTGAATAATGAACTGGGAACCACGGTCACCGTACCTCAGATAGTCATTCCCATCTTGGTGATCGCCTGCGACAGGGTGACGGTGAGGCGCAGCTTGGATCGGTTAATCCAGTACCGCCCCTCTGCCAAGCTATTCCCAATCATAGTTAGTCAGGACTGTGGCCACGCCGAAACGGTCCGCGTGATTGGCTCGTACGGCGATCAGGTGACCCATATCAGGCAACCAGACCTATCGGATATCAGAGTGCGACCGGAGCACAGGAAGTTCCAGGGTTACTACAAGATCTCCAGGCATTATCGCTGGGCGCTGAACCAGGTGTTCAACACATTCTCCCACTCCACCGTGGTCATCGTGGAGGACGACTTGGAGGTACTAGTGGACTTTGTTATTGGCAAGCTGACTTATTGGCAGTCTTTCTTTCATTCATTCAGTCATTCCTTCAGTCAATGGTTACCATAGAAAATGAAGTACCAGGACTACTAATTAGCATTAGTAGTCGCTGCAGTTTGCTACATTTACTATCAAATGTTTTGAAAACATTCTCCTTTTACGCGTTTTTAAAGACACTATAGGTCGATTCAGAGTGGAGAGCTCTGATCCTGTTTTACATTTACAGATTAGCACATTTTCAGTGATCTAGCCCCAGCAAGAGACATCCCATCTGTGTGAAGATTTGGTGGGGGCGGGTGTGTTTCTACAGTGATAGAGGGGTGTTGTTTCTGTCTATAAAAATCCCTTGTTTCAACCACAGAAAAATCCCTGTGATCACTTTTCTTTTTTCAAATATATTCAACTGGTTTCACTGATCATTTCTAGTCAAAGGTTTACTGTAATTATGACAACTCATTTGGGAGTTACATTTATGATCAACAGGTGGCCCTACACTAAATACTGGGTCCTTTTAGTTAAAAAAGAGCACAGCTGACGTAAAAGAGGACCCAACATGGGCCTGTGCCGCATGTTGGAAAGCAGTGAATCATCATTTTAGGTTGCAAAATAAATGACCTCAACAATCAGCCCTCCACTGTGGAAGCTTGGAAGCTCCGGATTCACACTGAAAGCCTACTTGGAACTGGTCCAAACCAGACTAGCCACAGCCAATCGTTCACGCAGTAGCCCCCCTGCAGCCAGTGGTTTACCTGTATTTGGCAGATCAAAGCCCCACATGGTGGGCAGGTGTGAAGAACACCATCCGCTCCTTGAGTGGGAGGGACACATTTGTCTGCCGGAAACTAGGGTTGTGAATCCTTCACGATTACAGTAACATTGGTTATTGGTTATTTGATTCTCTGTGTCTCTATTTGATTCAAAATGTATTCTCAATTCAAAATAATTTGCCAATTAAAGAAACGATTCTTGACTGCGCCAAAAAAGGTCATCAGAGAAATCATGGCATGAAATCAGAGTGAAATCGGTATGATTTACATTTGAAATCAAAAGTCATGTCAACTTTTTTGGAAGTCGTGAATCGGATCAGACTCATAGAACATAAGAATTGCGACTCTGGTGTGAGCCGATGGCTGAGCCTTCTTGTGGAGATCAGTTGTATGTCTGTCTGCAGACCATGCCTCCTGACACCCTCCCTCCCTGGCAGGTGGCGCCGGACTTCTTCGAGTACTTCCGGGCGCTGTACCCCGTGCTGCGCGCCGACCCCAGCCTGTGGTGCGTGTCGGCCTGGAACGACAACGGGCGGGACGCCCTGGTGGACCCGGGCAAGGCGGAGCTGCTCTACAGGACGGACTTCTTCCCGGGCCTGGGCTGGATGCTGCTCAAGGACCTGTGGGACGAGCTGGAGCCCAAGTGGCCCTCGGCCTTCTGGGACGACTGGATGCGGCAACCCGAGCAGCGGCGGGAGCGCTCGTGCGTCCGGCCGGAGGTGTCCCGGACCATCACCTTTGGGCGCAAGGGGGTCAGCCTGGGTCAGTTCTTCGACCAGTACCTGCGCTACATCAAGCTCAATGGGGAATTTGTGCCTTTCACAAAGCAGGACCTGTCTCACCTGGTCAAGGAGCAGTACGACGCGCGCTTCGTCAAGGAGGTGTACGGGGCCCCCCTGGTGAGGGTGGAGGACCTGCTGCAGGGGAGCACGCTGACGGGGACGGGACCCTTTCGGGTGCAGTACTCCAGTCGGGACAGCTTCAAGGTGCTGGCCCGCAATCTAGGGGTGATGGATGACTTGAAGTCAGGGGTTCCCCGTACGGGCTACAGAGGCGTGGTTAGCTTCCTGCACCGCGGCCGCAGGGTGTTCCTGAGCCCCCCGGAGGGCTGGACCAAGTACGACGTGAGCTGGAGCTGAGGGGCTCTGAGCGCAGAGCTCAGAGTCAAGAGTCTGGCTGAAGCGGACAAACCTCTGAAACCAAAGAATTGATCACCGGTGTTAATGAAACTAACTTGAGCTTCATTCATAGCCGCTGAAGGATCAGAGGATTTACAGCGGTGGGGTGTAGGAAAACTGAAGTCGGTGAGCTGTAATGGATAAAATATCTTAAAACCTTTAAAAAGAACCGGCTTATGAAGGCTTTCAAATGATTAGATCAACTCTGATTGGTGTCATGTGTTTGAATGATCAGCCTTTCTATTTTGTCTACAGGTAAAATCCCTCAGAACGGCTTCTGGTTACAGGCTTCATAAGTGATGTAATCACTAACATGGTCCACTTTTCTGCTTGAGCAGATCTTTGTTATATCTTTAAAACCTACTGAGTAGCCCTAATACAGTTCCATATTGAATCAGAACAATTGAAAATGCCCATCTTGACAATCACTTGAGATGGTGAATAAAAGGTGCAATTGTAGTACTTAAGTATGTGTGAATGAACCAGGGTTATAATAGTAGCTTTTAACAGAGAACTGTATAGGACAACTGAGATTTATTTTATGACATTTTATTTAACTCGCCTTGAAATAGAACTGAAAAGGCTGTTCTTGCTGCATTGACTCAATATCCAAACATTTGGTCTGGCATCACATGTTCCTTCTGTTAGTGTCAACACCATGAACATATAGGCCCGGTTAGAACTACTGCCCTGTGTCTCCAACCCATGGTTTGGTTTTGAAGTTAGGTTTGTTGAAAAACCACTATTTTCTTTTCTGACGTGTTGGAAGATTTGGGCGCATCGGTAATCATTGTACTGTATTTTCATTTGGGAAATGATCGAGAGAATGGAAAGATTGCCATTTCTTCACGGTAATGTGTAAAACCACTGCCTGATGCGTTTACAGTTTTAATACATTACAAATAAAGCCAACTATTTTGATATTTGCTCACACTGTGCGAGTCCAATATCTGCTGCAATCTAATGGATATAAAATACAATATGCAACTACCTACACCTTTCTTAGAATGGATTTATATGAATATATCCAACAACATATACTAAGGTTCCGGTTCAAGATTTTAATAGATTGCAAAGAGAGAGCGCAGAAGATTAAAAGATTGAAACAACCATAAAAACGTGCCGCCCCCCTACCTTTCTCCGCCAAAGAGAGAGGTCGCATTTCTCGCACCTGTGATTGACAGGGCAGACGGATTCCGCGAACGGATCACGGTAAAGTGTAAATTGGCTCGTACAGAGGTAGACCCCACATGACAGTTCTTGCATCTAACCTGTCTAAACTGTGGTACCTGACTGACATACTTGAAGACAGTGCACTAAGACTTCCGAACAACCAAGGGATTTACAGAACGGTGAGAATCTGTTAGGGACATGTGAGACTTGTGATAAAGGTCCAAGAGTTCAGGAGAGAAGTGCCGGTGATGCCATTCAGCTGTAGGGACACAAGCTGTTGCTCTTCAATCAAGATGCATTTATATGAATCGGTTCAACGGTCAAGTCATTCCTGTCCAGTACAAGGAGCAGGTTAAAAGTGAAGATGGCGTTTTTTTGATGGGGGTGGGGTTGGAGACCTTGTCTAGGGTGCCAGAATGCCCAAACTCGTATGTACTGGGGTGGGGCTGGGCTGGACTGGTAGAGGAGGAGGTGAAGGAAAGCATTTATTGATTTAAATTCTTTGTTTATGTTCTGCACCTCATGCTGGAGATAAAACAGAAAGGCTGTTGTCGGTAAAAAAGAAGACATTGTCGTTCTTTTAGGGGTATTATGTTCTATCAGTTGTATTATGTCACAACAAAAAAGTGCTCCCAGATAATTCACTGGGGTGAAGGTGGGCGTGTCTACATCTGGACTCTACCTAAACGCCCTTCAAAAGGAAATGGTAAATTCTGCTTTTTTTTGCTTTTGTGCTTCCCCATATTTTGTGTTTCCACCACAACTGGTACTGTTTGAAAACTGCACATAAATAACAAACAAACACAGTTTGGAAATACCATCTCGTTTGATTTGACTAAAGACTCCTACATACTCTTATCGAACCCCAATAATGAATAGCCTATGACTCTGCCTCCTGAGGTTAAAGTGCCTGCACTCTGTTGTGGCAGAGAGTGGGCTGCAGTCGCAGGCTCATCTCCACCGCTCTGTAGCTCATGGGTCGGGTCAGCACACGGTGCTTCATGGCCCTCTGAAGGTTCAGCTGGAGACTGAGGTGGAGCACAGCCACCATCCTGATGATCCTCTCCACGTTGAGCCTCCAGTTCAGCACCATCTTCTTGGGAGATTCTCATGGCGTAGAGATGGCCCAAGTCCTCAACCTCATCAAAGATGGGCCAGTTTGCTACATCAGACTGAGCCTTGACGCTACGCATAGAAGCACCGGTCCGCCCACGAAGCGGAGCACCAGGTGCTTGGTCCTGGTGGACATATCCCCTCTTCATAGCCGTACTTCTGCTCTAGCCAGCTGAAGGCATCCTCTGTGTGAGTGAGGTCCTAGGGTGGCCGGATCAACCCCCCTGGGCCGTGGGGGGTCACGGCGTCCACTGTCCTGCCGGTCAGGCGGAGCTCTTCAGGGCCCTGGAGTTTCCTCTTCAGCTACTGGGAGGAGCGGGCCACACTGAGGCCTGTGGCGGGGGACCAGTGGACGTTGAGGTCCAGGGGGTCAAGGGTAGAGGACTGGTTGTCTCTAACTCTGTGTCGGTAGTGCGCTGAGGTCCGTGTCCTCAGAGCAGAGGCAGCCCTCTCTGTTCCCCAAGAGGGTTCCTGTGTGCTGGGCCAGTAGGCTCGGCGGCAGCCTTGGAACCAGGGCCGGCAGCCCTTCAGCTGGACGCTGCTGCAGGAGGCTGCAGGTCAGATGGTGCCTGAGGGCGACACCATCCTCAGACCTCTCGTCAGAAGTTTCTGAAGATAATGTAACGAATACATGCGTTTTCTATATGAAGAGGCGGATATCAGGTGGGCTATGTTCTGTTCCTATGCCCCTCACAGAGAGCAGAGGTCTCCAGAGGTCACGGGGCTCACGGACCAGGAAGAGACCTCCTGCCTCTCTGTAGAGGACTCTATTCACACTCCACATCTGAACTAAGGTATAAAGAAAAAGGTTCCGAATAAAAATAGTCAAACACGTAGAGTAAAGTGTGGTTATTACATGAGAATACACAAGTTGAGATGACTACAGATGTGTTTTTATAGATTGTACTTACTTAACTGTCCTCTAGCTTCCCTAACATACAATACAATATTTGAATGGGATTCCTGACATGTTTATTCCTCATATTGGTCTCTGTCATCAGTCCATGTTGTGTCGTGCCCAGTTGGTTACAATTGACGAATGTTTGATTTTCGGTTACCAGGGTAAACAGAGCTTACAAGGCATGTCGTTAAATGTTAAATGCCACAATAGTGAGTTCAAGGAATAATGAGCCTACGTCTGAGGAAATTGCATATGTTCATGGAAAATGTGGAGTCATATATGTGCTGAGCCCAATTAATGGGTCTTTCATTGGCACTCCTTTCAAACGAGGGTGGTGAGCTGCCCTGGAAATGTTGGTTTTGCAAAACCGTATTTACAGTAAGCGTCTCCTATCAGCCTGACCCTCGGCATTGAGGAACCTCTCTCCTAGCCTGTGGCCAATCAAAATTGCCAGGACAGAGGTTAAAATGTCCTCCCACACTGGTGACTGAACTGCAATCGCTTTGTGGAGAAGATATGGGGGTAGTTTAAGGGTCAAATAATGAGGTCAACAGTACAAAGTCAATATTTGTAGTTTTTTTTTTCTCATAAGAAACAATGATAATTGAAATTGAAAGAGTACTTTTTTGTATAAAGATCAAAATGATCATAACAGTTAACACAAAAGCGGAAGATAAAACGCTCCATGCTGCTTGTTGCATTGGACCAACCAGGGGTCAAGGGAGTAGTTTTGGGTCTGTCCTACCCACCACCGCCACTTGAGGGCACTGCCTCTTCCTCGACATCTCCTCCTTCCTCTCCTCTCCTTCCTCTGGGAAACCGCAGAACAATACTACCACCCAGTGGTGACACACGTGCCCAAACAGCTTTGGTTTTATTCCAGGGGATAATCGAATCTACAGGATTTGAAAGAGAGACATTTGATATTTTATTGTCTGATTTAATCTTTATTTATACTCGAGAGATCAATTGAGGGGTGACCCTCATTTGCAATGATGTCGAATGATGGGTGCGGGGTCCCCTCCCCTCACAGTGGGACCCTGATGGGGGTTCTCCCCTCACAGTGGGACCCTGATGGGGGTTCTCCCCTCACAGTGGGGACCCTGATGTGGTTCTCCCCTCACAGTGGGGGCTCTGCGTGCGTTAGTGTGTGCGTGGTTTGAATATGCAAAAGACCAGTGGACAAATGATGATGAATAGTATCACTGATCATCTTTGAATGGTAGGCCATTGTATCATCATGACATTAATATGTTGATTTATCATTATGATACCTAGTTTCATTGTCTAATTTAATTACTTATTAAAGAAATCTATCTTTAGTCAGAGTTTTTGTTAAGATAAGAGTTTCTGACTGCTAATGATGTAAATCTCTGTGATCAAACCCTGCCAGGCTGAATTTAAAGGGCCACTGAATGGGAAAACTAAATAATAATTACAACCAATGGGGTTATTTGCCTGGACCTGGCCTGGACCCTGACCCCCAACATCCCTTCTTAACCCCCCTGGTTCTCATGGACGTCCCTTGCCACCTCCAGCTCATTCTCCTCATAGTCCCAATGCTTGTTCTGAATTCATGCCTCTCCATCATCCTGAGTGAAAACAGAGAGAGTAGATATAGTGGCCTAAAAGTAGGCCTACCTGTTCGAGGTGTTTCAACATGAAGCTGTGCTGCTACATATCCCATTACCTGGCGTAATGGGAACCTCGCGGTGGATGTGTTAACGTTGTAAATGCCTTCACATAACGGCAGGCTGAAAACAGGGAGCAGTCTCAGGCAGCCACGAGACGGATGCAGACTTTATGAAGCTCTTCCTCGTTTGCTTTGCCACAAAGCATGCAGTGGCAAAGCATTAATTTCCAGTTAATCGTAATACGATTCTGCACGGTATTGACATTCGTGTTGTCCGCTATGATGTGATTTATGACCACTGTGATAAATTTGGCCTTAGCTGATAGGGCTTATCATCTACGTTGCAATCATCTCTCTCACCCCCCTTTTAGCCATATGGTGCTATCACAGTCTTCTACACTGTCAACAAGAGAGGTATATGATATGTTATTAAACATACTATTTGGATTTCATTATTGCCTTCCTGACAGAGGTGTTGGTCTTGTGGAGGCTTTACAGAACTATTACATCCATTGTACAGCGTCCAGATAGCTTGTCTGTGTCTATTCGTACACCTGGTAATTTTAGCCTTGGCACGGGAGCGTACCTATGTTCCCCAGGTCCTATGTTCCCCGGGTCCTATGTTCTCGCTTTGTAGGTGACCGGGGAACATAGGACCCTGTGAGCAAATCTTTTTTTCGTAGGATGGTAGGGGCAAGTACCGCCTTTTTTGCCTCTGATTCGCCTGTGATTGGTTAGAATGACTCTCCTCCGATTGGTTATGGTTAGGGTTAGGTTTAGGGTTAACCCTCACCCTAACCCTAACCATAACCCTAAACCTGACCCTAACCCTTTGCACCCGGGGAACTTAGGACCTGGGGAACATTGGAATGACCCCCTTGGCACAATTAGGCTAAAAACGTCCTATTTTGGCTAATTGCTAGCTAACGTAATCCACTGAATCCCATTATTTCATGTACTCCCCCTAATTGCATTAGTGGGTTTTGTCACACTTTTGCTAATATCCTCATAATTCTACCTGACTAAGGTTTTTTCTTCTTCAGACAAACACCAGCCGAGGAAAATATACTCAGGGCATACCTTTGACAGTTTTGAAGAGTTCCAACTAGCAATGAAAGCATTGAGTGCATAGGGATACCATTCAATGCATGAAAAGAGATCTGAAAAGATACACTGTTCAGATACAACTGTCTCAGGTACATTTAAGTACTCTAAATTTACCCTTTCTTGTGTCCATTATGAGTCAGGAGGATACAAAAAAGTTAGTAATGTTTGATCCAATGCAATAAAATTATTGTGGCGACCACGGGTGTGGGCGCCATGTTCCGGAGCCGCGGGGATTCTGGGAATTGGGGTTCAGTTGACAGAAGGGTTTTGTTAATTTATTCTGTTGTGGGGTTTGGGGTCTTTATTGGTTGTGTGTTAATTGTGTGTTGTTCCATTGTTGTGTGATGTGTAGTGTGATCGGGACCATTAGTGAGAGTGTTGTGTGTGTTGGTCAGGTGTCCCGTGTTTCTGTTATGTTCGGGTGTTGTTAATAAAGGCAGTCCGTAGTCGTGCGGTGTATGGGACACGGAACTGCATAATTGGTTCAACCTGGGTTCCCGTCACGTCCTTCCCATGCTGCTCGCCACATTATATTTGAAAAGAAAATAATTTATTAACATTGGCTATTGTTTAACTATGACTAAGAGAATAATCTTATTCTTTCATTTTCATTCATCATCACCAGGGTACAAATAGCATATACTGATAATTGCACCAGGGGTGCAAATTGCCTCACCATTAAAACAATAGCTTTTGATCATCAACTATTTATCAGCATTAGCAACGCAGTATCGTCATTTGTTTTCACCCCGTAAAGCCTGACTGAATAAATACAAATATATATTTTAATATTAAACCACACATGCTTGTTTGTTGATGAATCAGAATGGACTGCGGCTGACTGCGATGACGTCATCAATACGCGCCGGGAAAGATGCGAGGTCTGTAAACAAATCCATCCAGCCTGCTATTAAAGAGTAGCTGTCATTTGTTTACACATCATTTCAACTGTTCGTCGCTTGTTAACACACTAGTGTTTGGACAACGCCAGAAGCTTAAACAGGACAACAAAGGTTAGTCCTATTTAAAGATTCATGAACTTTACGAACAGCACTAACACGTGTTGGTTCAGCATGGAGTCAACTCCCAGTGGGTTTAACCGAACATCAGATAGCACGTAACGTTTTTCAGGCATGTACAGTTACAGTAACGTTACCTCACGCCGGCCTGTGGTGGTTTCTCCTCAGCCATGTCTTGCTTCAGCGGGGACTCGAACTTCTGCCCAGAGTGCGGCACGGTCCTGCCTCTGCCAGGGGCGCTGGACACCGTCACCTGCCCGCTCTGCTCCTTCCGCATCCCCATCAGACGTGAGGGATTGACCTATTTGATCCTATTGGATTGACGTCTGTCAAGCAGATATGATGTCAAACACTGAGATAGAAATTATTCTGACCGTGTGTGATTTCCTAAACAGTTTTCGCTGGTCAGGAGATCAAATCCACAGTCGTCTTCAACCCAATAGAACAGTCGTTAATGCTGGAGGAGGAGGAGGATTCCGAGCTTAAGGGACCTGTGGTAGGAAGGATGATTGACTGGCTGCTTTAACACAAAGGGTGACTCTGTAGTCTGCAACGTATGTATAATCAGATCCGTTTGTTTTGCTGTGCCTGAACCTTTCAGACGGACCGGCGTTGTTCCCGCTGTAACAAGGAGGGCATGGTTTACCACACGAGGCAGATGAGGTCTGCGGATGAAGGACAGACTGTGTTCTTCACCTGTATACACTGCAGGTAATGTCTCGTTTGTGTGCCCAAAACCTTGGGGTTTCACAACAAAAGTCTTTTAGAAAATGTTTGTTTTTGTTGGCATGAAATTGTAGAAATGTATCCATAGTTCCTTGGGGTAAAATCTTAAAATACCTTTCTGAAAAAAATATGTTCACGAGGAAGACACTCATCACCTCACTGATCTTCCATGTCTGAACTGTACGTTGCAGATATCAAGAAAAGGAGGATTCCTGAGAAGTTCAGACGGTTCTTCGGCGCTCCAGATATAGAATGCTTTGTTGGATGAACTGCACTGGGCCATGTTCCCATTTAATGAGGCATGTCCAGGCGTATGATGGCATCCATCAATGTCATGCATTGTTAGTGTTGTATAATGGCAGCTACTCAGTGTCACTGACTGAGTAGCATGTTAATATATTTTTTGTATTTGTTTGGATTACATTGATCATATCGTTTTACATGAACACAAGCTAAACTCTCAAATTGTAAGCATCAATTTTCAATACAATTTAAGAAATTGACCACATTACAATGTTATATTGTGTGAAGTTCACAGAGTAAAACAAAAGTTTAAATATAAATCCCCAGAAAGATATTAATAAATGTTTTTGTGTATGGTGGCTCCGCTTTTACTGTTTGATCAGTATTTATAAAAGCATCAATCATCACTGAAAGAAATCACTGACGTTTTAAAAATAAATCATTCGTTTTCAAGAAAATTGAACACAGGTTTTTCGAAGCAATGTTTAATGGTAAATATTGATTAAAGCATTACAAACTCGATCATCCGTATATATTATTACAAGTTGCATCCTGCTCCTGGACCGCGTCACGTGACTAGACAACATGGCCGCCTCCTGAGAACTTCCAGAACGAGGAGACCGCTTGTTTATTTATATTTATCAAGTCCATTCGGCAATTGAACGACAACTTAAATCCTACTTGAGGGTTGATCGTGTTAACGGGTTGGCTCACCGTACATAGCCGTTACTGTTTTGTATAAAATGAAGCTTCGTGTCCAACTGCAATGTAAAAATCTACATGAATACCTGAAAGAGTTGAGTCCAGAAATCCTGGACAGACTGTACAACCACCCGGCAACATGTTTAGCAGTGTACAGGTGGGCTTTGGATAATCATTCATTTGATAGAAATTTGTGAATACGTAGCATCATTTGCAAAATAATCGTACGTCATTCATTTCCAGGGAGCTGCCTGCATTGGCGAAGAATTATGTGATGCGAATGCTGTTCCTAGATCACCCTCTTCCACAGGCAGCACTGGCTCTGTGGGTGAAGAAGGACAGTCAAAAGTAAGCTACGCTGCTTATTCTTTTCTATTTTTGTTTTACCATGCATAGTATATTTTTGTTATACTATGCAAGTAATAAGGGGACTGCTGCTGTAGTGTCCCTGGAGGTGGTGATGGAGAGAAGGATGGTACAGAAATTGTTGAGTATTTTGGACGATAACACGCATCCCTTGCACACTCTAGTGAGTAAACAGTGTTTTTAGTTGGAGGCTAGGCGACAGCTAAGCTGCAGAAAGGACAGATTTAAGAATACTTTCCTACCTACTGCAATTGCACCTTATAATAACTCCCCTTTTTAGTAAGGACAAGAATATTCATTGAAACTTTAGCTTGCACTGCTTATATATATCAAACTTATATATACTTATATATGCTTATATATATATATGTATTTTTTTTTCACCTGTTTATTGCACACCTGTATATTTGCACACATTTTGTACTGTTATCTCTGAGAAACAGCTACTTATACTTATGCACATGGACCATCCATTCCACTTTTTCTATCTTAGGCTAGGTATTGTGGGTACATGGTTTTGTTTAGGTGGGATATGTATGTATACATGTGTTGTGTTGTGTTGTGTATGTATGCTGGCTGCTGGAACACCTACATTTAGGGCATAAAGTATATATTTTCTTAAATATCTTATAATAGCGATCCAAACAACATTTTCAACGGACACAGACAGAAGGATTGTTTAACACCGATGTCTTTTCGTTTTTGCCGCTCGATTTCTAAAACAGAGATCATGATGAATGTGTCTCAGTGTTGACCGGTCTAAGGCTGTGGCACACAAAGCAGCTACAGGGCGGTCTGCAAGGCAACATCTTAAACCCCATCTTCAAAGACAATCTCAGGATTGCCCTTCTTGGGGGGTACGTATTTCTTTGTTACCTCTTTTTAATTCCACAAATTGTTGTATTGGGTCTATTTTGAATAGGAGCCATCATATTTTACTCATTGCATGAAACAGTCTTTCGCCCTCTCTGTCTCCTCTGGATTGAATGCGCAGGGGCAAAGCGTGGTCGGATGAGGGGAGCAGCATCGGACCCGACCGCCATGCGCGGGATGTGGGCAGCCTGGACCGCTACGCGATGGAGCGCTGGGAGGTGATCCTACACTTTATGGTAGGCTCCCCCAACGCTGCCGTCAGCCAGGACCTAGCACAGCTGCTCTCACAAGCTGGCCTCATGAGAAGGTACACACACACACACACACACACACACACACACACACACACACACACACACACACACACACACACACACACACACACACACACACACACACACACACACACACACACTGGCGCCTTCTCTGGGGGGGGCACAAGTTTTCTTGCACCCCTCAATAACCCTCAATATTTAAACGAAGTTAACTGGCACGTTTTCGTTGTATGTCCCTTTTAATTAAAGCAAATGTGATGGAATGCAGCGCTGTGCGATAGAACGCTGTGCTGTGTGATAGAACACCGTGCTGTGCTGTGATAGCACCCCGCCACATCCCTCCCCCTTTCTCTCCCCCACCAATCGTTCTAAAGCATCGCTGGCAACATTCCTAACATACCTATGGTTGGCAGAGGGCCAAATGATTGACAGGTCGAATATGTCAGAGAGCAGGTCGGGCTTGCAAGCGCACGTCAAGGACATACAAGAAGAGTTAATGTATGCGCATTTTAATGCCCATAACATGAACCTCGCCTTTTAAGATCCAGTTTCAAAGATTAACATATGCCGAGATGTGATGAAGATAGTCAAAGAGCTGATTAATACAATCAGAGAGTCACCAAAAGACTGGCATGGTTTGACTCTTTCCATAATCCCATTTATTAGGGCATGTTTAAGGAAAATAAGTGCACGCCTCGCCACTCGTAACCCACTTGTAAAACGCATTTGTCAATTGATGGAATGGTTAAATCATACATCATCGCAACCAAAAATTGGAATTAATCATATAAATTCCAGATAAATAATACGTAAGTATTTCATGAACTTTTGTTCTGAACCTCAAATTCTGAAAGCAGGACCTTGGAGAAGTGATATAGCCTACTTTTTGGTGGAACACATTTTAATGAAATATTTATGACCACACACACACACACACACACACACCCCCCCCCCCCCCACACACACACACACACGGCAGCTAGCACAGGCCAGCTGCAATGTGAATAGACATAGATATATTCTACATAGATCTAACAGACATAGATATAATAGATATAAAAGACATAGATATAGATATTGCTGTGTTGTTGTTCTTCAGTGACCCAGGGGAGGCGCCCTGCATCACCTCCGCTGGGTTCCAGTTCCTCCTTCTTGACACATCCAGTCAGCTGTGGTACTTCACCCTCCAGTACCTCAACACTGCACAGGTGCCAATCCACTCTGTCATGCATGAATGTATTTATCTTCTTAGATTCATGCTTAGCGCTGTGGGTAAATAAACAGAAGATTGTGCATCTGAGTAAGTTGACTTAATTGTAGTCGTTGTAAAGTTGTAATACATTCGGTTGGGTAAATAAATGATGCAATAATAGTGGTACATTTGCATCATTTATTTTCCCAAATCAAGCCCTATCAGGTCCAAATTGAAGAGTTTGTTTGTTTGTTTATCCGTCTTAGACTCGGGGCATGGACCTGGTGGAGATCCTGTCCTTCTTGTTCCAGCTCAGCTTCTCCACCCTTGGCAGAGTAAGTTCACTCTATCAAACCACCGCTACATGTTAGAGAGGGAAAGTGTTCTGAGGCGTAGAGCGGCCCTCTCGTCTGCCTCCGCTGGGACCTTGCCCTTCCGTTAGCCTCCTTAACCTCTGGTTTATCAGCCCACCCACCCATGTGTGATTGTTGCTTTTCAAAAGTGAAATATTGCTCTCATTTAACCCACATGACAATGTACCATACTTTAAGCCCAACTGGTGGGGATTTATATGTGTGTCATTATCTCTTGACCACGATCCTGACAACACCCAAAACTCCCGTTGCCTCAGGATTACTCCGTGGAGGGTATGAGCGAATCCCTGCTCACGTTCCTTCAGCACCTGAGGGAGTTTGGTCTGGTGTTCCAGAGGAAGGTAAGGCCACCAACATCCCTTCACCCGCACTGTTTAAGCATGCTTCATAGTTGGATTTGTACCTGACCTACTTGTCTATTGGGGAAATTATTGAGTTATATTTGTATGAGCATCAACATATGTTATATATTTATAAATATTATTATTATTATTATTTATTTATATAATTTGAATGATTATTTTTTCTGTTATTTTTTTCTTTTTAATCTAGTTAGTCTTTTATGTTGTATTTCTTTTAATGTGCATTGTAGCACTTTGAGGTCATTAAGTTGATGTAAAGTAAAAAAATGTATATGATATCTATGGTAATTGAATGGCAGGTATGAATGAAACTGTAGCCACCCCTTGACTTTGATAAGTTGCAGAGAGTTTAAAACGGGGGATTTAGGGTATTATTATTTTCTCTTGACGTTTTCACCATCTCTGGCACCGCGAAAACTACAAAAGACACACTAAGTACAACACTAATGTTTAAAAACTCTCAAATTACAACACCATTGATTATAGCTTCACAAATGACGACCATAACAACACACAAGAGCATGACAAAGACAACACATATTCACCTTTACAACCAACAGCTGCATCGTATGAACCGTATGATAACATGACCTTTTACCTGGACAAACCCCACTAGGATCATTTCACAGATATACCAGCATACGATCAATATGAACACACACCGTTCCGTTTTCCCAAAGGGTGATAAATCAAACGTTTAGGAGTTCCAAAGATTCATTTCTCAAGTTGGCATTTCAGCCCTTGTTATGTATGCGTAACGTGAACCAGGCAGATACCGCGGAACATGGCTAGACCCATTGCCCTGCGCTCTCCTCACAGAAGGAACACAAACGATGGCAAAAGTTAAACGTGAACAATACAGACATGCTGTTTGAAACCATAGCATATACTGTAGCTCCCTCTATGGACACAAATTATTCAGCAGTGTGTAAAACACACTGTATCAGATCACAATCAAACCATTGAAGATGACCAAAGGTCAGCAGGCTAATACAATGTGTGTAGAAACAAGATGCGAAATAATTAATAACATGCGTTTGTTCTTGTTTGACCTAAGCATGTAGTATAACAGGTTCCCATGAGAACGCATCAAAGGGAACAGAAAGGCTGAAAAAAATTACCATTGAATCCTCACTTCTTTGTTTCTTAAAATGACCCAATGCGTTCTCTATTTGCCATCACGCCATAGAGGAAGTCCAGGAGGTACTACCCCACCAGGCTGGCGATCACACTGGCCGCAGGCATCACCACCAAGCCTTCCTCTTCCTCCAATCCCATGGAAGTGGCCCCCGGCACCGTGGACACCAGCTTCATCGTAGTAGAAACCAACTACCGCATATATGCCTACACAAGTATGTCCACCTGCTGCCTCTCAATGTCTCTATATCCTGGACCAGTTGCTCCATGCATTCGTTCATATTTTTTTTTCAATAGTATTTGTTGTTTAGCAGTTGTAAAGCGTTGCCAACATTGTTCTCCTAAAACATTTCTGTCTATCGGAAAAAGCATCGGTAATGGTCAAGTTTTATAAAGTTAAATAGGAATATGCTACAGGGTATCCTATTTTGTTTCAGAATAAACCACAAACTATAAACTCAATATGTGAGTTCTATAAATATGACCAATAACATATTATAGTAAGATTTACTTTATAAATCCATAAAGGACTTTTTCTTTAAATCATTTTGGTAGTTCATCATGAAACACAGCCAACATTGTCAGCAGGACCTGGTCAAAGGCTTGCATGGTGGTGATGGTTCTGTATGTCCTCCCCCCAGACTCTGAGCTTCAGATAGCTCTGGTAGCCCTGTTCAGTGAGATGCTGTACCGCTTCCCCAACGTGGTCGTGGGCACGGTCACCAGGGAGTCGGTGCAGCAGGCCATCGCCAACGGGATCACCGCACAGCAGGTACAGTGGCCCCGACGCCAACTTGGATCTTCATTAGGGTTTCAGATAATCAAACATAGCAATAGACATAAATTAAAATAGAAAACCTGTCTTATACAATAGTCAAAACAACAGTTAAGATTCTTGATTTATATTTTTTGAAATGTGGTCATTATCAATCATTGTGTCATTCCATATAATAGAGGAAATGCAAGGAATTTTCTATTCAGGTGGTATCTAGTGAAATTGGGATACTGGTGTATCCCATATATTCACTCGGAAATCTATCATAAGCATTGGGTCACAGTGTCCCCTGTACAGAAAGTAATAATTATAAAAATAACATGACGGATACTAGCTAAGGTGAAAAAGACCATTTAAATAGAGATTGATGCACTCCTTGGTGGAAGGTTATGACTGTGAAGATATTATTAATCAGTAAAAAAGAAGATAGGACCTCACAATTTTAATTCGGTCATCCAGGCTGTTCTTTGTTCATGGTTTTAAATGAGTCTCCTCCTCTAGATCATCCACTTCCTGAGGACCCGGGCACACCCCGTCATGCTGAAGGAGGTAGGCTGCCCCCCCCCCCCCCCCCCCCAGCCTGAACCCTCCCCTTACTGCCCCCCACCCTGAACCCTCCCCTTTCCACCAGCCCTTCTTACAATGGGCCAGTTCCTGTAATAATACTTGACTGGACCGTTAAAGCGCCACCACCTCCTTCACCACCCTCCAGCCCCCTTCACCTTCTCCCTCTGCCTCACCTTTCCCTGTGTGCGTCAGACGCCGGTGGTGCCGTCCACCATCACGGATCAGATCAGACTGTGGGAGCTGGAGAGGGATCGATTACAGTTCACAGAGGGTGAGTGAGTCAGCGTGCCCCAGCCTGTGACCCTGCCAACGGTCTCTCCACCACTGCGCCCCGCACGCACACGCATGCTGATTTACCCACGGTTCATGTTGCTAGCAGCCACACGACTGACATTGTTATTGGTAGACGTTAGTCCTGTCTTGTTATCATTAAAGCTTGGCAGTTCCCATTAATATAAGGGTTAGCTTTTACATGATCATTTAATATTTGTTTATTTCTAAGAAGTGTGCACTTCATTAGTGTCACAATGACACCATGGAATGGTTGTTTACTATTCTCCAGTAAAAAGCAACAATGAAAATGTTTATTCAAATGTTTATATCAACATGAATAAGGGCTTCAAACACTGTTTTTTCCAAAGTGAACCGACCAAAGCATCTGAATTATTTTCAGCGAGTGATGGTTGATGTCTGAGTCACGATGTTGATTGATTTTATTTTCTCGTGGCTCAATTCGTCCTGCCTGAAGGTTATGACTGACTGTTCCCTCTCTGTTGATCGCCCAGACTCAATAATAGCTTGAGTTGTAACTCTTTCTCTGAGAAATGTTGTGTGCTGTGATGGAGTGGCTTGAGGAGTAATGTAGTGCTTGCCCTATGACCTCACTATTCTCACATGTTTCCCAGTGTTCTTCTCCGTCTGAAAACATTTACTCATGCTGTGGTTCCTCTCTTGTCCACCAGGAGTGCTCTACAACCAGTTCCTCTCCCAGGCAGACTTCGAGGTGTTGAGAGACCGGGCTCAGGTCAGATTGGTTTTAATAATCTGACTAAATTAGTTTTCTTCAGGACATTATACCCACACTCATCCAAAATAAGTACTGTTCCTAACCTGCTGGCAATTTCGCAGACAGAATTTTGCATTATCCCTTTTTAGATAAACACATAATTACATTTTCTATATTCTGCCTATCTACATAATGCTGACTGCTCTTTAAGGAACGGCATTGATGGATAACCTCTTGTTTGTTATTCAGGGTCTTGGCTGTTTGGTGTGGCAGAATGTTCCGCACAGAGTGATGGTGGTTACACAACAAGGACACAGTGAAGTCAAGAAGTTCTGGAAGAGACAAAAATCGACCACTTAAATTAAATGCGGATAATTATGGAAATGAGCAGTGATGTCTGAATATTCACTGTATATATTTAATTGTTTCATTTTTTTGAAAAGAAAGTCATGTGGACTCAGATACGGTTTATTGCCTCCATGGATGTAGCAGACTTGTGCTACCCAATATCAATTTTGAATTAAATTTTTATATGAAAGTTAATTTTGAATTTCTTGAGCCCTAGGCCTAATGGGAATAATGTATTATGTCTTATTGACGTATATGTTATTTTGCTGTTAGGTCGCCCAAAATAGTCTTTGGACATGACCCCCAAATGTTGATAAGGGTCTCTTTAATATTAATACACAACTAAAATGTAATACTTCCCATTTATATGAAGTAAATACTTTTCGCGAAGAATACAGTTTGAGCCGGTGAGGAGAGAGCAGCATCTCCAGTCGACCAGCAGAAAGCCTTCAGATCAGACGGCAGGAATCAGCTCGCCGGCTCCCGAGGAAGCACCTCTTCTCCAGGATGATGGGGGGATTAGTCTAAACCGGGGATATCGGAGCATAAGTTACATTATGAAGGTTTTACATGTCACTCGGCGCAGAGTACCACGCTGTCTAGTTATATTAAATAAACACCGGAGATAAAGAGAGAAGATCGCAACAGGCCGCAAATGGAGCCGGAGAGCTCGCGTCAACCCCTACCGTGTTCAAGGGAGCCTGAGCCGGGGGACCTGCGGGAGGAGACCCCGGGAGAGGAGGCGCAGGATGGAGACAGCCGGCTGAGAGAAGGAGGAGGGCATGGCAGGACTACAGCCGGCAAGATGAAGCCGGAATGCGGGGATGAGGGAGAAACAAACACGCAGGAGAAATGTGACGATGACGGGGGCGATAAATACGAAGAGGAACTGGACCCGAGAATTCAGGCATGAAAGATAAACACACAAAGGGTTAAAGTAGCAATGTGTATATATTAATGGACATAGTAATATGTAGTAGCAATGTGTTATGTGTATCTTTCACTTTTTTAGATGAGGTGGTTACAAGCTGAAAGACATTTTTTTTAATGCAGTTATACAAAATATTGGCTTGATTTAGACTTCTGGTGTTGTATTTTAGACCTGCAGACACCTAAAATGATATCTTGCATGTCTAATATTATATACAACTCAAGTGCTATCCAACTACCAACCCGACCACATGATTTAGAATTGAGGAATATTTAAATTGTGTCTTTAAAGGGAGAGCTGGAGCACCTCAATCAGGCCAGTGACGAGATTAACAAGCTGGAGCTGCAGCTGGATGTGAGTGGGCTCTTTGTCGCTGACCATGAACAAACGCACTGTTTCTCTGACCAGCACTTTCATGACCAAAAACTGTCTCTGTAATTGTAATGTCATTTGTTATTGATACAATCAATGTGTTTTATTTGGTGTACTCTTTATTACTTCTAAAAAAGTTTTGATTTCCTTTGCAGGACGCCAGGTCTAGCTACAGGAAAATACTCACAGATTCTGCCAGAAAACTAAACGCTCAAAATGCGAAGCTGGGCGCATGTATTGAAAAGGCCAGGCCCTACTATGAAGCCCGCAGACTGGCCAAAGAGGTGTGTATCTGCGCATTCATATCATTGTTTTAAAAATGCAACATTTCACCAAGTTTGCACCACTGCTCAGCTCCCCGGTCCAAAGCCTATTTAACATCTCAGTGCGTCCCACCACCAGCCCATGCTATGCTATGCCATATGCTATACTGATTAGAGCTTACATTTTCAATCATCAACCATTGAGATATGATTTTCGTTCAGAAACAAAAACATCTTAAATATCACAACATTGGAAAGGACAACACAGACTGACACATTAATACTAAAGCATATGTCTGTAGAAGCTAACATAACATTCCCGTGTTTCATTTTGTGGGTGAACAGTTTATTTTTACACCAAAGTCCTTCTTGCCTTCATTATCGCCCATAAAACTGTCTTTCTCTTTTCAGCAATCCTCATTCAAACCGTCTTTAATCCTGTATCCAATTTTATTCTTACAATTTCTACTTAACATCTGTTCTTAATGTAAACCCGAATCCTGTGGTAAAGCCCAGACTTCTCCGTCCACACGGTCCAGTTAACTGCGGTGTTGTGCGGAGGGAAAGGGACACAGGGGACCCTGTTTTGAACTCGGTGCTTGCGTGCCATACCGTACCATGAAAGGGAAAAGTGCCATCAGAGATACTGGGAAAGGCCGTTCACAGCAAGACTCTTCTGTCCTGTTTGCAGGAGCTGTGTGTCACTGATTGGTACAGCATTCCTTTCCAGACAAATGCAGGCCATTAGAAGTGGCTCAACCCTGGTCAGTGCTATTATATAAGGCTAAGTAACGAATTAACTAGGAACTCTGCTGGGTGATGGGCTTATTTTAAAAGTTAATTGACCTCACACAAGTGAGATACAACAGTGTTAGTCAGCAACATAAGGGGATTCATTAAATGGCGCAGTGAACCCAAAATGAACAGTTAACCTTTTAAATGTGGTAATGTGCCCTATGATCATCAACATAGTATGTCATTTTATCATTGTAGATGGCAAAAACATAGGATTTTAGTTTTTTACGAAATTAGTCTTATATTAGTCTCCATAAACCAATTCTTCAATGTTCCACTCCACTCCAAACTGGTGTTTTTTGTGACGGCCTTTAAGTATACCTTTCAACGTCACGACGAAGAAGCAGAAGCGGCGAGGTGTGTGTAGTTGTGTAGAGCGGTTTCGGGGCAGTGGTTGATGTTGATGTCAGGGCCTGAGCGAGGGTTATGATTCACAGACAATTATAGTGTAATGCCACGGTGTGTGTGTGTGTGCGTGTGTCTGTGTGGAGCTCCGTCTTCTTGGCATTGATTGATTTTTATGTCCACGTCTGAGAGTGGGTGTTGCTTCTCGGACACTCACAGCATATCGCCACGGTATGTGGCGCATTTCATACACAGCATCGCTCATTATACACTCATACACAATCGTGGTAACAGCTCTAAAAGAAAATGTACTCAAACCCAACCACTTTTTTTTAATCGCATAGTGTTTGAATTCGAGCTGAAACGGCATTCACTTGCACTTTGAGCCATTTTTTATTAAATGTCATCGCTCATGGGAGTGCTGGAATCAACACCTTTGCCTGTTTTGCGGTTCTCAGTCAACAGTAAATCCTGCTTGCTGCCCGTCAACGGGCAGAGAGGGTCGCCTCTTTCTGAAGTTCTCTACCCTGATTGGATAAAGTAGGAACGTGATACCAGAATAATTAATTTTCTGTTAACAGCAAAGTGGGAAATGGGAAACCCATTTTACTGACCCAACAGTCTACATCAGTGATGGCTGTCGTAATATTGAGCTACTTAACAAACTTACACTGCCATTAAGGGCCATTAAAGTGGAATTATATTTCACGTTTTAATAAGCGTCTTTATTGTATTAATCTAATCAATGGAGGCTCAAATGAGGCCTTATCTATCAAACAAAGTTTTTAATTTCCATCCCTGGAACTATCCAAGGAATCGTTACATCGTGTTTTCTTAAAGCTAGGGAAGGCAATTTATTTTAGAACAATCTTTTGTAATATTTGTTGTAATTCTCTTTACATCCCGAAAGTAATCAATACATCAAAAGCTCAGAAAAAAATACAAATTAAATCCGGTATCTGCAGCTGTCACAGGACCCTTATAGGCCCGTCATTCAGGCTTATTAAAGCCATGTAATAAGCCTGAATGGAATTATTGGATGGCCTGCCTGTCTGTCTACCTACCTACCTGCACGACCTGCACACACTCTACCCGTGTGCTCACTGCGTACGACCGGGGTCTCCCACAAGGCCAGGCAGACCTGTGCTAAAGCTAGCAAGCTAGTCCTGTGTTTTAGGAGAGGGGCTTCGGAGCGAGGCCTGAAGGGAGGGGAGGTTTTTTTTGCAGTTGGATCCTTTAAAAATGTAGCTTACTCTGGCTGGTTTCTTCAAAGTGCCTACCCCAGCTTTAACACTGGTGTTCCTTTGGGCTGAATCTTATGAACCTTGCGGTTGTCCTTGCACTAATGAACAAGTTTGGGAAGAGGGAGACGGAGTGACGAGGAGCGCTAGGAGGCATATGTCTGGAGGCAGTAAGTAGAGCTAGCAGTGTGTGAAGGTCCGGGGGGCTTCTTCTCTGAAAAGCGTGGGGGCGAGTCCAGTCTCTGTTAAAAAAAGGTGTTTACATTCGCCCAAAGTGGTGATCCAGGGGCCTTTTGAGACCATCCTGGGCTCAATAGTTCACATTCTAGTTCTCTCTAGAGTTCAGTCTGGCCTTGAGCCTGCTTAAATCCTTTTTTCTAAAATGTTGAATTGAGAGCCCCATTCAGCGCTCAGAGAGGGAGGTTCAGTCAACACTGGAAACGAGGGCCGCAGAGTTCAGACTCATACACTGGTCATGCTGAGGAAGTGTGGAAATCGACGGAGCAATCAAAACTGGACTGAAAAACACTCACTCAAGAACAACAGAAATGAACAAAGAAGTCTTTTATCAGCGACAAACTTGTTTTTGCTCTATTCCAATTAGATTGATCCAAAGCTCTCTTATGTAATTTGATGGTTGGAAGATTTTGAACCAATCAATGCCGTGATTCAATGGAAATCAATTGCGGTTCAGCCAAGACCAAGAGATATTCAGTTTAAATTCCAGACGCTAGTGATGCAGCAGGTTTTGGGGGAACTGGCTGGCATACATATTCAGCAAAACTCTCAGAAAATGTCTGAATGGACCAGGAGTGGTGAATAAGGTGGCCAGATGAGTGCTAAGCTCTGCCCTTCCTGCTTAATATTAAACATACTACCTGGAAAAATGTATTTGTTT
Organism: Pollachius pollachius; assembly: GCF_949987615.1. Classification (NCBI taxonomy): domain Eukaryota; kingdom Metazoa; phylum Chordata; class Actinopteri; order Gadiformes; family Gadidae; genus Pollachius; species Pollachius pollachius. Next base: position 16,441,816 of record NC_136946.1, on the reverse strand, counting down.
TCATTTGAACTGTTATGTATTTGTTAGGCCTTCAATATTCACTCAAGCCTTTGTTGTATATGAAATTGATTTAGAATATGAAACAAATGTACTCTAGTGGGGAACTGGAAAGTCTACTTATGCATTACTTTCTCAAGCTTATTATGGCCGTAAGCTATTTTATTTTAAATAAGTTTTCACAGTAAACTAGGGCCCTCATGTTGTTGACGAGCATATAGATTACGTCAATATAGCCTCCATATCGTTAGTGAGCCAATGCCAAAGCTGAGCGATCTGCTTCTAATTGATCAGAACTGATTGCCTAAAATGTGCTCCTTGAAGAACTGTACAATCAACATTGCACAGGATAATTGTAGGCAGTAATTGAGCTAATGAAAACAGGGAGGATAAGGGGCAGGGGTTTAATTGAACGTAATAAGGGGAAAAATGGATAGTAAATTTAAAATTGCCAGTGCCAACATTTTCAAAGGTGCAAAAATCTAGAGCCAATAAAAAAATCTTGGGATTGCCAATGTTTGTGTTTCTATTCTCTGCAGAATATAAAACAAAATCCCTCCACTGCTGTTTGACTAAACTGCCTACTGAACAGCTACCACCTCCCTTCTGACAACTATGGAGTGAGGCACCGGATATCTCCCTGTCATAAAGATCCATGCTAGTCAAGCAGTCATCGATCTTACCTTAGACATTGGTTTCCCTGTCCACAGTCGCATCCCCCTCCTCCACTCCATCTGTCTGCGCTGTCCTCTGCTGTACGTCCAAAAGTCACCATTTTGTGTTATCTCCTCCCAAATGAATCCAGACATCGCTTCCCCGTGAACTTCAGCATAACAGAAGATATTAGAGTTATAGGTCCGTGGCTGACATACAAATATGTCTGGATTGTCTTTATGTACACAAACCGTCTTTTTTTTTTTTTTTTACTATAACTTATTTTACGTTCTATTTTCTCCTCTTCAATTACATGTTTATTACTATTTTAACTCCTATAATTCATAGATATTGTTTTCTTTTATATCCCCTATCCCCCTTGGCTGTCTGAAGCTTAAAAAGGTTGAATCTGTCTGCTCTTCATCCTCTAAACGTTATATTTGTCGTGCTCTTTCCATGAGGCGCTGTAACGATGAGTGAGGAGGAACCTTTCCCTCAGCCTTCGGTCATGAATGTGACGTGACCTTTAACCCCGTCCCAGGCCCAGCAGGAGACCCAGATGGCGGCCCTGCGGTACGAGAGGGCGGTGTCCATGCATACGGCGTCCAGGGAGATGGTCTACGTGGCGGAGCAGGGGCTGCTGGCCGACAGGAACACCCTGGACCCCACCTGGCAGGAGATGCTCAACCACGCCACCGCTAAGGTACAACGTCATTAGACATGCTAATGTTAAGGTACAATCACTCAGACAACCCACTGCTAAGGTACAGTCACTCAGACATGCTAATACTAAGGTAAAGTCATTCAGACATGCTAATGCTAAGGTACAGTCACTCAGACACGCTAATGCTAAGGTACAGTCACTCAGACATGCTAATACTAAGGTACAGTCATTCAGACACGCTACTGCTAAGGTGCAGTGTCACTCAGACACGCTAATGCTAAGGTACAGTCACTCAGACATGCTAATACTAAGGTACAGCCACTCTGACATGCTAATGCTAAGGTGCAGTGTCACTCAGACATGCTAATGCTAAGGTACACCATCACTCAGACATGCTAATGCTAAGGTAAAACATCACTCAGACATGCTAATGCTGAGGTACAACATCACCCAGACATGCTACTGCTAAGGTACAGCGCCACACAGACATGCTACTGCTAAGGTACAGCGCCACACAGACATGCTAATGCTAAGGTACAGCGCCACACAGACATGCTAATGCTAAGGTACAGCGCCACACAGACATGCTAATGCTAAGGTACAGCGCCACACAGACATGCTAATGCTAAGGTACTGTCACTCAGACATGCGTTGTGTTACCTTATAAGAGAGACCCAGCGTTAGCAGTCCCTCATCTTGCCGTTTATATCCTTGACCAAATCAATGGTGTCTATACTTTGTGTTGTTGATATATTTTATATTTTTGATATATAGTAAGAGAGAGAGAGAGGATGGACGGACGGACAGGTAGATAGATAGATAGATAGATAGATAGATAGATAGATAGATAGATAGATAGATAGATAGATAGATAGATTGAACTTTATTAACCCCCCAGGAGGGGAAATCCCTTTGTTCCAGCACAGCTGCAGTGGAAGACACAGGATATAAATAAATACAATAAAAGTACAATGTCGTGCTAAGGAAAACAAAAAGAGATGCTAAAGTAAATGCTAAAGTAAGGACAAACAGAAGAAACAGGACGTAAACAGTATCCATTATAAATGATAAAGGGGCCATGCATGATATCAGGCCCCACCAGAGAGGAGTCCAGGGTAGGCTTCACTCCCAGGACGGGCCGACTGTTTGAGGGGAGCCCAAGGATGCTGGAGAGGGGAAGGGGTCCTCCTGCGCAGCTCGGGGAGCCCACCGCTGGGGTTCAGGCGTCTGGTAGGCCGCCCTTTTGAGGTACGTGACCCGACCAATGGGGGCGAGACCCAGGGGCAGAGCCAGGAAGTGCTGGAGAGATGCGTCTAGAAGGAGCTAAGGGAGTCACCGGGGAAAGGGGTGCCTGCACACCTGAAAGGGGTGCCTATGTGACTGTCTGAGCCCCCCCCCCCACTTGTCCTTTCAGAGAAAGAGAGAGAAGATGGAAGGAGAGGAAACAACCCAGTCAGAAACTCACTCACTGAGCAGAAACAGTCAGGGCTGTGGGTTTTCTTTTAAAGTCAACCTTGAATCGCCATTTAATCCGGTAATGAGCAGGAGACATGAGGGCTCTTGCAGATGAGAAAATTATTTTTTTCCAGGCTCATTAAGATTCCTGGACAGCTCCCTTTGTTGTGATTGATAGCTTTGGGGGGCAGAACTGAAGTTCAGCGCAGGCCAAACAAAGAGCTTTGAAGCCGTGGATATATTTTAGCAATGCGCCAAATTGAAATGTCTTTTAGGTGAACGATAAACTCAGAGTGAAACTGAAGCTGATTACAGTGTGTTGGGCACGAATGGTAATTAAGGGCGGTCTCTCTGGGCGGCTGACAGACAGTAAAGCTCCGGCCCAGCGGTGCTGCTCCACAGTCCCAGGGTGGAACACTGATCTGAACCGTTCTCTACCTAGTAGCTATACTGTAAAAGTACTGGCAGCAGTTTCACCAGTAAGGCGATCATTGAGACTCCCACAATGCAAAGGTTTTCACAGCATTGTACTGTAAAACCTAAATACTGTAAGATTACTGCAAGAATTTCGCTGTCAATTTACATCAAAATCTTACAGTGTATGCGGTACGCTGCTCTGCCTGCTGTGCATGGCAGAGCAGCGTTAATGTGTAGGACTCCCTTTGGGACTGCTACTGACAGACACATCTTCTTATTGTGCGTGTTAATGTGTCAAAAGCGTAGCATGTAGCCCTTTTGTCTTTTCAAATGAATGTCTGTCAGTCATCTTTTGTATGCAGCAACGTAAGCTTAATGCTCCACTGACGAATCAGTGAGGAGCAACTTACAATATGCATAGTGTATAAAACAACCCCCAACCTGTACCCTGTGCACTCAATCGTTAAATTATATATTAACCAATCTTTGGAAGCCAAATTGATGCAGGTCATTTTAGCCTGGCCTGTTTGCGTACCATGGGGAATATGGCGAGCTGAATGAAATATCACAGGTCAGGGGTTGTGCGTGGAAGGAGGTGTAGTTAGCGTGTAGTCTGATTAGTATGTAGTGTGGAACCACACTGCCCTGCAGGGCAGCGCTGCGCCGGCTAATCAATGATGATTAATGTCCCGTTTCTTTTATATCAAGGTTGGATGTGCTTATCGACAGAACTACTTTTACCCATGAAAGCCTCTATTCTACACCGCTGCTGCAGGTGCATCGTGACTGGGCACTGAGCACATCTCTTTGTCATCATGGCCATGTCCTCACATCTCCATGCATGTTCTTCATGCTGTTTAAATACGTGCAGTCTCAACTACCCACAATACACACGCCAATAAATACGCTGTCGTTCCTTTGCTGTCGGTGTACTGGTTCGTGCGCAGGTTCGGGTGTACATGCCTCTTGTTTCTTCTTATTAAACTGTAAAGGTCACTTTGTTGTGGTGTGAAGAGATTGATTGGACCTGACATGCGTTGCCTGGGGGTCTACTGCTGCTACCGCTGCTACCCAGCACTGGTGGGGGAGCTGGCTTCAGGAGGCCCTGGTGGGGAGGCTGGCTTCAGGAGGCCCTGGTGGGGAGGCTGGCTTCAGGAGGCCCTGGTGGGGGAGCTGGCTTCAGGAGGCCCTGGTGGGGAGGCTGGCTTCAGGAGGCCCTGGTGGGGGAGCTGGCTTCAGAAGGCCCTGGTGGGGAGCTGGCTTCAGGAGGCCCTGGTGGGGAGCTGGCTTCAGGAGGCCCTGAGGGAGCTGGCTTCAGGAGGCCCTGAGGGAGCTGGCTTCAGGAGGCCCTGGTGGGGAGCTGGCTTCAGGAGGCCCTGGGGGGAGCTGGCTTCAGGAGGCCCTGGGGGAGCTGGCTTCAGGAGGCCCTGGTGGGGAGCTGGCTTCAGGAGGCCCTGAGGGAGCTGGCTTCAGGAGGCCCTGGGGGGAGCTGGCTTCAGGAGGCCCTGGGGGGAGCTGGCTTCAGGAGGTCCTGAGGGAGCTGGCTTCAGGAGGTCCTTGGGGGAGCTGGCTTCAGGAGGCCCTGGTGGGGGAGCTGGCTTCAGGAGGCCCTGGGGGGAGCTGGCTTCAGGAGGCCCTGGGGGGAGCTGGCTTCAGGAGGCCCTGGGGGGAGCTGGCTTCAGGAGGTCCTGAGGGAGCTGGCTTCAGGAGGCCCTGGTGGGGAGCTGGCTTCAGGAGGCCCTGGTGGGGAGCTGGCTTCAGGAGGCCCTGGTGGGGGAGCTGGCTTCAGGAGGCCCTGGTGGGGAGCTGGCTTCAGGAGGCCCTGAGGGAGCTGGCTTCAGGAGGCCCTGGGGGAGCTGGCTTCAGGAGGCACTGGGGGAGCTGGCTTCCGGAGGCCCTGAGGGAGCTGGCTTCAGGAGGCCCTGAGGGAGCTGGCTTCAGGAGGCCCTGAGGGAGCTGGCTTCAGGAGGCTCTGAGGGAGCTGGCTTCAGGAGGCCCTGGTGGGGAGCTGGCTTCAGGAGGCCCTGGGGGAGCTGGCTTCCGGAGGTCATGTTTCTGCTGCTTAGCGGTTTCCTTCTTACCCACAATGCCCCAGGTGAACGAGGCGGAGGAGGAGCGTCTCCGCAGCGAGCGGGAGCACCAGCGCGTCACCCAGCTGTGTCAGGACGCCGAGGCCCGCGTGCAGAACCTGCAGAAGGCGCTGAAGAAGGTCATCGTCAAGTCCAAGCCCTACTTTGAGCTCAAAGTGCAGTTCAACTACATCCTGGAGGTGCGTAGCATCAGCATGACATGATGTATTAAACCAACCTTGAACTCCTTTATCCTCATGGTACAGCCGATTCCCCAGTGAGGAATCCATCAAGGTCCTCCTACTATGGGACGCTCCTTAGTGGACACACATTGACTTTCATATTTCCTCTGTAAAATCAACATTTCCGTTCCCGAGTAAGAAACGTGTCTCTCCCAGGAGATCCCACGAATAACCTTATTCAGGCTCAAAAACTGCATGCGCAAAGCTGCCTGACGAAATACATTAACAAGAGCTGTTAGGTGTTGACACCTTTAGGATCTATGATGGCTCCTCGTTTAGTACACTGTGGACCACCGAGGTACTTATCTCATGATACCCAGTGGATCTACCTTCATGGCCAGTGGAGCTTCTCCAAGTCATCCACACGCAAGCGAAGGCTAGCCAGGGCTTGCGAGTACTATGAGTTTACGCCTTGTAGAAATCAAGTGTTCAGATCTAATGAGAAAAAAAACTAAAGTATGGCTTTTATCACCGGTACTATGTCTATTATGCAATGGCGGTCGCTATTCAAATAGCATTTGTCACAGCAATAGAAGATTTGAGATCAGGTTAATCATATCCAATCTCAAATATGTACACTGCGCATCAGGTTTGGTATATAGGCAGATTGATTTCTCAAAATGTTGCCGAAAACATTTGAATTTGCCTCGTCGCTAATTAGAAACTGAAATGTAATTTGCAAGTCAATCAAATTATGGTATTCCAACAAACCTCTCATTGTAGTGTTTAGGGGTACCTAGCCGTTGTAGGCTGAGTGGAGGTTTTAGTTAAATAAGATAATTGAGCAAAGCATGCGTTATCGGACTTGACTTTATATTTAGAAGTATTTTTATGTCCCATTTTGTGTTTTGTCACAACATATTTATGTAAAGGAAACTCTTCATTATCCCAAATGGGAAAGTGTGTTGCAAAATCCTGCAAAACCATTTCCCAGTATATTCTATATTATATTTTTAGTGGCTACAAAAGTAAAGTTTGATTGATTAAAATGATAAGTGAATGCCAGAACACAGTCTCTTCTCACTAAAACCTCTGTTACCAATATACTTTGGCAGAATGTACATCCTTATACCCGTACTGCCAAAGGGCGTTTAGCATGTCATTAGCCTCATAGCATAATAGTCGTATTTAAATATTATTGTAATATTTTTCATCTATTATATTTAGCGTGACATAGCTATTTGTCAAATATGTCAAATAGCTGGCTTAGGCAGATAGTGATTAAGGAATGTAAAAAGCACACTGATTGGCTAAGGATAGGTCAATAAGGAACAGTGAATCAGCAGAATTAGGTTATGTATCAAGATTTGGCCAAAATATGACTTCGGCAATTATGAATGAGGCTAACGATCTGTACGAAGATCTCAGGGTTTTATCTCCTGGACCTGTCCTTGAAGGAGCAAGTCCTTCAGGCTTTTTTCCGAGGGCCGTGGACATGGGGCATGGGACCACAACCTTAAGCTGAGAGCTCTAGCCACTACACTTTCTTGCCCCCTAAATTGATTAATTCCCTATCCCACTAATTAGCATATTATTGACGTGAGCTCAATTATTTCAATACATCCTGAGCTTGTTCCACGTAGCTTCCTAATTGAACATGAATGTAGGCCAATCGGTAGCTCGTTGAGATGCTTGCAAGTGACTTCACTAAAAGCCCCAAAACTTAAACCCAGTAGGGTAATGTTAGGATGAGGCTGTTTACACCAGTGGATCTAGATTCAAGAAGTGGAACACACCGTCTCCGCCTCTGTACACGTCGACCCGGTTTACCGGAGATCCCTGCTTGATGAGTGCACGTGCATGCAGGTTTTGATTTGTACAACATTCATAGTTTTTAGGATCTCTGAGAATGAGAGGGGACCGTGGTGTACCAGTGTACCAGAAAATTGGCACGAATCCGGTTATTAGAAATGCAAGGACTATTACTTGTTGAATTGTAACAAAAGTAGGCACAGCATGGTGTGTTTCCGATACATGCCTGACACCCCCTTGGCTCAAATTGGTGAGTGCTATATGACTTATGTGACTGAGCTATGTGACTTATGTGCCTGAGCTATGTGACTTATGTGACTGAGCTATGTGACTTATGTGACTGTCTGAGCTATGTGACTTATGTGACAGAGCTTTGTGATTTATGTCACTAAGCTATGAGACTTGTTTGGCTGAGCTATGTGACTTATGTGACTGAGCTATGTGACTTATGTGACTTAGCTATGTGACTTATGTGACTGTCTGAGCTATGTGACTTATGTGACTGAGCTATGTGACTTATGTGACTGTCTGAGCAATGTGACTTATGTGACTGAGCTATGTGACTTATGTGACTGTCTGAGCTATGTGACTTATGTGACTGAGCTATGTGACTAATGTGACAGAGCTTTGTGATTTATGTCACTGAGCTATGAGACTTGTTTGGCTGAGCTATGTGACTTATGTGACTGAGCTATGTGACTCATGTGACTTAGCTATGTGACTTATGTGACTGTTTGAGCTATGTGACTTATGTGACTGAGCTATGTGACTTATGTGACTGTCTGAGCAATGTCACTTATGTGACTGAGCTATGTGACTTATGTGACAGAGCTTTGTGATTTATGTCACTGAGCTATGCGACTTGTTTGACTGAGCTATGTGACTTGTTTGACTGAGCTATGTGACTTGGTAACTAAAGCATGCCATCTCTTTCCAGGAGCACAAGGCGAAGGTGGTGGAGCTGGAGCGGCGCGTGGCCAAGGTGAAGACCCGCTACTCCGTCGCCCTGCGCAACCTGGAGCAGATCAGCGAGCAGATCCACGCCCAGAGGGGGCGGGTCCCGGCCGGCCCGGCGCGGCCCGTGTCCCGCGGCGCGCGGAGCTCTCCCGTGGGCGCGGAGGCGGCGGAGGTGAGGGCGGCAGGGGCCCCGGGGGGAGGAGGAGGAGGAGCAGGAGGAGGCCTGGGGGCCGGGGCCCTGGAGAGCGACTGGGCCGACGGGGAGAAGACCCGGCAGTGGGTGGAGCGGCACAGGAGGTTCGGCTGGGGCCAGCGGGACTCGGCCGGGGATGCAACCTCGGTGGCCAGCCTGCAGACCATCGCCTCGGACCTGGAGAAGTGCGACTCGGTGGGGCACCTGGGGGACCTCAGCGACCCGGGCAGCCTGGCCAGCGAGGAGGCCGACAGGGAGCGGGACCTGGCCTTCAGGGGCCAGGGGAAGAGCCACGACGGAGGACGGGACGCCGGGGGAAAGGCAGAGAGCGCAGAGGTGGCGGCAGACCCTGTGGTGGCAGTAACCGCCCCGTCAGGAACCGCCCCGTCAGGAACCGCCCCGTCAGGAACCGCCCCATCAGGAACCGCCCCATCAGGAACCGCCCCATCAGGAAGCGCCCTATCAGGAACCGACCTGCTGGCTCCTGATAGGGTAACACATACGAGTGGTGCAGTGAGCAGAAAGAGACATGAGAGCTTTGTCAAGCAGCACAACAGAAGCGTGAGCTTATGAAGGCATGAATCAGTTAATGCTCCTGATTGGATCAGAATGGAACTGAGGGGACTCCAATGAAGGAGGGGTTCAGGCATGCAAGACAAAGTTGGCCCCCATAGTTGTGTTGAACTGTGGGGGGCATTGACAGGTTCACTAGTTGCAAATGAATAAATGGCGATATGGTTCTTTAAGCAGAGGGCCAAATTGTGGTGATGTTCTGATCAAGTATGCGGAGAGGCTATTGCCTATCTACATAACATCCTACAGAGTCTAAGTAAATGCAAAATCAAACAAAGCAAGCCAAACAACAGAATGCCACTCTGTGTTTTACAGAAAGCTAAATTGAGATAAGCAGTTTTTCTGAATTCAGACGAATGCTGAGCTTGGCTGCATAAATCAGTTTAAGGTGCAAGATCTTTTCCATTGGGATTACATTTACCACCCATAAATAATGCATGGACGGTGTGCTGCCCTTCTTTGGTTTGTGTGACTTAAAATAAGTATTGTTCTTTTAAATTGTTATATTCATGGCAGACAAAGTAGAATTCTGTCTGTGTCAGGCACCTCACAAAATCAACTCATCCACAGACATCCACGCCATACTGACAATAGTCTTTACATGTTGATCTATGAACCATACGTATTCTCTATCTCCCTGGAAACCTGGACATGCGATTCATATTAAGACTGAACTCAAAGTATTGTTAAGGATAGTCTGAGGGAATGCTATTAGTGCCATGCCAACCTATGGCGTGGTGTTTGCTGCAGTTAAACGAGGAGCTGCATGAGAAAGGGATGTGTGGAGAAGGTTTCCTGGAGAACACCATCGCTCACCATGATCACACAAGGATTATGGATTGTAGGTTTTAGTTTTCTGGAAACCTCCTTTTGAAACTTTTAGGCATTGATGCATCTATGGGCTCTCTTGTGTTAACAACAACCTAGAGATCAAGATTATCTTGCACATGGCTATGCTTGTCTGGTCTAAGTTGAAATACTGCAGTCTACCACATGAACAGGGAGTTCAGACCACCGCTTTAATTCAATCACAGACATGGCCAGTGGTTGCAAGTTATTCTTCAGATCATTTACACTTATGAATACATGCATGAACTTTGGCATATATTATTTATACTGACATGATCCCTACCTCAGTGGGCTCACATGATTAACTGCAAGCTGAGAGGTTGTGTCTTTACGGTGCCTTCAGCCTCTATGACCACTTCCCTCAGCCATACTATCACATATCCATGGGATGGTCTGTTCATGGTATTAACCGTTATTGCCTATACTGCTAACATTAATACTATGGTTGGAAAGAGATATTATATTTTATTTCTCAAATGTAAACTTTTCTTGTTGATGAAGCTGCTAACTGTCCCACTATAGTGATGTACAGTAACCATTGTCTCTAAATAGTTGTGAATGGGAAAATAGTATTAAACTTGTGACATTGGACATCATCTCCAACATGCCGATGGGAAAACACTTTGGAGCCCTTGAAGCATGTTTCTTATGGACGTAATTCTTTCTGACTCATTCTATATGTTCTTGTCAGCCCAAAACGAACAGGCTGGGCCTAAAAGTAATAGATTGGATTGGCTGTCATACATAAACATTTGGACTTTAAAGGCAAAGTGTGTAGGATTTAGCAGCATCTACTGGTGAGGTTCCAGATCGCAATCTAAAGAATACCCCCCCCCCCCCCCCCCCCCCCCCCCCCCCCCCCCCCCCCAAATCTCCCTTTAGAACAACGTAGGAGAGCTACCTGTACTGCCCTGCAAGGTGGCAGTAGTTTAACATGAGTATATTATGGTCTACTACAGCTCCTTCATAGATTTATAATTAGTATGTTGTTATTCAGTCTGTAAACTATAGGTCATAGCTGCCAAGTGAGACAGCGATAATGATAGAAAGGAAATATGCCTTGTTTGTCCATTCTGGGCTACTCTAGAAACATGATGTCCTCTCCCGGAAAGAGGGTGGATGTCTATATTAAGGGCTTATTCTAACGCATCTAAAATCAACACGAATCCTATTCACTTGGGATAATAAACTAATAAAGATACTTAGGAATATGGTATTCAATTTCCAATTGAGCCTGTTCTGCTAGATGCCACTAGCCTCACACTACACCTTCAACCAAGGGGAATCGTTCTACATTTGTAAATGCTTAATATACACACCTGTTGTAAATTGGACTAAATGTTTGCCCCACCTCCTCTAATTCTAAATTATGTCTAATTGTCTGTATTTATTGAGTTAATCAAATGAGTCAAAATGGCATATTTTTGTGGCGTGCATCTTATTTGGCCATGAAAGAGGTCATGATCACAGTGTGAGAAGAGGCCCGCCGTTCAATGATCAATATCAGCATCTTGGATTCCTAGCCGTCTTCAACTATTAAATTTGTATTTTAATATGGCTTCTAAAATGTTTATTTATGCGTGCGTGTGTGTGTGTGTGTGTGTGTGTAGAGCGCATTAACAACCACAATCATTTTCCATCACAGCGTAACACTTTACAATCCAAAGAAATTTTAAAAAGTATGCTAAATAAATAAATGCTAGTCTTGGCGGGTTGCAGATGGGTAATCAGTGTGCTCGTGGGAGAGGGTGACCTTTGGCAGGTACACGTGCAGTTACATGAGGCATGTAAATGATAATGATTGGTTCATCGTTGGGGGTTGTTACTGGAAGCAAACATCGGCATAGTGGGATAGTGAGGATTTAGGTCAACAAAGCCATAACTGGCATCTATCGTGCGTGTGTGTGTGTGTGTCTGTGTGTGCGTGTATCAATGGCTTATCAGCATCGTCGCTGACTGCATTTAGCATTGTGTGTCCTGATGAAGATACAGACAGATGATTGGGGGGGGGGGTATCAAATGAGTGCCCATTACCCACCCATCACCCACAACAGATGTAAAGAGAACATTTAGGCATACTGAGGCTGGTAATGTCTGCCACTCACAGCTCTACACCTAATGCCAGATGAAACACTGCCACATTCCAGACAGTCGTACCGCTGTCTGAGACCTTTTTTTCCAAGCTGTCTGTAAGTCAGTCGAGGCAGTCTGTGATTCCTGTAACCTTGAAGGAAGATATTTGAAAGAACGGTGCTGTTTCTATGCGTGTGTGTGTGTTTGCGTGTGTGTGTGTGCATGCACCTGTGCATGTGTGTGTGTGTGTCAGACAGGCAGTATGACACATCTCGTCTTCCCACACATGATGAAGCAGGAGATGTGGAGACGACACAGAGGCTGTGATGGTGGAGGGATATGGAGGGAAGTCATCTTGTGGATCGGCCTGGTCGGGAGAAGCTG
>NC_136946.1:16403635-16429337 GCF_949987615.1 Pollachius pollachius | reverse complement strand
CTCTCTCTCTCCATGGCTTTCCTCATCTCTTCTCTTACACTTCTGTGTCGTTCTCCCATTCGCTCTTGCTCGCTCTCTCTCCTCATTTGCATAACATTGTTCCCCGGGGATGTCTTTCATCTTTTCAGAATCAGATTGGAAGGGGGGGAAATGATATTACCTTTCCTGTCCTGTAACAAAGAGCTGCGTCTCAGAGTTCAGCCTTTGAAATGTCGCAGTCCCAGGATCATCGTCTGCCCGGGCGGGGCAGACGAGGCGGGTCAGCAGAACCCGTCTGCCACCGCTCAGGAACAGACGCGCACGTGTTTGGGTGGAGTGTGTGAACGAGTGTGCGTCCGCTGGTGTGCACGCTGTCGACAAGGTGGATCGTGTTCATGCATTAGAGTGGAGCGTATGTTTCTGTATGGAAGTGTGTAAGTCTGTGTGTGTGTGTGTCTCTACCGCTCCCGTGTGTGTGTATCTGTGTGTGTGTGTGTGTGAGTGTAGTTCTGTCTGTGTGTCTGTGTGTAATTGTGTCTGTGGTATTGTGTGTTTGCGTTTATGTGTATTGTGTCTGTATATTTGCATTGTTTGTCTGTATACGTGCACAGATCTTACCTTGGGAATTGCAACAGTCATAAGAACGCCTTGTAGATAGCAACATGTGACTAAGCCGTCGCATAAATAGAGAAGGCCAGTTAACTCTGAGTACACCGTGCAGTGGTGAGGTGTGTGTGATGTTTATGTTTGTGCGACTATGGATTTACATGTATGTCTTTTTGCACACGTTTTACCATAGCAACTGTGTGTGTGTGTGTGTGTGGGGGGGGGGGGGGGGGGGGGGGGGGGGGGGGGGGAGAGCTGGTCCTCATGAGAGTAGAACAGATGAGAGGCATTAGGGTGGATCTTAGCCAGCCCTTCCCCTTCACACACACACACACACACACACACACACACACACACACACACACACACACACACACACACACACACACACACGTGTATCACGTCCTTAACACACACTTAACAGCTCTGAACTTTGGACATCCCCACAGATTTCTTTCACTTTTTTGCGGGATGCTAATTGACAACTAGATTCTTTCTCTCAAAATCCAAAGATTTATCCAGCAGGATAAAGAGTAAAGCTCTTCAACAGGTGGGGGGGATATATGTTGATGGAGTCAGGGAGGGAGGGAGTCTCAGGGGGGAGGGAGTCTCAGAGAGGGAGGGAGTCTCAGGGAGGGAGGGAGGGAGTCTCATAGAGGGAGGGAGTCTCAGGGAGGGAGGGAGTCTCAGAGAGGGAGGGAGTCTCAGGGAGGGAGGGAGTCTCAGAGAGGGAGGGAGGGAGAGAGGGAGGGAGTCTCAGAGAGGGAGGGAGTCTCAGGGAGGGAGGGAGGGAGGGAGGGAGGGAGGGAGTCTCAGAGAGGGAGGGAGTCTCAGGGAGGGAGGGAGGGAGGGAGAGAGGGATGGAGGGAGGGAGTCTCAGAGAGGGAGGGAGTCTCAGGGAGGGAGGGAGGGAGGGAGGGAGGGAGGGAGGGAGGGAGTCTCAGAGAGGGAGGGAGTCTCAGGGAGGGAGGGAGGGAGGGAGGGAGTCTCAGAGAGGGAGGGAGTCTAAGGGAGGGAGGGGGGAGCATCAGGGAGGGAGTTTCAGGGAGGGAGGGAGGGGGGGGAGGGAGGGAGAGAGGAGCAGCCAGACTCACTCTGAATATGTCCGCCTGGTGTCGCTGACTCTGTGATGCCATTGTTCAGGAGGGAGAACCCTCCCGCAGCTCCTTAGTGAAGCTCCATTGGGAAGCAACTATAGTTAGACCATTTTAGACCAGACTTACATGTCCTGGGAATGTTGGTCATTCCTGTTGGAATGTTACAGTTTTTCTCGATTGTATACACACAAAAAATGGAACTATGCAAACAATTCTGAAAACTTGATGCTCATGTATCAACTTCAAGACTCCAGACTGCTAAACTCTAAGGACAATTCCACTGTTTTCACACTTTTGCTAAACTCTAAGCACAAATCTCATCATTTAGCACACTTGGTTCACCTGGATCACACTGGCCTTCAAAACGCAACAACTAATTACCAATAAGTCTAACTCACTTCTCACCTGTTCAAACTCAACTGGCAAAACACTTCAATCATGTGTCAGAGCATTAAAGAGGACTCTGTGAGCTCTACTGTGATGTAGATCTGTTTCACCTCATTTATTTTCTTATTTTTAGTTTTTGTTGGCCTACGAAAAGCTTTTTATGCAGTCAGTTCAGCTGAACATTTTACTGTATTACAGTAAAAATATATATATTTGCTTTGCTACATTTTTGTACTTGTACTTGCGCTGATTTCAGTGCAATTACTGTACTGTAATTTACCAAAATAGGTAACATTGGTTTACTGTCAGAACAATGTTGCAGCATCAACTATAGGTGTACAGTATGACTCTGGGAAGCTGGGATTGTGAGTTTAGCCCATTGGAGCTCATTGGATAGGCAAATATGCATTGTATCCTATTCTGATACGATTGTGTCAATGCAATATTTATATGATATATTCACAGTATTGTCTTACAATATGGCAACAGTATCTATACTATATGTACCACCTAATTGCAACTTTAAAAAAGAAAGCTATTTCTAAACAATTTTATACATTGGAATAAGTAACATGGCCTCATAAAGCCAAAACATGTAAATAGTATTTTGATGGAAGTGTTTTGAATTGATCACACCAGGGTTTAATTGATGCTCTCTGAGAGATATTCATTTGATGGCTGTGTTTACTGTTTGGTGGAAAAAAATCAGTTTTGAGAAGAACTTCTGTAGTTTGGACAAAATGATTCACTCTTCTCAGGTTAGTGTTTAGAGTTTTGAGAAATTGAGCTATAGTTTCAGAAAAGAAAAACTGTAAGAGAAGAAATATGAACATGAAGCCTAATCTATGGTGCTTATGCTTGGCCCGGCGACCTGTAATGTGGGGGCGTTTGCGGCTTCCTGCCACTTCAAGGCTAACTGCTCACAGCGTGTTCTTTAGATTGGGAAACATGCTGAGATTTGTGAGGTTGTGTGAAGGTGCATGTGTGTGAATGTGTATGTTTGTGTGTTTGCGTGTTGGTGTAGTGTGTGGTTGTGGTGTGTGTGTGTGTGTGTGTCTGTGTGTGTGTGTGTATGTGTGTGTGTATAGCCACATGAAATGGCATCAACGAAAACAGCACAATAACCAAGCACAAGTTGAGCAACTTCATCATCGAATACGATGGACAGCCATAAGCGTGTGTGTGTGTGTGTGTGTGTGTGTGTGTGTTTGTACGTGTGGTTTTCGTATGTTTGTAGTGTGTGTGTGTGTCTCTATGTCTCTGTGTGTGTGTGTGTGTGTGTGTGTGTGCGTGTGTGTGTGTGTGTGTATGTGTGTGTGTGTGTGTGTGTGTGTGTGTGTGTGAGTGTGTGTGTGTGTGTGTATGTGTGAATGTGTGTGTGTGTGTGTGTGTTGCCAGTTCACACATGAAGCTGCTGTATCTGATTGATGGCTGAAATGGTCCAGGCCGGTCTCACATGCAAATCTCATGGAGCCTCCGGTTTGAACCAATCCCGTGTTGAACACTCGATGACCTCATGGCTGACCCAAGAATCGTCCTTTTCAACCACATGGCTACAGGTGGTATGATGCTCCAACATTGTTTAGCTCTTAGTTCGCATTGGCCCTAAATACCCTCGGGAGATATTTTAGTTTTCAGAGGGAATCGGCCTCCTTTGTCCCAAAATGTTATACCAATGTAAAATATCATTTTAAATGTTCTTTCTTCATTTTACCACAAATAATCGGAACAAAAGAGCTTGAGAAAATGCCGCGGCTTCCTGCTACTATCTGAGGGGAATGTGGCTCCACTATTGTTCGAGTAATTCTGGAGTTAAGTACTGTAAAATCCTTTTTCTGTTCAGCTTATGACGGTCTGTGCTTACCGAAATGGCCTATTTACTGCTTGAATTGAAATATTCAACCATATAATCCAACGATGCCCACCCATCTCTCTCCGATTATTCTGCTTACTCTTTACCACTGGCCTTCAGTATGTGTTCATAAACATATATGGTCTATAGAGCCACAGCACGTTAAGCCAGAGAAGGCAAACGGGCTGCAGAATGTTACAAAATATGAGAGCCGCCTCGGAGTGTAGTGAGAGATTGGGCATGAATGGTTGCCAGGCAACAGAATTAGCCAGCATTCAGCTCAGAAGACCAGTGCCTGCCTCTGTCTGTCCCCCAGTGTCACCTGTCAGCATGTGTGTGTGTGTGTGTGTGTGTGTGTGTGTGTGTGTGTGTGTGTGTGTGTGTGTGTGTGTGTGTGTGTGTGTGTGTGTGTGTGGCAAAATATATATTCTTATTTATTCTGGTATAACTATTCCAGCGAATCCATTCGTTGATTTGTTTAGTTTCTTTTGTTTTTTCCATCTCTTTCAAAGATATATTATTTAAAGCGTATGTATATATATATATGTATCTGAACATGTATATGTATATATAAGCATATATAAACATTATTTGTGAATGAAGGTGTTTGTTTGTCACGCAGGAGAGACTTGTTCATTTTCTATTATTCTCACCCAACCAGAATACTCACAATGTCACTACAGAGTCACTATGTCACTACATATTCACTATTTCACTGCATACTCACTATGTCACTACATAGTCAGTATGTCACTACATAGTCACTAGGTCACTACATGTCTTGCCTGTGTAAAACACAGGCAAGGGGGTATATTCCCCCTTCGTCGAGGAGCCAGCGTTCATGGTTCACACACAGAGACCTCTTTAGAATGAGTGCAGGCTTCAAATCTGTTAATAACACTTGTTTTTTATCTCTCCAGTAAGAACTACTCACATACTTTACGTCGGCAAACCCTCTACCTAAGTCCTGCCCCTGGCACCGCGATATGTGTAGGGTTCAAGAGGAGACATGGGGGTGCATAATTACGCCGGTATGTTATCTCGATCAGTGTAAACTCCCGGACCATGCAGGGAAAAAGTTTAAAGTTTCATATTTGGCAGTGTAAAAACGCTTGCTATGTCACTACATGTCCACTCTGTCACTACATGTTCACTATGTCCCTACATGTTCACTATGTCACTACATAGTCACAGTGAAGGCAGCTTGTAAAATGTCATGAGCGTATATTATGCCATATGAAAAGCTGTCCTGTTGACATGGTTCACATTCTGCATGATCCATCATCGGTCGTCAAATTGGACCGGTGACGTCATTGGTCCAATTTGGACCAATGACATCACTGGTACAACTTTCCTGCGAGGTCTTGAAGCGTGACCCGGGTGATGATGAAGGCGTGTGTGGCGGCTCCCTTTAGCTCCTCCAGAGAGACGTCTGTAGGTTCCCCAGGAACAGGGAGCCCTCCAGAGAGACGTCTGTAGGTTCCCCAGGAACAGGGAGCCCTCCAGAGAGATGTCTGTAGGTACCCCAGTGCCAGGGTGGAGTTAACCGCTGGATGGCTCGGTCCTCAGAACAAGCAGCTAACGTACGACAGCCTGTAGGTTGGAGCTGCAGCAACGAGGTGCTTGTCTCCTGGTGCGTTCTTCTGTTTCTTCTCCTTGAATAAGGAAGTGAGTGCAGAACATGTGAAGTGGGAAGTGTGAAGTGTGAAGCCATTTTGCCATTTGTGCCAATAGTGTTCAGAAAGTGTTAAATTATACACACACACACACACTCCTTCAAGCTCGCTGCTGCTGCATTCAAGTGATATGACAGGTTAATTCATGGGGAAGGAACCCTCAAATAATACATTTAATGGGTTGAACATTTAAAGTAAATACGTCAAAATAAAAGCCGTTTCAGCAAGACTTAACAGAAAACCCTCTCCTGTCCATTGTGCAGATCGTCAGAGTGAAGAATAATGTGAACGTGAGCCACTACAGAGTGTTGTAAACACTGCCCCGCGGTCTGATTGCAGTGTGTGCTAGCTTGGTGGGGGGCCGCGGGGCCGCGGGGCCGGAGGTGTCCGTGAGAAGCGGCGGGCAGTGAGGCGCGACAGAGAGAGTCATTAGGAGCCAGCTGAGGAGGCTGGTGTGGTGTTTTCCACCTATACACTCTCATGTACCCTGGGAAGGATTCATGTGTGTGCACCTGCACTGGGGAACCCGGCCACGTGTGTGTGCCTGTGATTGTGTGTGTGCCTGTGTTTGTGTGTGTGTGTGGGTGTGTGTGTCTGTGTGTGTGCCTTTAGGTGTGTGCAAACGCTCCTGTTCCATGAGAGTGGGTTCTAGTCTGGGTCTTCCATCCTTATGTAACCACGCCCTCCTGGCCGGCCATATCCCACCTGCATTAAAAACTGCTGTCATCAGACCACTATTGAAAAAACCCAACCTGGATCCAGAAGTTCTCTCCAACTACAGGCCCATCTCCAATCTTCCGTTCCTGTCAAAGGCTCTGGAGAAAACAGTTGCCGTACAACTTCAGGATCACCTCATACGAAATAATCAGTTTGCGCAGATTTCCGGTTTCCGCCCTGGCCATAGTGCTTTGGTCAGGGTCACCAACGACCTCCTGATGGCAGCAGACACCGGTTCCCCATCACTTCTCATCCTCTTGGATTCAACAGCTGCTTTTGACACGGTCGTCCACAACAACCTCCTCCACTGCCTGCAATACGCCATCGGACTCACAGGAAATACACACAACTGGTTCACCTCTGACCTCACCGGCAGAACCGAGCACGTCGCCCTGGGCAAAGCAAAATCACACACCCACAGTGTCACCTGCGGTGTCCCCCAGGGCTCGGTGTTGGGCCCCACTCTTTTCTCCATCTACATAGTCCCGCTGGGCAGCGTCATCAGCAGGCATGGGTTATCTTACCATTGCTATGCTGATGACACACAGTTGGACCTCAGAACCACCCCCACTTCTTTTTGCCCCATGCCAACATCCACACTGACCACCTGCCTGGAGGAGATAGAGGTGTGGATGAAGCTCAACTTTCTTCAATTAAACAGCTTTAAGACAAAAGCCATCCTCATTGGCACACCACATCAGCTCCGCTCCTCCCACATCACCAGTATCACTTTCTCTGGCCATAACATCCTCCCTTCCACATCTGTCACCAACCTGGGTGTTAAAATGGACAAGCAACTGAACTCTGACACCAACATCAATCACCTCCACAAGACCGCCTTCTACCACCTCAAAAACATTGCCAAACTCAGGCCTACACTCACCCTGGCAGATGCAGAGAAGCTCATCCACGCCTTTGTCTCCTCCAGGTTGGATTGCTGCAATGCACTCCTCATCGGGATCTCTGGCAAGAGCATCCAGAAGCTCCAGCACATACAAAACAGCGCTGCCAGGATCCTGAGGAGGGTGCGCAAATATGAACGCATCACCCCCCATCCTCAAATCCCTTCACTGGCTCCCTGTCACATTCAGAATTGAATACAAGGTCTCCCTCCTCACCCACCAGTGCATCCACAGACATGCCCCCCCCTACCTCCAGGAGCTCCTCACCCCCCAGACCACCTAACGCACCCTTCGCTCTGCATCAACACACACCCTCAGACCACCCTAGACCAAGCTCCGCACCGTGGGCGATCGGGCTGTCTCCGCTGCTGCCCCCAGACTATGGAACGCGCCCCCGACCGCCTGGAGGCCCCACAGACTACAGCTGTTTTAAAACGAAACCTTAAGACTTATCTTTTTAAAAAAGCCTTTTGCTAATTTCTGTGTATTATATGTTTTAACAACCCTTTTTTTTCTTTTAGACTCTGTAGCACTTTGAGATTTTCGAATGTCAAGTGCTCTACAAATAAAATGTATTATTATTATTATTATTATTATTATTATTATTATTATTATTATAATTATTATTATTATGTGCTCCAAAGATCTTAAAAATTCAATCCATTTGCATTGTAAGAGCATGTTGTTCTCATACAACCAATAATATGGTCTATATATCCCCCAGATGCAAACAATAATCAGGAAAGGTTTATGAGTAAACCTTTCCTGATTATTGTTATACATTTGCGGGATATATACATATCTAGATAGAGATATAGATATATATGGCTACCTCACACTACGATACATTCTCCCAACCAAGCACAGAATTTGTTAAAACATTTGTCGAGAGCAGAGGATTTAGGAAACCCTTTTTGTCTTCATCCACTGTTCACGGAACAGCGGATCCCCTCAGAAGTTGAACAGCGCTCAGGCTGCTGACTAGAGCGCCGCTCACGCAGAAACCTGGAACGTTCTCCACCTCAAACAGCCATGGCACGTCCCCCCCTCCCCCACCCCCCGGGGGCAGCGCACTACAAAGGCCCTGGAACGGGCGTCAGCGACACGGTGAACAGCTTCAGAGGACATCGCTGTCACGCCCGCACCGGGCCTTGTACATGCTTGTGTGTGTGTATACGTGCAGACAAGACACACACACAAACACATGCATACACAGACACACACAAACACACATGCACATACACGCACACACACACACACACACACATACACACAAACACGCACACACACACAAACATAAACACACACACACAAAATAGATTCAGTTTTCGATCTACCACAATTTTCATTGCATATACATGCTTTTCAGCAGTCGGGAGTTGACATGGGTTTGTGTGTGTGTGCATGTGTGTGTGTTTGTCTGGAAATGTGTGTGTGTGTTTCCATACCAATTCCACAAGGGGTAGAAGAGGGAGTTATAGATCACAGATATATATCTGTAGATATTCATGTAGAACGTGTTTGTATACCTGCAGCCAGGTGGTCAGTCCAGGTCTCTGGTTGGTGGGTATCCACACAGCATTTAAGACCAATAAGGCCTAAGCATGACAATTGTCAACGCAGCGCGCCATTTATTTATTCCTATGAAAGACTCCGCACATGGAGCAGCCCAAGTAAAACTCCTCCGTCAGAATGCGACTCAATCACAAAGTACTTGATTCAACGTCGACTTAGGTACTTAATCCCCAGTGTGAGCTGGGATTCTGTGGAGCGCTCTTCAGCTCCCAGACGCACCTCTTGGGAGGATTCGCGAGTGTGCGTGTGGTGGCTCCTTGGAGCTGCTTACACCTGTATAAGCTGTCAGCCCCCGTGGGCCAACTTCAAATGGCGATTGTCAACGGCAGCACCAGAAAAAGAGCATTTGAACATCCTTTCCCTCGTCAGAAAGTAAAAGTTCCACCTGCTTATTTTGGGTGGTGTTTGGCCCCCTGTGGTTGCACAGCTGCTGTTGCTGCTGCTGAAGGTGGTCTCCATGCTCTGGTGATGGTTGATAGAGGGGAGGGGGGGGGGGGGGGACGTAGCCATGGGTAAGGAGGAACAAAACACACACAAGGAAGTGAAGTGAAGGCTCTTGGTCGGGCGCTTTGTCACAATCAAGCCTCCAAAGGCACGCAGGTAGCTGGAAACTATATCTTCAATTATGCGGGAATTATACCCTTTGCAAGCGCACAAAGGCACACGCCCACACACACAGACCCACACACAGCCGGAACCGATGCTGACCTGCATCTTGCCCGCAGGTCAACTGGCTCTCCCCGGCGCTCCAGTGCGCTGATCCTCTGACTCAAAGGGCAGGGGGGAGAGAGTGGCTGTCATGGTGGACAGTAAAAGGGAAAACCAAACCCGAGTATCTCATCTGCACCGTGCCGTGTCTCTGCGGTTAGATAGACGCTGCAATGCCCTCGCCGTGGGTTCCTCTATCGCCGATTCTACAAACTCTTTGTGTGTTTTGCCTTGTTCGTCTCTTTGAACCTTCAATGGGATTGTTATAATAGTGAATGTGAACGCGAGACGATAACTAGGGTTTCAAAATTGATTCAGATCAGCTTCTTTATAAGAAGTGCTCTTATACACAAATATTGTTCAAATACTACTCATGGAGCCTATGTCCCGTCCACGCACATTTTTTAAGTATTCAAATGCATGAAATGTTAATTATGAAAGAATATATCTATATATCTCTGTCCGCATCCAACAAACATCTATTAGCCCAAACTCCACCTGTGTGGTCATTTGTGAATGCTCATCCTGCATGCTGCAGCAGAGGTTGTGTTTGGACCAAACAAGAATTTACAAATACAGACACTAATATACTTTGAGTCCCCAAGGCGTCCTCGGTATCCTGCAGGCCCATCGGTCGGGGACCCTGCCTTCTCTGAAATCCCCTTTAATGCTTTGTGTCTGCTGGTGTTGCTCGTATAACGCTGTAAAAAAACAACGGGTATTTCTCTCTTCGTTCCACAGGTAAAGGAATGGCATTGTTCCTCCTCCTCCTCATCGTCTCAGCATTACCGTCCTCCACTGCTGTGCGCAATACATCTGCAGGTAACGACAAAGTCCTCCTTAAGTGGTTGCTTCTGACAAAACGCCTCGCTGGCTCTGTGAGGTACAGCCTCCTGTGAAGAATGGGCTGTGGGCCGGCTCTGCAGACCGCCCCTCTAGCCTCTTGCTTCTGTGTGTGTTTGATAGTGTGTGTGTGTGGGACTGTGTTTCTGTGTGTGTGTGTGTGTGTGTGTGTGTGTGTGTTTATGTGTGACTGTGTGTGGGTGTTTTGTTTGCGCGTGCTTGTGGATGTGTGTTTGTGAGTGTGTGTGCGTGTGTGTTTGAGCATGGGGATGTGTGTGTTTGTGCATATGTGCGAGCGTGTGTGTTTCTGTGTGTCATTCTTTTTTTTTACATGTGTGTATGTGTGTATGCATGGGTGTGTATGTAATATATCTGATTCAAGGCATGTATAATGAATACAGACATTCTGTAGCAATATTGCTTTTAATGTCACAGGATGGGTGATTATTTAAGGATATTTCCACCTGTTTATGCATAGAAAGAATATTGAATTGACTCCATCTCGATTTAGTCTTTTGTTGATATAATCCCCACGTGCAGATTGTTCAAACCACAGTTTGAGCATTTCTCCTGCGGTGTTTGTAATGCTATCTTTAATGTGTTGATGTCTCTTCATGTCCCGTCCTGCTGCTCATTGGGCATGGTCCTTACGATCGCTCTGCCTCAAACGACCCGTTCTCCAGGGTGTGTCTCAGCAGCCTTGTTGAGTGCTGACTGGGGGGCCGAGACCTTACGGAAACGACGTGAAGCGTCCAAACAGGACAGGAAGCTGCCAGAGCATTCGCCCGTGGACTCTGCACGCGTGTCGTTCTCCAACTTCCAACTGTCAACAGATTCAGCCGGCGAGCTCAGGAGAGGAAGCGCGCACACACAGAGCCCATTATACGGGCCGCCTCGTCTTCAGGCCATCGTCTGACACTAATGCACGCCGGCAGATGTCAGATCTCTGCAATACAGACATAATCCTGCCATCAGATTAGGAGGCGGCCTGACGTGGCCCTTCCCCCTGCCGGAGCGCACTGTTCCTGGCTGGGCTGCGGCTCTGTGGACGGGGGAGTGTTTGCTATTATGGTCACGTCATCATCAGCTGCCCTCTGGTTAGAAATGTGGTGAAACGCTAGTAATTAGGGTGTTCCTCACTAATGCTGAGGCTGCCTATTATCCACAGCTGCAGATGCGCGCTTGTTCTCAGGGTTGTGTGTGTGTGTGTGTGTGTGTGTGTGTGCGTGTGTGTGTGCGCGCGTGTGGGTGTGTGTGTGTGCGTGTGTGTGTGTGTGTGCGTGTGTGTGTGGGTATTATCCGCGGGTGCAGATATGCGCTTGTTCTCAGGGTTGTGTGTGTGTGTGTGTGTGTGTGTTTGTGTGTGCGTCTGTGTGCGTGTGTATGTGTGTGTGTGTGTGTGTGCGTATGTATGTGTGTGTGTGTGTGAATGAGGCTGTGGGTTGGGGGGGATTGCGGGAGGGAGGGGCGGCGTCGAGATAAGGAGGTGAAGCGTCTGAAGCAATGACACGGTGTTCTACAGAACACCTCGCGGACACGCTGGTTCACGCGGGGCCTCTGCCGTTGAAGCAAAAAAGCTACAAAAAGATCTGCAGCACGACATCCAGCGAGTACACACTCTCTGTGTGGACCCATTCTCCTCCCCTGCGTTCCTCTCTTCACCGGCACACAATCGCAGAAGCCGCTCGCGTCCGATTGACCCTGGATGAGGCGGCGCGGCTAAACCAGCGCAGAGCCCTGAGCCCATTTCATTCAGCGCCGCTCCTCACTGCAGCTCATTGAGCTCATCTCATATCGCCGCAAACATCCAATCACACGCTGGGCCTGCTGCCGGGATCCATCCGTTGAGCGATGCCACACAATAAACAAGCTGTAGCATGTCAGGCGTCAGCGTGTGTGACGTCAGAACCCCGGTCGGGGGGGCGCGGGGGGGTATAGGGAGGCGCCAACACCCTTTGCAGAAGAGGCTTAAACGCTGTCTTCCCTGTCCTGTGTGTGGTAATGAATGTTAAATGTGGGCCTTATAGAGCAGCTCTGATGGGTGGGAGGGGCAGCGCTGAGGTCGTTCTCTCACCACGCCGCAGATAGTCGGATGGCTTGATTGTATTGGTCACAAAGCTCTTCACCACACACACGCGCACGCATGCAGGGGCAAGCACGCAAACATGCACGAACACGCACGCACAGGCATGCATGCATGCATGCATGCACACACACACACACACACACACACACAAACATGCATGTAGGCATGTACACATACAAAAACATGTACAGGCACACATGCATGCGCACACACATACACACACACACACACACACACACACACACACACACACACACATACACACATATACACCCACATGCAGACATACACACAGAAACACACACACATACACAAAAACACACAGTACACCCCTCTGGTATGTTAATCTAGCAGTTTAAGTTTTTTTCTGTGTGATTTTCTTCCATTTCAAACCTTTGCCTCATTAGTAGTCCTCTGATGGCAGTGACTGCTGTTTTAATGGTAGGAAAGGACTAAAGATGCCAGGCTCCATAGTAGCTGCAGGCCTGAAACAGAGCTGACACCGCCATCTAGTGGTTACCGGCAAAGACGCTTCACATCTTGGTCAGACAGCTGCAGACTATCTTCCAGCTATCAGTTCAGATCGAAGAAATGTTTTTCATGCAGACCTAGGATCAAATCCTGGTATACTGTGTGTGTGTGTGTGTGTGTGTGTGTGTGTGTGTGTGTGCGTGTGTGTGTGTGTGTGTGTGTGTCTGTGTGTGTGTGTGTGACCCTGGGTTGGAGTAGTGAACCATTGATCATCCGTCATGATGGATGCCGGCAGGAAGTGCATGTAAGGGCTTGTTTCCTGTTGCAGGGTGTGCCATCATCCGCCCGCCCCGGGACGGAGGGATCCGGTACCGGGGCCTGACCCAGGAGCAGGTGAGCACCTCTCTCTCTCTCTCTCTCTCTCTCTCTCTCTCTCTCTCTCTCTTCTCTCTCTCTCTCTCTCTCTCTCTCTCTCTCTCTCTCTCTCTCTCTCTCTCTCTCTCTCTCTCTCTCTCTCTCTCTCTCTCTCAGGCTACAATAGCCCTTTGCTAGTTTCACTCTGTAACCGCCAACCAAACACCTACAACTTATATGTGTGTGTGGGTGTGTCTGTTCATATGTTGGTGTGTCTGTTCGTGTGTGTGTTTGTGTGTGTGTGTGTGTGTGTGTGTGTGTGTGTGCGTTTGTATGAGTATGTGTGTGTGGGTGTGTCTGTTTGTGTGTGTGTGTGTGTGTGTGTGTGTGTGTGTTTGTGTATGTGTGTGTATACATGCCTGTGCGCATCTGTGTGGGTGTGTGTGTGGTTGTGTATGTGTTGTGGGTTCGTGTCTGCGCGTCTATGCGTGCTTGTGTGTGTGTGTGCGTGTTCTCAGATCCGCAGCGTGCAGGTGCTGCCCGTGGACTATGAGATCGAGTACATCTGCAGAGGGAACCGCGTGATCGTCGGGCCCAAGGTCAGGAAGTGTCTGCCCGACGGGACCTGGACCGACCTGAGCCAGCACAGCCGCTGCTGTGAGTAGGCCGGACCCCCTCCCCCCCCCAGATCCCACCAGGCCCACCACAGAGGGCTCGTTGTCTGCTCCCCCCTCTCTACCCGGGTCGTAGACCGGTGCAGACAGGCCTACCACCAGCGCCCGGCACACAGAAGGAGCAGGCCCCTGAAGAGTCCCCTGGGTTGGTGCCACAATGGCCACTCTGTCAGAGGGCCTCCTGCCAGGAGGAGTTGGCAGGAGGCCCTCTGAGAATGGGTTTCATTTGTTTGCCTAACACACAGGAGTTCTCATCTGACAAGATGTCAACCTGTCTCCTGCTGCTCGTGTCAAACTAAATGGGCTTTGTTACTGGCTTGTAGCTCACTGTGTTATGCTACTAGCTTATAGCTAAATGTGGTATGCTACTAGCTTCTTGATAAATGTGGTATGCTACTAGCTTCTAGCTAAATATGGTATTCTACTAAAGGTATTATGCTACTGGTTTATTATTTCACATTCCCATTGTTACAGTAAGAGCCAGTGAATAATTCTGATTTCACTTTGAATATGTGCTGGAGACGGTCTTATTCAGTAGCTCCTGCAGAGCCAATGTCGAACTCCAGACCTCCTTTCATGAATTATATGTAAATGATTTGCATGATTATATTTATATAGTTGATATGATACTATGGGGACACTATGTTCATGTCATCACAATATCAGTCAGGACATTTAATGCTTTATTGTTGGATTTTTACAGTTTTCAATCAAGTTGAGTGCAAACATTTGTACATGTTTGTGTGTTATAAACAGATAAAAAGGATAACACGACTGTTTGCTATAGAGCTTTCAGTACCAGTCTCCAGTCTTCTAACAGGTCTGCTGTACAAATCTAAATCAAAAAGGGTCTCAATTAACAAAGAAAGACAGAAATAAATACATAACTTAGACATTCAATCTGTGTTTAATAATTGTTTTTTTTAATTAATTAATAGATAGATTAATCAACGTATCATTTTCCTATTATGTCCAGGGTTTGTCTTTGACTGAGTTTTTCCCCGCGTGACTTCTGTATATGTACAGGGCCTTGGTGGGAAGAGATTATTAAAGTTACAGACATTAACTAGCCCACTTTGTTTTAAACAAAATGGTTCTTTAATTGAATCTCATAGTTGTCATGTATTTGTTTGACTACTAGCCATTGCTAGAGATCCAAATGCATGATAACTATGAGACTCCATCACAAAGCATGAATTACAGCGGCGTTAAAGGTAGCAATTTAAAGTTTTTTTTCTTTTTGATAGATGGGTGATTAGGCGTTACAAGCCGTTTGAGAAATCTGCCTTTTACTGTGTTTTAGTGGCATCACAAGTGGATTTATTGTAACAAATGTTGCTTATCCATCCGACATACGTCTAGGTTGACAGACAGCTAATGGCTATTCACACCTGGTGGCGTAATATCACCTGTAAATCTAAATAAAATAGGTCCATCCATCTCCAATTGAAAATAAAGTCGTCTATGCCCTCTTTGACCAGAAAGACCTGGCGTCCCTCCCTGTATTTAGTGAGGAGGTAAGAGGTATTGGACTTCCAGCACTTTGCAGGCATGTTTCATGGACCTCTGGAGAATGTCCAACACTACTTTCAGAGAGCGGGCGGTGGAAAGGTGCTCATATATCCTCAGAGGAAAAGGTCAAACCCCCTCAGAAAACAGTACTTTAGTAGATGTCAAAGAAATCGCTCTGCTTAAGTCATCTATATCAGTCGATCAAATTATTAAAATAACTGGCTTCAAATTGAACACTATCATGTTCATTCAAGTATTTACCTAGAAATGTGGATTTGAAGTATAGTATAGTATAGTATATCTACAAGGAGCTCAGTAACTACTTCAACAAAAGTATTCAAGTTGAGTATTTTAACTATTGAAGCACTTTCCAGCCCTGCATCTGAGCATGTGCTGCACCATCACAATGACTCAAGGTGGCTTCCTGTCACAACACGAGCCTGCTGTAACATAGTCACATGTCACATGGCAATACAGCTCTCCTGTGTGTGACTCTGTGCTCACGACGTCACTTGAAAATGTTTGTCTTCCTACATCCCCAGTCTCACTCCTTAATGCGTGCACAATGTCATCATCCTCAGTGTTTAACACACATTTTGATTCCTGAATGTCTCAATGTTTTGAATGTGCTCATGTTAAGAATCCCACCATATGGAGGTTTAAACATCTGATCCAGAATAAAATATGCAATACACTTTAATTGTCATTGTGCAGTAGGTCCATACAACAAAATGTGCTTCTGCAATATATATTAAATTAAAAAATGGACACATTTGAAGGAAACATTGTCAGGGCCATATCCAGACTTACCGTGCGCTCCCTGCTCTCCCAGTGCTGCTGTGTGCGCGCGTGTGGACGTCCCTGGAGAACGGCCGCGTGTCCCACTGGCCCTCGGGGCCCCCGGTAGAGGGCACGGTGCTCAGCTACAGCTGCCTGCCCGGCTTCATCCTCATCGGCCGCAACTCCACCCACTGCAACAAGATGGGCAAGTGGGACACGCCCAAGCCCGTCTGTCACTGTGAGTGGCGCCTTCAGCACGCCGTCCTCGTGCCTCGGGGCGCATCACCCAACGGGCGTCACAAGGAAGGCTGCTTCTTGAAACAAGAAGTGTCGTCAGCCTAATAGCGTACTTGCCTAAGCCGTATTTTAAGGTTCATCTTGTATTTAGTGTAAAAAATGTCTAAGTCGGGGCAGCCCGGTGGCTTATCGTGTAGAGCAAGTACCATATAGGCCCAGTCCTTACCGCAGCGACCGGGGTTTGATTCCTGCCCGTGGTCCTTTGCTGCATGTCTTCCCCTCTCTCTCCCATACCTTCCTGTCTTACTCTACAATAAAAAAGGACAAAACCTTCAAAAAAATCTTAAAAATGCCTCAGTCAAATAGTTAACTAAGGCAGATAGTGATTAGGAATGTCAAAATCACACTGATTGGCTTAGGATGTAGCCAATGAGGCACAGTGAATCAGTAGCGTTAGGAGAATAGACTTTGGTTAGATATCACAATTTGGCCAAAATAGGAGGCAATTATGCTATGAGGCTGATGCTATGTACATTACACTGATTCTCTAACTTTTCCTTGGAACATACTCCACTTAAAAGTGTCCGTGTCCATCAATGGACTAGCATTATAGATGATTAAGACTTTCCTGAGATTCATTTAATTAATTATGCAGCCTTTGTGACATTTAATCAAATCTTTAATACTTAATTGATCACATTGACAATATCTTGTTTTGATATATGAGACACACATCTGTTTGCCTTCTTGCTTAATATCGACTATGTAGATATGTGATGCAAAAGGAGAAATACGAAGATACAGTGAGGAAGTAGAATAGCAGGCCTCTGATTTCATCATGTGACTTCATCACCTTGCTCTGAGCTTGCTCTGAGCTTGCCATGAGCTTGCTAGTGTTTGAGGGCATTTCCACTTGGTCATGTAGGCCAGTGATACTACTATCATTCATGATATCATTCATATCGTGTGATCTCCCTGTGGTCACTGAAGGTCCCATGGTTCTGATCCCATGAGTAGCGCTGCTATCCCTGTTGACCCCCCTGGTCTCAGCCTGGGCTGTGTAGTTCCTCACCTCTCCACTGTGCAGTGATCCTATCACTTTATGTATTCACACTGTGTCCCTCTCTCTTCCTCTGTCCTGTTTACAGATGATCGCCACTACACAGGTGAGACCGCCCCTCTAGTGATGTATGAATGCATGGTCCTCCACAACTCTGTATAACAATGTGATCTTCTATCAAACCCACTGCATGAGAAGCATATCATGAGCATGTCCATCACTGTCACCTTTAGGTTTATCTAACTGCTACTACCAGTGATTAAGACCCCTATAGAGTATATTTAAATAAAAAATACCCTGCTTAAAGTAATTTGGAAGATTTCCAAAATGTATTGGCTACAATATGTATAAATGTTTTACATTTGATCATCAAATATTGATGTACAATATGTTATTAGCTTCCATGTAGGCCTATCGCTATTCATCAGAATTCATTCTCTAAAAATCTTTAAATCTCCTACTTCCAAATATCAGTGTATGATTATTTTTAATATGATTCATATTTTTATACAATACACTGCACCAGAATGATTACAGTTTGTTGTTTGTTCTCAACGATTAGCTTTACTTTGTTCATGAGAAAAAAGACTATGTTTACTATCCAGTTAGTAGGATGTTATATTCCGATATTACTGAACAGCATATTTTTATCATGCTTGGTTATTCATTACCATGTTATTTATCCTAAAGCAAACAAAAAAAATATGGCTAAAGTTCAAACGTACATTCATAAACGGACAGAATTCTGAATGTAGGCTACGTTTGTCCAGTAGATGGCAGTGTTGAAACGTGGTCGTTCCACCTCACAGCGTTAGGACGGGGCTTCTCGTTCCACGTCATTGTGCTGTGGTTTTATGATAAACATCCTCCATTGATTCCTTCCTGCTGACGATCTCTTTGACAAAGTTGACGCTATCCGGAAAACAGTCACGCTAGCATCTGTTATATTCTAGGTTTCTACCCTGAACTCTGGAATATAAAGACTTATCTACAAGTCTATATCCTTAATAAGATATTCAGAAAGACAGATTCATAGGAATTGATGCATGTTTATCTACCTCGTGCTCAGTTCAAGACATTTGCCATTGTTTGTAATGGAAGGAACTTCAACGAAACACAGCCAATAAGATTAACAGAGATACTATTGCTGATTCATTAACATGACATCGACATCGTTATGTTTGCTGTGATCACCAACGATTCCATTGGTGTTCGGTTATTCCACAAAATATAATCTATTCACTATCATGTCCCCCAGCGTTTTGGTTTAGATTGAAACCGCGATTTGAATAGCTGCGGCTCACAGGACTGAATGATCCTCCAACGACTTTCCATAAACTGGTTCACCGCAACACTCATTTATTCCATGCGCATGTGATTCAATGAAAATGCTCCGTCACGATCGCAGTCGGCCCCAGAGATGTGCTCGGTGTGCCCGGGCGAAGAGCCACTGTAGCGGGCATGAGACGCCGTGCAGCGAGGCGCGGGGATGGGGAGAGAGAGCGCTTGACATCCATATATAGTGATCCCAGCGCGGGCAGGAGGGAGACGGGGAGAGTAAACAGGCTGATGAACAGGGGCGTGATGGGACGGGCAAAGGGCAGTCTAATACGCACGTCGCCCAGTGGAATAAACAAGGGGGGAGGAGTGGGGAGCAGGGGGGAAACGAAAAGAGAGAACGATTGGATAGGAAAGCGAAATTGGGTTGTCAAAGGGAATATAGAGAGAGTGGGGCGTGTAAGGGGGGGGTTATCTATTATGTTAGCCGGGGATGTGGTGTGGATGTTTTGAACCATCCAGGAAAATGGGCTCTTACTTTATTACATCATTCCAGCCCAATAGGCCCGGTACACCTGTGGCCTGTTGCTGGGCGGGAGCTGTCAGGACTGCTCTCCGAAACACTGGGTCCACCACGCACTGAATTGATGTTGTTATTGCCATGGGAATGAGCAGAATGTGGGGGCCCAGGCCCTGTGTGGAGCACTTTGGAGAGTGGATCATTTGTAATCCACACAATAAATAATTGGACTGGTGACATTTGTAGACAGCCGGTTGATGTTCTCACACCCACATCCAAAATTAAAATAACACATCAAATAAACTCCTTCAATTCACAACAGCCAATATGGGAAGGTAACGATAGCGATAACCTCATATGGTTATCAGAGTATTTTGAAATATGATATCCCTCCATCTATATTCATATCCTCATCCTAATTTTCATGAACTTTAAAGGTCCGGTGTGTAAACTTTAGCAGCAACTCGCAGTGAGATTGCAGATTGCAACACAACCACCCCTTCCTTTTCAACCACTAGGGTGTCCTGTCCTGGCATGTACTGTGTAAGAAGGTGTCCTGGCCTGGCCTGTATTGTGTCAGGTGTCCTATACTGTATTGTGTCAGGTGTCCTGTTCTGGCCTGTATTGTGGAAGATGTCCTGTACTAGCCTGTATTGGGTGTCCGGTACTGGCCTGTATTGTGGAAGATGTCCTTTACTGGTCTGTATTAGGTGTCCGGTACTGGCCTGTATTGTGGAAGATGTCCTGTACTAGCCTGTATTAGGTGTCCTGTTCTGGCCTGTATAAGGTGTCCTGTGCCAAAAGTTACTTCCAAATTGAAGTCATCGTCTACGACAGCATGGAGCAGCCGAGTCTCACGTACAGATCATTCATCTCTGTAGCAGGCGGTGCTACAAGCCACTGTTCACGTGCAGTGCGGCACATGAATATAGGTTCCTCTTGATAACATGAACGGTGTGTCGTTTTATCACGCTTTGGATACCAACTTCCTCCGAAAGAGTGATAGCCTACCTTTAGTTATCGAACAGGGAAACAACCTCAAAAATGAACTTCTCCAAAGCATGGCTGTATGAGAGAATACACACCATAATCTCCTGTCTGTGGACTGCCATTTACTACACTGTTTTACACGTGGATTAAAAAGTGAAACTTCAGTATAATGGAATCTTCTAAATTCCTACATAGATACATACATATGCAAATCATTGGCTATCTGTGCAAAAGGAATGAGCATGCTCCTCTTCACAAGGCTATAGGTCACGGGTCGGAGAGAGGGCTAAGCATCTTGGACACTTCCAGTTTAACGCCACGGTGTGTGACACACTTCATATACAACATCTTTCTTTATAAAACTCAGACATAACATCGCTTCTTTATCAGAAAGGGATCATAGCCATGACAAGCCCCACTGTCTCCTGCAACTCACATTTTTCTAGATTTAATTCAAAACACTTTCTCTGTGAGCCGTGTGTCCATTCCAATCTGTTCACTACATTGTAGACACTTCTACAAACCTTAACAGCACACATTACGCAAACCCTACATCACAGCTCATTGTTAAAGTCAAAAGCTCCAGAGTCAAGCTAACAGTTTTACCAAATCATAGCCTACCTTACAACCTGACATCCACTCAAACCGTTTTGTGAATACATCGCTCATTTTCCTTTCCCTGGACGGCGTCCTTCTTAATGGCACTAGAACCTAGTAGCATCTTTATGTTTCCCTCCTATTTACTACCATGGTTACTAATTCATAATATGTATGATACCTCAACTAAAATACACAAGAAGTAGCCATGTATTTGCGTTTCTACGTTGACGAATCAGAGTTGCAGAGATCTTGAATCACAGCAAAGTGTGTTCTAACATCAACATTGAATTTATTTCAAAAGAAAACATACTAGCAGGAAACCAGAAGCAGAAAGTGAGTGGAGGCAGGATTCAGCGGCCCCTATGGAGCCCCGTACCTCAACCAACATATCGAGGAGCCTGCCTGAGAGGAGGCTGGACGGCCAACGGCATCTGCCACTGCCAGATGCCCTTCATTAGCGGAGCTCAGAGGACGGGCAGAGAGGGATGCAGGGACACATCCAGAGACGGCCCTTTAATGCCAACATCCAGGGTCTGAACTCGCTATGGAAGGCTCCAGAGCCCCAGTAGAGAGCGGCATTGAGGGGCAGCTCGTGTGCTGTGAGGGGGCAGGACGACAAGCAGAGACGACGTTCCTTCTGGTTATCTACAGAACAGTGGTAGGAGAGACCCCCAGGGAGCTGTCGGATCCTAGTGAGGACGGGATCCGTGAGAGGAGGGTCCCAGTGGGCCTGGAGCCGACCCTGGTACACGTGGGTGATTATGGTCCTCCTTAGCCCTCCCTAACACCCTATAGCCCCTAGCCTAGAGGCTCAAGCCACCCTTAGCCTGATTTATGTCGCTGTCGGGCGCGTGCTGCACAGCTCATGCCCAGTCACAATAACTTAGGTCTAACACGGTCCCAGTGGAAGCAGGATCAGCGGACAGGAGGGTCTGACGGTCAGAGGAGGCTCGTGAGCAGGACGGGCGCTGATGAGTTAGCGGATGCTTTGCTGTCCACAAAGTGTCCACATGTAAGGGGCGGTCTGAGTGGAGGGACAGCGTTTGAAGCCCGCTCCAGCTTGTGATGTGCATGGATGACCTTTTAGCCGTGGGCTGACATGAGCCCGCTTCAACACAAACCATTGATGTTTGACTACGGCTCAGTCAGTCCATTGGAAACGTTTGGTATAAAGAGGACAGAGGTTGTTTTTATGTCAGCTTGTGACATGTTTCGCTTCCAAATGGCAGCAAAACACATCGGACCATAATGGGTCTTGCCACAAATTGGTAAAGCTTACTGCAACCTATTGAATGAATTGTATTTTTTGCGTGAGCAGTTTCCTCATTGTGGTAAACTGGCAGCAGCATTAATCCTGGATTTAATAGTAATTTCACTCTGGGCCCTGGGACACCGGCTGTATCCTGCAGCTAGCAGCAGGCATTAGTACCTGATAATTAAGATAGACCTTCTAGCCGGAGAGCCGGTCCCTCTCTCTCTCTCGGTGGGGGTCGTCCTCCCCCACCGCGAGAGACTCAGCAGGGGAAAGGTCAGTGAGAGCCTCTGTGTGTGTGGGTGGGTGTATATCTGTGGGTGTGGGTGTGTGTGTGTGTGTGTGTGTGTGTGTGTGTGTGTGTGTGTGTGTGTGTGTGTGTGTGTGTGTTTGTGTACCTGTGCTGGATGCTCCACCCAATCATGTCAAAGTTCAATCTCTGCGCACACAGACTCTCAGGCTTTCATCCACGATAAAGATTTATATTCTTGACCCCATTTAACACCAACGTGCATCCCTTCCTGCCTTGGTCTTAGATGGACTGCAATTATTTCCTTTTTTAAGTGATATTGGGATAGCGATGAAAGTGTTAGTACACCGATAACGTGTAAAGACTCGGTATGCTGATACAGCCTTTCCTCTCTAAATCAGTGGCTCCCAGCTGTAATGGCGTTCCCTCTGGACACCAAAACACAGCTAACGAACCGTAAGAGCAGTCTGACGCCAGCGACAGGGGACGGAACCCAGTTTAAAACGCTTACTGAACAAAAGTTGAAATGACACTGTGTCCCTCGGTAGAGAAGCGACGCCTAACACAGCCTTCGCCCACTTTACCCACCTGGCTCCCCTCCTCCCACTCTACCCACCTGGCTCCCCTCCTCCCACTCTACCCACCTGTCTCGCTCAATTAAGGTCCAAGGTGCGATCCGATGGTAAACATTGCATGCATTTGTTTGTGTTTGTCTCATATCATGACAGAAAACGATGATATTTAAATGATATTCAAACTGACTTATGTGCTATTGTTGTGGCTCCCACACGATGCCAGATCACCATGCCAACCAGAAAATCATCGCACACCAACTTAAGGTTATTGCATTATTATGAAAAACCTCACACGCCAGCACGTACCATGATATTATATATTCTAGGGTAATAGCAATTTACACAATATTTCACACACCGCACACTGTCAAAAATGGGTCACCTGGGTACCGGCTCATAAAAATAAATTGTTCTCTTTGCCAGGACAGGTATTACTTGTTTATTACTTGTTGTCAAACATTGGTCTTACCAATAACTTGCATTACATGGATTCATTTGATCAATAATAACGCAGATCATAAAGACAAAAATAAAAGCCATTAATATTAGTAACCAGGGTTATTTTTTAATTCCCAAAGGCACCAGGTGACAGGGTTGGAACCCCCCCCTCCAGCATTTACCGTGTGGATTAGAGACCTTCCCAAAAACACACGCAGCCTCCACCAGCCATTAGTCTCATGTCAACAGAAGCTGTCCCTCATCCACGCTGTACAGCCACGATGCACAAGACTGCCTGCACACGCAACATCAATGGTGTCCACGCACATGTGTGTGTGTGTAGCTAACACGCCATATTCCTTTGCATGACGGCAGTCCTTGCATTATTCATCCGAGCTTAGCGCTGTGGTAATGACGTGGCGCCGCTCGGGGGACCGGGACAGAGGAGAGAACGGTGCACGGAGCACGGAGCCGTGCTCCATTACGATCAGCCTCATCTCTCGCTTCCTCCCAGAGCTCCACTCTAGTCGCTTAGTCATGGACGGCAATATTATGATCATCTTTAATTAATATCGCTCGCACAGCGGAGACGCCACGTCAGAGACTCCACCGCCGTGGTGTCTTGAGACAGTTTGACAAAAACTGCCGCAAACAATTCTAACATCATATCAGCAATCATATCTCATAGGACTGGCCATCCAATGTGGGAGGACTGTTCCCTGGGAGGGGTCACCGGGTTAAGTGGCTCTCTCCCCCGGCCAGGAGAGGATAGCAGAGCAGAGGTGCGCTCTCCCCTGCATCCTAATGCCCGGGGCTCTGCTTAGTGGAGAGCCTCAGCGAGGGTCCACGTCGGGCCGTATCTCTGTCTCAGGAAGAGCCCCAACACGCTGCGAGGATAGGGGGAGGGGCGTCCTTGACCTTGATTCCCTGACCTCTATTGGCGACCAACAAGCAGTTTTGAAAAATAACATATGAAAGATATCCCATATACCACGTCAAATCCGCGCATGAAATTTGTGTGTCTGCTAGAATGCTGGGATCTATTCATGAGTGCAATCTGTTTTTCCTTGCCGCAAGCAGAGATTCAAAAACACATGAGGCTGGCGTTAAATGGAATCAGGACTGAGTGCTGTGGTAGTAGTAGCATCCCAGTGTAGGCCCATGCATATTCATCAGGGAAGTAGCTTGATAACGAATTGCACCGCAGGGCCGTCCTTGGATTGGCTAATAAAACCACAACCACAGCGCTGCAAATGCCATCCAACTTTAGGCAAGTGACATTCAGTCAGCCTGAGCCAAGGAGAGTAAGCGTTGCGTCGGATTTCGTCGAGTCGTCGTCGAGCCCAGTGAATCTGATGACGTGTGCCGTGAGAGATGTTGACAGCCACTTGATGATCTGGTGCCACACAAACACGCATGCATACACACATGCACACACACATACGCATGATACACACATGCACACACACACAAACGCACGCACACACACACTCGCACACTAACACGCATGCACACACACACATTCATATGTACACAAGCAGACACACACACACACACACACACACACACACACACACACACACACACACACACACACACACACATATATGTACACAATGCAAAAGGTGGCCATTTGAAGCAGATGCATGACAAATGCAATAAGCGCTCCAGTGCAGCCCCATCACACGAGAGGTTTGGATGCACGCGCTGCGACGCCAGAAATAGAAGCGGCGGCGTCTGTTGGAGCGGCGCGTCCGCAGACAGCCAGGGGAGATTAGAAGGTGTTTTATGGGAGCGCTGCGGATCACATTAACGTTATTACATTCAAGGGAATGAGCAGTGTGAGAGCACAGAGGATAGAGACACATCAAAACACAAAGAGAGAGACGGAGAGAGAGAGAGGGAGAGAGAGAGAGAGAGTAAAAGGTCCAAGAGAGAGAAAGAGAGCCACACATGTGAAAAAGAGTGTGCAACAGAGAGACGTACTAAGTGAGGGTGAGAGAGAGAGAGAGAGAGAGAGAGAGAGAGAAATTGGAATAGAGGGAGGGTGCAACAGACAGAGATGGAGAGAGTTCCATTGAAACAGAGAGAAAGAGTGATTGAGAGAGAGAGAGAAAGAGGAACAGAGAGAGAAAAAAAGAGGCACAGACGGAGAGACAAAGAACTGTGCATGCAGAGAGGCAGAGAGCAAATGGGAAGAAAAGAGCAGGAGAAGGGTGGAGGAGAGGGCAGTGAGGGTGAAAAGGAAAAGGAGAAAGAGAGAGGGAAGGAAGGAAGGAGGAG
>NC_136946.1:16391135-16401135 GCF_949987615.1 Pollachius pollachius | reverse complement strand
ATCCAGATATGTGCATGTTGTGCTAGCTGAAAGCTGCATTGACCTCAATGACTGGTTGAGTTCTAAGCCTCGTCCTTGCCTCCCCATACTCATGGGATGCATGCACATTGATATTGAGTTCCCATTGTATGCTCCAGTGGAGCTGGTCATATATCTTGCTGCGCTACGGGCTACAGTACAGCAAACACCTGGCCGTGCGTCTAGAGATGATTCGATATAGCCCGCTGGATTCATGCTAAGACTTGATTTAGGTATTTATGTACCTTGTACTACCCTTCCTTTTTCCACATTGCCAGCCCCTAAAATCCCTCAAACAGCCATGTGAGGGAAGACAGGAAGAAGAAACTGTGAAACGGTTCACATGCATAGGGGAACAATAAGTGGGGGAAGGGCAAACATATGCAAGCAAACTAACAATCACAAATGAGGAATATAGTTGAAATATACATTAAAGAGATACTATGTGACTTTGCAGGCTAGTGGCCTCCCATGGCCAGAGTTAGCAAAGCATCCTTTTGACCGCTCACATAATGAAGTGACAGCACCCTTCCAGCACTTTAACAAGCCAGTCAAAAGCTAGCACTAAGCTAGTAATAAGCTAGTGAAAATCTGGTAACAAGCTAACAACAAGCAGGTCACAAGCTGGTAACAGGCTGGTAAGGAGCTAGTAACAAGCCAGCTGGTCGCACGCTACAAACAAGCCATTAACAAGCTTGTTACAAGCTACTAACAAGATAGTAACAAGCTACAAATAAGCTAGTAGCAAGCTAGTAACAAGCTAGTAACAAGCTGGTCCAAATCATTGACTGATTAAGTGGTTGTTCACTTGCTGGATACAGCAAAACCCTTCCAGAAACGAAGGACAAATACACAGTTGAAACATAGGCCTATATGAAAAAAAATAAAGCATGCGATATTGTTTTGTTTATTATCGCATTTATTTGCTGAACGCAGACTGTGACTGGGTGAATGCCCCATTCATTACTTCTTGGACTAGCCCCAGCGAATAGACTGTGCAAATGTGGGCAGAGCCGTGACGACATCGTCTCCTGCCATCCATGTTAAGCCTGCGCCACAGCACAGAACTACCCCGGAGGGGGTCTGTGCCCAGCAAAGAGCAGCCAGGAGACTGAATATCACATGTCGCCTGGAGGTCCAGCAGTCCTATTAAGAGCTCTGCTGGTGGCCGGCTCCCGAGCTGGCCCCGGATCCTCCACTGGTGAACAGCACTGGGGGCCTCTCTGTGTGCGGGGATGAGATGGAGGCTGCCAGGAACGCTGGGATGGCTGTTATATCTATTATGAGACACGGGGCCATCGTTTAAGATTTATATTTACTATACATTGCAATGTATGGATGTATGAACGTACAAAACAATATGTCCAGAAAGAGGTGAAAAGGATTTGGTATTGAAAGGTAACGTTTAAACTGCTTCATAGTAGCACTACGGTCTAACAGTGGGACATCTTGATAAATATTGTCAAAGGAAAATGTTCTGACGTCTTCTTCCAGCCTTTGTGAAACAAGCCCACGTAACAATTCACTGTGACGCTG
Organism: Pollachius pollachius; assembly: GCF_949987615.1. Taxonomy (NCBI): domain Eukaryota; kingdom Metazoa; phylum Chordata; class Actinopteri; order Gadiformes; family Gadidae; genus Pollachius; species Pollachius pollachius. Next base: position 16,399,581 of record NC_136946.1, on the reverse strand, counting down.
GTTCAAGGATGACCAAATGTAAATAAGCTCTTCCCTTCATTTGCATCTTGGCAGCCGCTCCCTGCGGTGGCTGTTGATTGGCTGGAGAGAAGGCGGGGGCGGGCGTCTCCCTGCATGCTGTGACCCCATTGGAGCACAGCCTTTTCATTAGTGAGGCCTGTCAGATGAATCCAAGATCAGTGTTCTCTGTCTGGCCCAGGGGAGATGCCTCCCTGGAGATGAACGCGCTGCGTGCTTAGCTTAGCTTAGCGCCTTCCATGTTCCATGCACATACCAGGAGAACCCTGGAGATGAACACTAGCCTAGCTTAGCCCCTAGCCTAGCTTAGCCCCCCTCACGTACATACCAGGAGAACCCTGGTCCACGATGCCTAGCTTAGCTTAGCCCCCTTTGCGAATGTACCAGGAGAACTGAAGGGGCCACTTGTGATTGCCATGGTGCTTCTTGTCGCAATGCACACTGTGTGACAAAAAAACAGAGACATCCTCTCTCTAAGGAGCATGTGAGAATCAAATGTGTGTGTGTGTGTGTTTGTGTGGATGTGTGTATTTCCACACACGCACAAAGACGCACACACACATACAAACACACACACATAAACACACACACACAGAATGGCTGGGCGAGGCTGAGCTAAGGCTGTCAGCACTCGCCTTTCGGTAACTTTGACTTCATATTTGGGCTGTCATTCCTCCCGCCTCTGGAGCTCTGCTCAGACCCACATACCAATGCAGCCGCCGCGCAACCAACCCTGACAGTACCAGCCCTCTCTCTCACTCTCCCTCCCTCTATCTCCCACTCTATCCCCCTCTCTCTCCGTCTCTGTCTCACTCTTCCTCTCTCTCTCACCCTCTGCCTCCCTCTGTCTCTCCCTCTCTCTCTCTCCTGCTCCCTCTTCTTCTCTCTCTCTCCCTTTCTCACGCTCTCTCTCACCTCCCTATCTTCCTCCCTCCCACTCTCTCACCTCCCTCTCTCTCACCTCCCTACCTTCCTCTCACCCTCTCCCTCTCTCTCACCTCCCTCTCTCCCTCCCTCTCTCTCACCTCCCTCTCTCTCACCTCCCTCTCTCTCTCTCTCTCTCTCTCTCTCTCTCTCTCACCTCCCTCTCTCACCTCCCTACCTTCCTCTCACCCTCTCCCTCTCTCCCTCCCTCTCTCTCACCTCCCTCTCCCTCACCTCCCTCTCTCTCTCACCTCCCTCTCTCTCACCTCCCTCTCTCTCTCTCACCTCCCTCTCTCCCTCACCTCCCTACCTTTCTCTCACCCTCTCCCTCTCTCTCTCCCCTCCCTCTCTCCCTCCCTCTCTCTCACCTCCCTCTCTCTCTCTCTCACCTCCCTCTCTCTCACCTCCCTCTCTCTCACCTCCCTCTCTCCCTCACCTCCCTACCTTTCTCTCACCCTCTCCCTCTCTCTCTCCCCTCCCTCTCTCCCTCCCTCTCTCTCACCTCCCTCTCTCTCTCTTTTTCTCTCTCTCTCTCTCACCTCCCTCTCTCTCTCACCTCCCTCTCTCTCTCTCTCACCTCCCTCTCTCTCACCTCCCTCTCTCTCTCACCTCCCTCTCTCCCTCACCTCCCTACCTTTCTCTCACCCTCTCCCTCTCTCTCTCCCCTCCCTCTCTCCCTCCCCCTCTCTCACCTCCCTCTCTCTCTCTTTCTCTCTCTCTCTCTCTCACCTCCCTCTCTCTCTCACCTCCCTACCTTCCTCTCACCCTCTCCCTCTCCCTCTCCCCTCCCTCTCTCCCTCTCCCTCCCTAGTTCACCCCGAGGAGAGACACAAGAGCACCCCCCCATAGCGTGCATTAGGGATCCAAGCCAATTAACCTTGTTAAAATGATAACATGTATTTATGTGAAGGGGGAGGCATACATTAATCATACCATGGTTTCTCCGTAATGATGGATCTAGCCCGGGAGAGGAGGAGACTATAAAGGGGAGCATGGTGCCAGTGTTGGATATGCTGCTAGTGTACCCAGTGAGCCTGGACACAGGGCACACATGGAGGTGTGCTGCTATGTTCAGGAGAAGGCCTCGGCTCAGGCCCCTGCTTCACAGGCAGGTGTTGTGCAACACGATGTGCAACGCTGGCTCCTTTTGGCTTCGGGTCAAATAGTGCAGTACTTGAGTTTTGCAGATGCAAATTTGTGAGGTTTACTGCAGGACCATGTTGAGGCTAAAGAGTTGTATATATGTGGTGTCATGCACGGATAAAGGATTGCATAGGACATACAGTACGATAGTCTATCTCTCATTATATTGGTCTATCTCTCCATCAATCCATCTATCTTTCTATGTAAATATATATCATATATTTATATCTATATATCAATATCTACACATATATATAAATATATATGCATGCGGTAAATATTACCCATTACCCAACAATGTGTCTGATTGCTGCTCGCTCAATCGCTCACCTCTCGCGCGCGGGTAATGGAGGCGGGATGGCGAGTAACTCGAGAGGCGCGCGGGGACAACAGCACTCCAGAGGAACCAGGCGCTTGTCGAGTGGAAGGCTGCGCTAGGAGAGGTTTGACCGCGCATCCAAACGGAGAGCGCAATGGAAGCAGAAATACATCTCTGCATTGAAGTGTTGCGGGACGAACGTGCAGCATCAATCTCATGCATCCCCGTGCTGTGAAGACGAGCGGCAAAAAGTAAATAAATAAGAAACACGTCGAAAGAAACAGAGAAGGGTTTGGTTGCAAAACATTACCCAACATAAACCATCTTACGCATACCACCCCCCCCCCCCCCCCCCACACACACACACACACACACACACGCATTCACGCACGGACGAGCGCACGTGCTAAAATATTCTACAAACACGCGGATGTAACGAAGGAACGTGTAACGAAGGAACTTTTAATGGAGGAACGTGTAATGAGGGAACTAATCGACCGTCTACGGGACGCCCCTGCAGGCCTGCGTTAGTCCTTGGGGTCCAACGCGGTTTGACGTGTTGGCTGACCTGAGTGGTAAAGACCTAGTGATGCAGAGAAGGAAAAACATGGTATTTGTACCATGATCAGTGGACGACTATACAAGTGTCACTATAGGCTGCTTAACAAAGGGCTTTTTTAAAGGGACTCATTCAAACGTTCAAAAAGTAACGTGTGACATTATGATTAATACCCGAATGGCTTGCAGTGTCGAAAGACGCCGTCGGTCTGTGAACAGCGGACACTGACACGGAGATTGAGAGGCTGAGTTACGATGAAGGTTTTATTTGTATGTATTTTTGGGGGACGGGTGGTAGGGAGGGAGGAGGGGTGTGTGGAGGGCAATCAAAGTGGTTTGTGAAAGTGAGAGGGAACGTGAACCCCCCCCCCCCTTTCCCGCGGCACCACGCTATCTCTCTCTCTCCCCCCCCTCTCTCTCTCTCTCTCTCTCTCTCCCCCTCCCTCCACTCCTCTGCTGCAGTCAGGGAGAGACGTCGTCGCGTGCAGTCAGTCCGCGGTGTACCCGCCGCACGCTCGGCGCTGCTCTTCTTCTTCCTCTTCTTCTTCCTCCTCATTCCTACTCTGCTGAAGGGTGACCGGATTACCGCCACGCCGAGGGACGCCATCGGCATGCGATAGTGTACCCGCCGCTTCGTCTCTCTAATATCGTGATATTAGCTTCCTTAGAACGTAAGACTAATAAACAGAGATCCGCGAGCCGTTCAAACGGACAACTGTTACCATGCGTGCGTTCGGCGGCGTATTGCGGTGATACACCGCACGGCAAGCGGCGGGCACGGAGCCTGGGGTGTGTACACGGAGTCATGCTTTAAGGAAAGAGACGAATCGGGTTAATTCTAGTTTAGTCTGTCCTACACCTCCCATGGAGAGGCTTGTGTCCTGTTAGATAGAACAGAGAAGGCAGTGTTAGCATCTTCTGTATGTGTGTGGGTATGATAGTAGCCCCCCGTGAAGAGGCAGGTGGTCTCCCGGTCGGACAGAAGAATCCCTCGCGGTGAGGACAAAGCTCTAGTTCCAGCACCTCGGACAGCGAGCACATACTTGACACACGAGCTAACGGCTTCAACTCGTCCACACTCCCGCCTCTCGTCGTCAGCTCTGAACACGTCGTTATTTTTTGAAATCGAGCCGAAACGTCTCCGATCATCTTAACTTCTAACCCGGGTTAAATGCACTGAAACCACAGAGGTTCGCGCGTGTCGGCGTCTTCCAACCCAGTTCGGAGGGTCTCGAGCCTATAATCAACACGTGCAAAAGTTTCCCCGAACCCCCAATGAGCGAGGCAGGCCCTTGGAACAACTTTTCTTTTGCCATTTCAAAAGTATTTAATCAAATTTTAACAAAATATTTGCATTATTGACAATCGGGACGCACGTGCCGCTCCGATGACAAACGGCACCGTTGGCCAGCCAATGGAAAACCAGCCCCCCGTGTGACGTCGCGCCGACCGCCGCCTGAGAGCACAGTGGAGTGGAGCTCCGCAGCGTCCTTATCCCCCGAGTCCCCCCCCGTAGTCCACCTCCGAGCCCCCCAAACCCCTCCGCCATGGCCCCGCCGGGCCCTAGCTCCCCCGGGGTCTCCCGCCGGCCCCTGACCGTCGCCTGCTGCCTCATGCTGCTCCTGTCTTGGTCCTGCCCGGCTCTAGGCAAGAAGAAGCTGTACATCGGAGCGCTGTTCCCCATGAGCGGGGGCTGGCCCGGCGGCCAGGCCTGCCTCCCGGCCGCCCGCATGGCCCTCAACCTGGTGAACCGGCGCAGCGACATCCTGCCCGACTACGAGCTGGAGCTCATCCACTACGACAGCATGGTGAGTAGCTCCTCTAATCGCCACCACACGCAGCCCGCCGCGGGCCGCCGGCAAGAACACACGCACAGGGTCACCAGAGGCTTGGGGGGGGGGATCTGAGGCGCAGCGTGTGTTGACGAGAGCCGGCCGCTGCATTATGTACGACTTGTTTATCGGCCCGACTGGTAGTAGTAGTACTGCACACGCACACACACTTCACACACTTCACACAGGGCCATGGGCTCGTGTTGACGTAGCTGTGGCAGCACAGCCACTGCATGGCTGGGCAATTGGCACAGAAGCGGCGGGCATGTGGCGGCCGCATCACAGAGGAGCGTAAGCGCGGCCGTCCCCCAGAGCGGGCCTGATGGTCTCCACCAGCCGCGGTGCTCCTCAGTGCATCGCGCGCCTTGTCACCTCGCACGCTCCTATTGGCTGCCACCGTGTTAACCTGCTCTATCTGTGTGTGTGTGTGTGTGTGTGTGTGTGTGCGTGTGTGTGCGTGTGTGTCTGTGTGTGTCTGTGTGTGTGTGTGTGTGTGTGGGGGGGGGGGGGGGGGGGGGGAGGAAACCTGTGTGAAATTCTCTCTCTCTATCTCTCTCTCTCTCTCTGTCTCTCTGCTCTCTCTCTGTCTCTCTGCTCTCTCTCTCTCTCTCTCTCTCTCTCTCTCTGTCTATCTGCTCTCTCTCTCTCTCTCTCTCTCTCTCTCTCTGTCTCTCTCTCTCTCTCCCTCTGTCTCTCTGCTCTCTCTCTGTCTCTCTGCTCTCTCTCTCTCTCTCTCTCTCTCTCTCTCTCTCTCTCTCTCGCTCTCTCTCCCTCTCTCCATCTCCCACTCTTGCTCTAATTCTCACCTAGTTACCCTGGGGCCTTTCATGCCACATGCCAATGCATTATGCAAACCACACACAGTCCGTCCTCAGTATATCATGAGGATTGTGTGTGCGTATTTCTGTTGTAACATCTCTCAGATGGGATAGATATTTTTGCGCTGAAACCCTTCTTCTGAAGACAGAGTGATGGGGGTGGAGGGGGTGTGGTGGGGTTGCGGGAGAGGTTGGCATGACAACAGTAACCAAGACAACTGGAGTTCAAACAAACAGGGAGACAGGTTTTTTTCACAGAAAGGAAAGATCATCCACCTATCATTGGCTGTGATTAATGTGACTCTCAATGGATGCTGTAGTTCATGGGCATTGATCTTAGACCATAGATCATAGACATGGATCATAGACATAGTTCATAGACTTAGTTCATAGACATAGATCACAGACATAGATAATAGAGATAGATCATAGACATAGATCAGAGACATAGATCATAGTTTATAGTTCATAGTAGACATAGGTCATAGACATAGTTCATAGACAAAGATAATATAGATAGATCATAGACATATTTCATAGTTCATCGTTAATAGACATAGTTTGTATACATAGTTTATAATTCAGAGTTATATGGGTTGAACGTGGCAATTAAGATAATAAAATGGGGTTAGCTCGGGGTTAGCTCCTTAAGCTAACCCCGTCCGCCAAGCAGAGGAATGTCAAGGGAGGCTCCCATTGATTTAGGTCTGTCCCTGAGTGTTATGCAAATTAACCAACCAGCTCAGAGCCGCCATCCATCACACAGGTTTTATGTGGCTGCCTGAGAGAGTATGAGTATGGTGAGGATCAGGAGAGATTGGAGCAGTGAGAGAGCGGTTCACGGTAGAGAGAGCGGTTCACCGGAGAGAGAGCGGTTCACAGGAGAGCGGTTCACGGGAGAGCGGTTCACGGGAGAGAGAGCGGTTCACGGGAGAGCGGTTCACGGGAGAGAGAGCGGTTCACGGGAAAGAGAGCGGTTCACGGGAGAGAGAGCGGTTCACGGGAGAGAGAGCGGTTCACGGGAAAGAGAGCGGTTCACGGGAGAGAGCGGTTCACGGGAGAGAGAGCGGTTCACAGGAGAGAGCGGTTCACGGGAGAGAGCGGTTTACGGGAGAGAGAGCGGTTCACGGGAGAGAGAGCGGTTCAGGAAAGAGGGCGGTTCACGGGAGAGAGCAGTTCAGGGGAGAGAGCAGTTCACGGGAGAGAGTGGTTCGGGGAGAGAGCAGTTCACGGGAGAGAGCGGTTCAGGGGGGAGAGAGCGGTTCAGGGGGGGAGAGAGCGGAGCACGGGAGAGAGCAGAGCACGGGAGAGAGAGGGGGGGGCGAGAGAGCGCGGTCACGTGAGCGCTGGACTCAAGCTGCTGCAGCATAAGGAGTCCACCTCTGCAGACGGGAGTTACTAAATATGTTGTGATGGATGGGGCGAGCAGATTACGAACCCGGAGCACGGACGACTCTGGCCCTCCAGAGCTGGCACGTCTCCCGGGTGGCTCCGGAGCCGGGTCGACACCAGGTGGCAGGCCCACCCCGTGGTCCCAGCCGGGTGGTCACTATAGCCCAAGATCCTGAGACCCCCTCCACTGCTCTCTCTGTCTCAGTGGCTCAGTGCCGTGTTGTTAGGGATGTGTGACTGTGGTCACAGCGAGGCCTGTTTCTTTGTGTGTGTGTGTGTGTGTGTGTGTGTGTGTGTGTGCATGTGAAAAAATAATGCTTACTGCAAAATCTAAATGTCAAGCTACTTCTAAAACCTTACTCAGCAAAAGAAGGGAAAATAATTTCACTGAGCTGCCATGCCTACGTATCACAAAAAGGTAATGCTTAGATGTTTGTAGAAGTGCCGAGAACACACAGGCTTTAGCCATAAATAGAGGCATAGATGGTTTATGAATAAACACGATGAAAAACAACTTCCAAGCCATGGTTCCAACGCCCTGGATCTGCCGTCCAACCCTGTTTTCCTCTGCACGGCAGGCCGTTCAATTCTCCAAGTCACTGATGCGTGCGGAGCAAGGGAGCCAGTCAAATTTGCTGGAGGATAGCATTAAGAAAGGCTTAATAAAGGTTAGGCCTGGAGCGTTTCTCCTGTTTTACACCTCCAAGCCACATCTCCCAGGACCGTGTGACCAGATGGCGTTGTGTGTGTGTGTGTGTGTGTGTGTGTGTGTGTGCGCGCGCATGTGTGTGTGTGCGCGCGTGTGTGTCTGTGTGTGTGTGTGTGTGTCTGTGTGCGTCTGCCTGTGAGTGACTGTGTGTGTGTGTGTGTGTATGTGCATGTGTGTCTGCCTGTGTGAGTGTGTCTGGTATAGACCCTTTGCAGTGATTTCCCCCGGGTGCCAGGAGGGGTTAATCAATGAGCCGCTCCTCCATGCAGATCGGCCCGCTTTCGCAGCCGTTTGGCTCGCTAACCGATTTATCCCGAGTAGAGCCGGTGGGGTCAGGACACAAGCGAACACCCACCCAACCCGCCCGGCAGTCACAGACCCTTCCCTGGTTAGGTGACCTGCCGACCGGGCGTCCTCACTGGGAGGAGGGCAGACGATGCTATTGAGGACCACTGAATAAGGTTGATTGTTTGCTGGTGGATGTGTGACCCGCGACAGCTGCAGGAGGAGGAGAACGTGAGGCAGCACCCAGGCAGAGCTCTCCCTTCACGGGCCGTCCTCCGCTTGAATCTGAATCGTCCGGCCAGCAACAATTGATTGATCGTCCAATCATATAAGACATATTTTATTAAGTGTGCGGCTATATGGTGAATAATTTCTGGTGACTTTTATGAAGGTTAACTGCTTTATAATCAGGTTTTGCCCCAGATGTCTACAGGCGAGGCAATAGGCT
>NC_136946.1:16381135-16386135 GCF_949987615.1 Pollachius pollachius | reverse complement strand
ACATAGGGATGTTCCTCTGGGTCGGTGGCGCTGTGGCTTCTGGGAGAACAATGACATCTCGTCAAATACGATAAACCTGCAGCTTGGAAAGGGTTCACTTTAGGTATGGCTTCATGTCTGGTTCTGCTCATGATCTCAGAGTTACGGTTCTGCTCATGATCTCAGAGTTACAGAAATACCTGGTCTTTCAGTTTCACTATGTTTCTTTAAATGGCAAGCCTTTAAGTTTCCATTGTGAAGGTGGGAGCCCGCTGTGGTTAAACTCCTTTGGTCCATGTGGCTCCATAACATCTTGTCATCAGCCATTCCAGTCACAACAGCAATGTTGCTGGTAATTGTGTATCAATATTCAAATTCTCGTTGTGTAAACGTTCCGCCCACTTTGAAGCTCTATATCATACGGCAATACACAACCGTTTAAAAACCATGAGTGAAACATAACTAAGACTAAAAAGAAAATCTCATTCAGTGTAATTAAAAACATACACACAATTAGCATATAGATATAAAAATAATGTGTGCAATGATCACATAGTGAATAAAGGCTAATTGTTTTGTCCATAACAAAAGACAGACCCTTTATGTGAGCTATCAGAACTCATTATTCCATATTTGGCTACATAACTAACCAGCATAAAGTAGTCAGGTCAACGCAGAAGTAAAAGACAGTTTGCTGTTTTCTCTCATTAAATGATCTGGAGAAGGTCTTACCTGCTTTCATTTCCATCGCTTAGCCTATTGCAGTTCCCTCTATACTGGGAGAGTGGTCCCGTCCCACCCACAACTGGTCCTGAACACCTCTGCCCGGGACCCAGAAGAGGCCCTCCCCCGTCTCTCTGCACTGGCAGGTGCCCTTCAGCATGGAGCTCAATGGTCTCCGGTGTGTCTTAAAGCCCTGAATGGGCAGGCCCCCCTTATGTCAGGGACCCCTAAACTGTTCCTCAGCCCCTGGCTGTCCCACCACTGAAACTGAAGCTCAGAGGAAGCTGAAGCTCTCTATCAGTCCCTCCATCGTCTCTATCAGTCTGCCCCCCCTCCATCGCCTCTATCAGTCTGCCCCCCCTCTATCAGTCTCTCCATCAGTCTCTCTATCAGTCTCTCCATCAGTCTCTCCATCAGTCTCTCCATCAGTCTCTCCATCAGTCTCTCCATCAGTCTCTCCATCAGTCTCTCCATCAGTCTCCCCTTTCAATTGATTTATTTCTGTCCAGGCTATAATACCTACTTTTATTCTTTAGCGTTTGGATCCCTTTGATGCGGTTTCATTCGTGCCTGTGCCTCTGATTGGTCCATTTGTACCTTCTTGCTGTTTGTAGCGATGTGGGTTTTTTTGTTTAGAGTCTTATTGTGATTTTACTTGCCTGCTCTGCTGCAGCTGCTGCACTTTGGTCAACATGCATTGTTTTTCAATTTGCTTTAAAAATAAATCTGACTTGACTTTACTTGAACCCTCAGCCTTTCCATGTTCAGAGTCTTGCTGGGGCATAAATACAGTAGAACAATTGTTGAAACTGTGGACGCTTCGAATCCCTTCCTCACACAGCCTGCCATGGATTAAGATAAAATACCCAAACTATCGGCTCACGCCTACTGCAAGACTGTGAGGGATGAGAGACCGTGGGTGGGAGGGCTTTTACTTGCAGTGTGTTTTTGCAAAGTTAAGAAATGTTAAAAGGAAGCCTCCCACCCCCCCCATACTGATCTATTTCAGCTCCATGAGTAAAACAAGTGCAGAGAGCATGTTGCATCTTTCCCGCTCTGTCCTTGTCGTTCGATTTATTTTTCATGCCGCCTGCTATTTTTATCTAATCATAAAAAGAGCTTGTCTGCGTGTTCCTGCCCAGCCAGGGCGTCGGCCTGCCCGGCCCGCCGCTGAAGGCTGGAGGCTGGAGATGGGCCGCTCAGCTGGAGGTCGGCCCGTCTGGCTCTCCCTGTTCACTTCCACTTCCAAAAGACAACTTCCACTTTGAGTTATGGGCTCCAGGTTCTGGAAAGCAATCACTGAGATGTAATCAAAACCCGACCATGTTCATAATCTTCCGCCGCACCGTTTCCCTGTGACTAGTTAAGCGGATTGTTTTTTATCACTCAGACTCTGGTTGTTCGTTGTCACTGTGGATTGATGTATTAATGTATTCATTTAGATCGATTTCATAACACTACCACAGGTGTAAATAGACTACAACACTTGATTGCTTGGCGGGGGGACGGGGTCGATAAGAGGATTAGAGTCACTTCCTGTTTCCTGTGTGTTTGTGCTGCCCTCTTCCTGTCTCAGCTGTCCTACGGCTCTGTCCTGACTCTCACTTCCTGTTTCCTGTGTGTTTGTGCTGCCCTCTTCCTGTCTCAGCTGTCCTACGGCTCTGTCCTGACTCTCACTTCCTGTTTCCTGTGTGTTTGTGCTGCCCTCTTCCTGTCTCAGCTGTCCTACGGCTCTGTCCTGACTCTCACTTCCTGTTTCCTGTGTGTTTGTGCTGCCCTCTTCCTGTCTCAGCTGTCCTCCGGCTCTGTCCTGACTCTCACTTCCTGTTTCCTGTGTGTTTGTGCTGCCCTCTTCCTGTCTCAGCTGTCCTCCGGCTCTGTCCTGACTCTCACTTCCTGTTTCCTGTGTGTTTGTGCTGTCCTCTTCCTGTCTCAGCTGTCCTATGGCTCCAGCTCCCCGGCGCTCTCCAACCGCCAGCGCTTCCCCACCTTCTTCCGCACCCACCCCTCGGCCACGCTGCACAACCCCACCCGCGTGCAGCTCTTCCAGAAGTGGAAGTGGACCAAGATCGCCACCATCCAGCAGACCACCGAGGTCTTCACATCGGTGGGTCACCCCGCCGTCACTCTCCTATTCTCTACCTTTATCCCTGAAAACATCCTCCATACTCCATGCTGCATTCCTTTTGACAGCTGTCATACTTGTATTTTTATTATACAACGATGAAAATTACAAATTTTTTGGACACTTTGCACAGCAAAATGTTAGATTTCATTTTAGAGCATGATCCTGGGAAGATACAGGCAGCAAAGTAACCAAGAAGACATTCTATGAGACAATGGGTTGACGTGGGACACTTTCACATCGTGGGTTAATACAAAGGAAACAAAGGTGAGGGGGTGTGACCACTGTGGATAGTTTAGGATTGGCCAGGGCTGAAGTCAGCCGTTGCGGAAGAGACCAAGTTTAAGTGCAATACACTATGGGAGAAGTAGACATGTTTGCATGGCTGCAAGACAGTTAAAGGAAGCTACACAACAAAGAAGTCAGTCAATTGGCCTCAGTATCAGACATCGTGGCAACAGTGGCAATGCGTAAAAAAAATCCTTTTCAATTCACCAGTTATCATATAAACAGGGTTTATATATTTTGAATCTAATTGTATGTTATCGTTACGATTGATATTTCCACAACAACTTTGACAACTGTTTCAATTCATTTTGTGCGTGCCCTGAAACAGGCAGTAGGTACGATTTAAGAGCCATCGCTTTAGTGTAGTTTGTTAGAAATGGCCTAACCAATCCTCAGCTATTATTGTGTGAAATGTTCTGTGAAAATATCAGTTCTGCCTTTACTGCGCCTGCCTCTATATGAGCCAACTCAGAATATGCTAGACCCCATCTTGCCTGTCAATCACAGGTCAGTGAACACAACCCTTCTCAATGGCAGGAAGGAAGGGAGCAGAGACGGAGGAGTTGTTTGGTTTTCAAATCTTGCTGTCTTCCCATCCTTTTTGCTCACTTGCTTAACAACTCTCAAATCGTACCTACCACACCTTTACATTTATGTTTGGTTATATTGGTTGTGCTCTCGCTTTCATGGCAACTTCCTGCAAATGTGAAGATGTGTATTATTATATGTTCACGCCTCAAGGAATGAATCCTATCTATCGGTCGGTATGAGGAAGAAGGCGGTAGGATGTAACTGAATGCACAAAGCATTCACTGATCAATCCCAACCGATGAAACATTCGATCAATCCAATCCAATCCAATCAATGCCTTCCCGGGACACATGCTGCTGACCCTCACAGTCCATTCTTCTCTCTGCCCGCCGAGGGCACTTCTAATCAATCAGCCTTCACGGACAGCGGTCCGAAGGGCTAAGCCTCTCAGGCAGCTCCCCAAACAAGGCCTGAGTGTGTCTGGCACTAACGTTGTTTGCTGCTGCCACCTTGGATTCAAACATCCTTGAACCTCACAGAGCTCTTTCAAAGACGGGGAGGAGGAGAACGAAGAACACAATGAGTAATGAAATTGATTCTCATTTCTCATTATCGCTTGCCAGCCCCCCCCCCCCACACACACACACACACACACACACACACACACACACACACACACCCCTTACCTCCAGCATTAATCACACGCCTCTCTGCTTCAGGGATCCTTCAGCTCTCAATCATGTCTGTCCTCTCCCCGCCTGTCTCGTCTCCCAGTGCTGACGGCCTGTGTGTGTATGTCTGTGTGTGTGTTTGTGGGTCTGTGTTTGTGTTTGTGTATATGTGTGTGTGTGTCTGGGTTTGTGTATACGTGTGCGTGTCTGTGTGTCTTTGTGTGTGCCTGTGCGTGTGTGTGTGTTTGTGTATAAGTGTGTGTCTCTGTGTGTTTGTGTTTGTGTGTCTGTGTGTCTTTGTGTGTCTGTGTGTGTGCCTCTGCATGTGTGTGTCTGTGTGTGTGTGTTTGTGCATACGTGTGTGTGTGTCTGAGTGTGTGTGTTTGTGTATCTGTGTGTCTGTGTGTTTGTGTACATGTGTGTGTCGGTTTGTGTTACTCTGTGTGTCTGTGTGTGTGTCTGTGTCTATGTGTGTCTGTGTGTGTGTTGTCTTCACTACTCATTGTGTTTCGTGCTCTTCCTTGGACTCCCCAGCTATGCGATTGCTGGGTGGGGTAAGCTCTCGGTCGAGCCCGATAGCTACATGGCACACAGGACCCAACTCCCTACTTATTGATCTTCTGCTACAGAGAACTCTCTTCATTCCTGATGAGGAATCAAGTGGTGAAGAACACTGGGAAAAA
>NC_136946.1:16361135-16378635 GCF_949987615.1 Pollachius pollachius | reverse complement strand
CGTATGTCTCCTCAGCGTCAGGACGCCCGCATCATTGTGGGCCTCTTCTACGAGACCGAGGCCCGGAAGGTCTTCTGTGAGGTGAACTTTGTCTTTTGATGGACCAATTGCTTTTTCTACTGGACTTTTTTTTATTTTTTTATTTTCTCACCGAATCATCACGTCTAAAGTGGTCCGAGCATCCCACTGGGTTCAGCTCGATTCTCGTTTCGATCTTCTCATCGCTGATAGGCAAACACAAACTCTTCATCTCCTTCTTTTGTAGAATTTCTCCATAGCGAAAACTGAGAACAATGAGAGACTCCTCCGCCATCAATAAACACGCGCTTGAAACAAAGACTTAGCACAACCTCAGGATCCATAGAGCAGAATGAATGGCAGAATCCCTCGTTACTCAACGAGAATAACAAGCAGCACACGTATTCCAGGAGGAGGCCTCCATTCAGCTGAGCTTGGTTTTAGTTATTTATCTGATGGTGTTTTTATTACATTTACATTTCATAGCACTCCTGTTTGGTCCGTGTATGATCTAGATAATCAGACAAGATACGGTGAGATAGCAGTAAAACATGACAAAAAGACTAAGGCAGAACTTTCTTTAAATATTAGAATAAAATACATTGGTGTGCTGTGCGCTATATATATGTCCATGAGTAAGCGCCAGTGCCGTGGTTATCTGGGTGAAACAGTCTGCCGCTCCTCAAGGTGTACAAGGAGAAGCTGTACGGCAAGAAGCACGTGTGGTTCCTGATCGGCTGGTACGCCGACAACTGGTTCAAGATCCACGACCCGTCCATCAACTGCACCGTGGAGCAGATGACGGAGGCGGTGGAGGGCCACGTCACCACAGAGATCGTCATGCTCAACCCTGAGACGGTGCGCGGAGCGTCTAACCTGGTGAGTACAGAGAGCGTCAAGCCCCGCCTCCTTAGTACAGAGAGCGTCAAGCCCCGCCTCCTTAGTACAGAGAGCATCAAGCCCCGCCTCCTTAGTACAGAGAGCGTCAAGCCCCGCCTCCTTAGTACAGAGAGCATCAAGCCCCACCTCCTTAGTACAGAGAGCTTCAAGCCCCGCCTCCTTATTACAGAGAGCATCAAGCCCCGCCTCCTTAGTACAGAGAGCATCAAGCCTCGCCTCCTTAGTACAGAGAGCATCAAGCCCCGCCTCCTTTGTACAGAGAGCGTCAAGCCCCGCCTCCTTAGTACAGAGAGCATCAAGCCCCGCCTCCTTAGTACAGAGAGCTTCAAGCCCCGCCTCCTTATTACAGAGACCATCAAGCCCCGCCTCCTTATTACAGAGAGCATCAAGCCCCGCCTCCTAAGTACAGAGAGCATCAAGCCCCGCCTCCTTAGTACAGAGAGCATCAAGCCCCGCCTCCTTAGTACAGAGAGCATCAAGCCCCGCCTCTTTAGTACAGAGAGCATCAAGCCCCGCCTCCTTACTACAGAGAGACCATCAAGCCTCCTTACTACAGAGAGACCATCAGGCCTCCTTACTACAGAGAGACCATCAAGCCTCCTTACTACAGAGAGACCATCAGGCCTCCTTACTACAGAGAGACCATCAAGCCTGCTTACTACAGAGAGACCATCAGGCCTCCTTACTACAGAGAGACCATCAGGCCTCCTTACTACAGAGAGACCATCAGGCCTCCTTACTACAGAGAGACCATCAGGCCCCGCCCACAGGCGTCCCGGTTCCCTCCGCGTGGAGCGTTGAACCCTGGTGATGAACAGGTGGATGGTAGTTTAGACGGGTCATCCATAGTGAACAGCCCTTTGGAGCGCTGTCCCTCGCCGACCGAGATAGCTGCAGCCATTTGGCTCAGTGGGGGTCAGAGCGTTTCCCTTCCGACGGAAGCGGAGCCCCCGCTGTGGAGCGGGCGGTGTGGGCCAACTGTCTGTTAGACACGCCCGGTGAGCAGGTGGGGGTGCATTCATAAAGAAGGGCGGGGTATAAGAACAGCCTCTCAATGGGACCTAAATATTTATACTGTAAACTGATGATATACTGTAAACTGATGAAATACTGTAAACGGATGAGATACTGTATTCTGTGAGTTCATACTGTATACTGATGAAATGTTGTACACTGATAAAATACTGTACACTGATGATATACTGTATACTGATGAAATACTGTACACTGATGATATACTGTATTCTGTGAGTTCTCACTGTATACTGATGATACACTGTATACAGTGTTTGTTCATACTGTATACAGTGTTTGTTCTCACTGTATACTGATGAAACACAGTATTCAGTGTTTGTTCTTAATGTATACAATGTTTATCCTTAATGTATACAGAGTTTGTTCTTAATGTATACAGTGTTTGTTCTTAATGTATACAGTGTTTGTTCCCATTTGCCTAGAAGAGTTAGTCCAATGTGTGGGACATTTGTAAAATAAGCGAGGATTGCAAATCGTCTGATCTCCCATTAAGACATCAGCGATGCAAGGCGATGCCGGCTAGCTCAGTCACATCATTAATACTTCATGATGCTGCAGATGATAAAGAATGGAGGCAAACGATTTGGAGTACCATGCCCAGCGGCTGGTGAACAACATCGATGTTTAATGACTGCGGCTCATCTTAAGTCTGCTCTTGCTGAGGCTCCTCTGCACTGTAGCGCTGACAGGTTGGAATACGCTCAAGTTCCTGTTTCTGATTAACATTCAGGGCCTTCCTGTCAGCTGTCAGCCGGCCGTTCAGCTAGAGCGAACACTTGAGAAGCAGGAAATCTCATGTGACACGGTCCAAACAGCAGAGTGACGGTGGTCAGATGCTGGGGGGGGGGGCATCCCCTCTGGGCCGGGGCCGGGGGGAAAGGCCACGGCAAAACATCCATTTTCACTTCATGGGATTTGGTTGAGGCGCCGTTCTGAATTTAAAGTGATACTTTTGGTTAAAATACGGTTATATTCTGCTTAACCATCGTCAAAAATAGAAGCACTGTACCGATTTATTCCTCAATCAGCCCAGCGCTCGGTCGGACTGAGTTAGCCTAAATCAATAACGGACTGATTAGCTCTGCAGTGGAGTGAGCGTAAAACACACTGTTTCCAACCCTCCATAGTCAAGATTTCATAGCTGTTTGACTTGTCTCTTTTTGAAAAGGGAAAATAAAAACGAGCAACATTTGTCAGTTTGTTTTTTATGGAATCTACTCAAAATATTCTCCAGTGCAAACTGGGTGGGAAGGTCACGTTGGTGAAGACAAAGAAACTCCAGAAGATTTGGGGGATTTTCGGGTATTGCAAAAATAAGTAGGACTTTCACTATTTTCACTTTGTCACGACATAGTGATAAAGTATTGTAATGGTGTTTTCCCTGTACACTGTGCTGGCTCGGCGTGGTACGGTTTGGTGCAGCGGTCTAGTGTGGCTGGGATCTGAATTTCCCTTACAACCAAGCATCACGCTTATCTGATGACATGCTGGTCTTGTGTCGATGACACAACAGCACTCACACTTTTGTTGCCTTTTTATTTTTATACTATAGCCAACAATAAAATCTGTTTGATTGGTTGGAGATCCATTTAATATATTCTGGTTGCTTCAGACGGACGGTGACACACAATGATATTCGCCATGATGAATTCAGTTTGACGTTCAATAATCCCCCATTTTTGCCTCATAATTCAGCAGCTCATTCATTTATTTCCGATTATATACCCCCAATGCACCACTTCCTGCGATTGGTCAACAATACCCAGTGTTTAAATGCGTCTGTTGTGAAACACCAGCCCACACAGGATGGTCGTGTTGTGGTGTGGGTAAAAAGGCTGTGTTCAACGGTATGATTTATTTTGTTTGGTTTCCGAATTTTGAACATTGATTTCCGGTCTCCATGGAGACCCCACTGGTCTTGACCAACGGGCCGTCACCGTTCAGTGATCAAACCAAAACCGTGTTTCGCCGAGAGGCTAAAAGCAAGTTAATGAAGTGATTTATTTTGTCAGCTTGAGGAGGACATAAACGCAATTTCAGGGGGAGAAAACGGAAAGGGTTCAGTGTCTAAGATGATACACATTATTAACCTGTTATTAGCTGATATCCGAGTCAGTAACCTTTACCCGAGTTCGGTTATAAGTGAACAATGTGTACGGTGTAGGGCCGACATTGAGTCTGTTGGGGGGCGTGTCTGATATCATCCCAGCTTCCACTTTTGCTGCCTGCTCCACAAAGAGGTTTCACACCATCAGCCTTGCGGTTGCTCTACGTTGTCATGCTTATAATTTGTGTCTGATTACGCATTTCAATTATAAGCTTAAGGTCGAGCTTGTATTGTGAACCCAAGCTCGGGGGTGCCATCCCATATGCACGGCCCCTGGCTGCTGACCAATGAGCTGCTCCGTGATATTGATGGGAGGGCGCTGTCCGATCTCTGCTTTGTTCACATTCCAAACAAGGTCTGGGCATGGCCCTGGAATGCTCAAAATGTACTGGCGGTCTGCCAAACATCTCTCTACAATCCTCTACCGCTCTGGTGAGAGTTAGGTTTGGTCACTGTACAAAGGAGCACCGCTGTAAGCGGCCCTCCATGCCCTCCATGCCCTCCATCCATCCCAGCCCTGCGCCCATCTGCAGCCTATCAAAGAGCAGGATACTCGTCACCAAACTGTTGTCGGTGTTTGCCGCTATCAGACAGCCCAACACACAAACACACAAAAAATGCACACAAGCACGTATAAAACCACAGCTAACGTGGATGAATAAATGATGATTCGATTACATGCGACCAGAACAGAAGTAACCCCGCTCCTTCTGCTCTCTCTCTCTTGGCAGACGTCCCAAGAATTCCTGGCCCAGCTGATGTCCGAGCTGGGGGGCAAGAATCCGGAGGAGACGGGGGGCTTCCAGGAGGCCCCGCTGGCCTACGATGCCATCTGGGCCATGGCTCTGGCCCTCAACAAGACCGTGGGGCCCCTCCGGGCCAAGGGCCGCAGGCTGGAGGACTTCAACTACAACAACCGGGACATCACGGCCGAGATCTACCGCGCCCTCAACACCAGCTCCTTTGAGGGTGTTTCTGTAAGCATGGACCCCCCCCCCCCCCCCCCCCCCCCCCCGTCTAGTCATCTATTTGACTCAGGCATTTGTGATGCTTGATGCAAGATGAACCTTAATATATGACTTGTTTCATTGCGCCTCCATGTGGGATGTAGCTCTGTTGAAGCGGACCAAAAAAAGACAAGTTAGGAAATGTATTTTTGCTAAACAATATTGTCAAGTTGCTCGTGACCTTTCCTTTGTAGGTGCAATGGTTTCACAACAGTAAAACACGTTAGCTTGAAAGAACATAATTTGGCATTTTGAACCACCTAAAACAATTACAAAAAGTACAACCAGTGTTAATGTATTCCCCTGAGAAATTCATGCACATACGTTGCCAGGTAACAGTGGGGGGTCATGCAGCATTAAGCGAAGAACGCTGCGATAGAGACGGTGAAAGTTTTACCGCAACACAAGCGGTAAAGCAGTTAACACCCCCTTTAAAAATCTTCCTCGGCAGCAGCTGTTAGTGCTGCTTCTGCCTTCTGCTTCGGAAACACCAACAGATTCTCTCTCTCTCTCTATCTCTCTCTCTCTCTCTCTCTCACTCTCTCTCTCTCTCTCTCTCTCTCTCTCTCTCTCTCTCTCTCTCTCTCTCTCTCTCTCTCTCTCTCTCTGGCTCTGTCTTTTGACAAAGAGAACATTTTCAAAAAATGACCAGAATCACTGGAGAAGGGAAGCAACAGTGTTAGGGTTAGGGTTAGGGTTAGGGTAGAAACGAGAAACGATGAAAGAACCTGAAACCCGGTGATTCTTCCCATCCTCCAGGGCCACGTTGTGTTTGATGCCCAGGGGTCCAGGATGGCTTGGACCCTCATAGAGCAGCTCCAAGGTACGTTGAGCGGCCTTTACCAACACTATGGGTGCACTGTTTCCTTATGTCATTTCCGGCAGTGACCAGGGCTGAGCACCAGGAGCCAACAGGATATAGGATTCAGATGCAGACCAGAACTCAGGAAATGGAACGAAAAAGGCAGATAATAGGAAAGGAAAAAAAAGGAAACTCAAAATCTCAGTCCCGCGAATTGGCTTGGAAAAGGCCAAACACTAGAGAGGCGACAATGACAAATACAGCTGTAGTGGCGAAAAACAGTTTTGGGGTGTTTCCATTAACCCCTAAATCCTATTTTTCATACTATTTTTACCCCACAGAGAAAGCAGGTGATGCAGTGTCAGACTCAAAGTTTGTTTCCAAAACATCCAATGAGAGAGAGTTTGACTGTCCACTGTTGCCGGTATGTTTTGTAAATAAAATAGAATACAAAATAGGGATGTAAGTATAGTTCAAGGTCCCTAAATCTTTAAAGTCCAAAGGCAAAAGAGCAGCAGGCTTCACAGGGACCCCAGGTATCAGGGAGGGGCAGGGGGGAGGATGGACGCGGTCGCTGAGGGGAGGGGAAAAGTCTATGGTCTGAGCCTGGCATTTCTAATAATTATGAAATATGTTTTGGAGCGATGCTACTGCATATTCAAATCCTTTTTTATTATTAAATTGCAGATGAATGAAAACTTTTTGCTTTCTTTTAATTTAGATCTTTCTTAAATAAGTATTCCCTTTGAATGTAGGATTTAGGGTCTCAATGTTCCCCCTGAAGAGCCTCCTCCTTCTAGAATTACACAAAAAGAACATGCATAAAAAGTTAATATCGCTGCTTGAATATTTTACCGGATGGTGAAGAATTTCCGACAAAAGCGACTTTCATTTCGCTTGCAAATTAGCTTTGATTTAACGTGACAAGTCTGTCATTTGGTTAAAGTTATCCTCAATTGCGTCCCCCTGTGTGGTTGTTATTCAAAGATACTTCATAGTGCGGCTGGAGATGGTAGGAATAATAAGGTGTCCAGTACGGGACATGTACTGGACACCTTATTAGTAACATGTATACGGAAACGCCTTTAGTCTCCCAAATCCGAGTTCAGATGAATCATCTAAAGTCTGACAGCAGGCTCGCTCCAATCTTGGTGACCAGGGCGTCTCACTTTGGCTTCACTTTCACCTCACATTGTATTAATTTAGACCCATCCTGTGGCTGGGGGCGGGGTTCAGTGAGCACGTAACAGACAGACAGCGAACACAAACTCGGCCAGAAGGAGTGAACTTCAACAAAGGTTTGAGGCCAGCGAGCTGAGGACGGGCGTCTGTAGAAACACACTCATCAGAGTCCCCTTCTGGAACATTCGCCTCGGTTGACCATCTCCGTAGCCCCACAGGAATCAAGGCGTGACTCTGGTCCTTCAGATGTTACATTTCCGGCCCAGACTCTGTGCCGTCTCCCCTCGGAAGATCTGCTATCATACAGGAGGCTTGCTGGATCTCAGACTCAAATGGAGTTGTTTAAGGGTTTATCTCAGTTGTGTTGGTGGCTGGCTAACGCGCACACAGCAGCTATCTGTTCAATCATTAAACGATGAAATTAAGAAATGCATTCACAAATATACTGACTTGGCGAAAAGCATTTTTTGCTTCTTTGTGTGTATGTGTTTGTGTGTGTGTGTGTGTGTGTGTGTGTGTGGGGGGGGGGTTGGCATTTGTGTGTGTGTGTTTGTTTGTGCTTGTGTGTGTGTGTGTGTGTGTGTGTGTGTGTGTGTGTGTGTGTGTGTGTGCATGTGTGTGTTTGTCTGTATGCATGTGGGTGTGTGTGCTTGCATATATATGTTTGTTTGCGTGTGTATGTGTTGTCAGGAAGGGGGGGGCGGTGGAGGGATGGGGGGGGGATTCCGAGCACTCATGCATTTCGTTATGACAATTATTTTCTTCCCCTTTCCCCTTGTCAATAATTACACACATTTAGTGCCGTCATCCTTTCATCTGCGAGGGAAGAGTGTGAGAGTGTGGGTGCTTGTGTGAGTCTGTGTGCGCGTGTAAGAGTGTGTGCATGCGTGTGAAAGTGTGTGTTTGCGTGTGAGTGAGTGTGTGTGTGTGTGTGTGTGTGTGTGTGTGTGTGCGTGTGTGTGTGTGTGAGAGTGTGTTTGCGTGTGAGTGAGTGTGTGTGTGTGTGTGTGTGTGTGTGTGTGTGTGTGTGTGTGTGAGAGTGTGTGTGTGTGCGTGTGAGAGTGTGTGTGTGCGTGTGGGAGTGTGTGTTTTCGTGTGGGACGATAGTGTGTTAGCGCGTTGTCTCTCTCTCCGCACCTGCTCCTTCATGCGGGGTCCCGGTTTGATCCGAGGGAACGTTTTGATCCCTGCACGCCTGTGTTGCTGTGTTCCTGTGTTCAATCCGTCTGGCTCTTTGTGTCCCTGCCGACAAAACACTGCGCTATCTGTGACTGCATAGCTGCAATTGGGTGGGGGGTTTGTTTTGTAGTACATTAGACGGGGTCGGTAGAATGGGGCATGATTAAACACTAGGCTTGTTCTCCGTCTTGCAGCTAATGCTTTCTCAATCCAGACCATTGTCCTGGCAGGGAATTGGTCATTACGGTTGAGCTGCACATGTTTTCTTCCCGATCCAGCATGTGAGCGTTGCTGTGTGGCAGGCTTTGCCCTCAGCCAGACGAGGACTGGACTCCTCTCAGAGCGCCGCGGTCCTGGCTGTGAGACACTCCCACTGTGGGAAAAGGAGCCGCGCCGCTTCAGCTCCATGATCCGCACCCAGACAGCCATGCTCTCAGGCCGAGCTTTGTCTCCAGCGCTGAGGAGCTCTCTGTAGACCCCGGCCCTCCCCACGCTGAATAAAGAGCGCACATATAAACACATGCTTTATTAAGCTCAATCTCATTGTCACCAAGATTTCTTGCTGGAAAACTATTGTTTTATATGGACAGGTTTTGCCACTATTTCAGGAATATTCACATGCGTTTTTAAGCGTATTATGGTTCTAATCAATGAATAAATGAAATCAGAGCAATGAGGCGGTCATTGAGCATTGTTAGATGTGCTCTTATACTCATTTGATCACGTTCTGCATGTCCAGTTGACCATCGGATAAATAGAAACATCACAGCAGCGCACAATGCACACACATTTGACCAGAAGATGAATACAGCTTTCAATGCATTCAAAGCACATCAACTCATGCATTGTTCATAGTGAAAGAAACGAAACAATGGGATGCAAATGGGATGCAAAAACGATTCAATAAGAAATTCTGCGTGTTGTTTATTTGCATATCCTTTTTGACGTGTGAAATGATCCGTATTAATTCATGTTCAATCGTCATGAAAGAAATTTAAATGCGCAAGAAATCTCATATCGTCTGTCGCAGAGTATGGTGGACGTCAGTCCAGTTCTAAAACAGCTGTAAACTGCAGCAGTTTGGTTTTTTTAGAGCAAACGATCCGCGACCGGCTTTGCTCTCGTCCACTGACCTTCATCGGATGTCCAGGGGGTGTTACTCCAGGGCTGCTTTGTTGGCCAATTGCATCTCACTTTAGAGCGCTTAGCTGTGCTTTTATTGCTATTTTTTGTCTGAGATTAAAGGAGCCATTGAAACGGTCCCGTTTTGCCTTGGTCTCTTAACTGATGAACACGTGTCTGCTAATACCGAGGATTCTATGACGCAGTACATATGCTAAAGTGGAAGCTGATTTCAACCTTGAAATCTTGTAGAGAATTTAACAAAAAAGAGGAATTAAAGAACTCTTTAAGATACTCGGCTAAACGCTGCACAGAACAGAGGGTTAAAGCACTCTTCTCTATTTTGCCTCTGGCATCTTTTCATGTTTGCGGCCGTGGGGGATGCCAAACCTAGATGAGGGAGATGGTGATTTACAATCCAGTTGTACATTTCCATATGGGTTTACACGGCACTTTGTCCCACTTTCATCGTTGTGCGCAGATCCATGCAAACATTCATTATGTGTGTGAGAAGACATGATCTCTCCCTGGTCCTCACTCTGTCTCCGTCTCTGGCCCGTGCATAGGAGGAAGCTACAAGAAGATTGGATACTATGACAGCACCAAAGGCAATCTGTCCTGGTACGGCAACGACAAGTGGATAGGTGAGTCGCATTCATCAGACACCATCCCCCTGCGCTCCTGTTTATCACTGTCTGCACGCATTCCCTCTCTGCTTTCATCCTCCCAGCCACTGGTACACACTCTCTCTTTCTCTCTCTCTCTCTCTCTCTCTCTCTCTCTCTCTCTCTCTCTCTCTCTCTTCTCGCTCGCTCTCTCGCTGTCTCTCTCCCTCTCTCGCTGTCTCGCTCTCCCTCTCTCTCTCTTTCTCTCCCTTTCTCTCTGTCGCTCCCTCAATCTCTCCCTCTCTCTCTCTCTATCTCGCTCTCTCTTTCTCGCTCACTCTCTCGCTGTCTCTCTCCCTCTCTCGCTGTCTCTCTCTCCCTCTATCTCTCTTTCTCTCTCCCTTTCTCTCTGTCGCTCCCTCTCTCTCTCTCCCTCTGTCTGTCTCTCCCTCTATCATCCTCTTTCTCTCTCTCTCTTTCTCTCCCTCCCTCTCTCTCTCTCTCTCCCTCGATTTCTCTCTTTCTCTGTATGCTGTATGTTGGTCAAATGCATGGCGGAGTCAAGTGACGTTTTATTTCCCGTGTTTTAACTGTGTGAGCTCCCAAGGAAATGAGGAGTCTCAGTCAGGAGGCCAGGGTCTGCAACCCATATCTACCCTATGTTTACCTTTCATCAGTGCAAACACGAGCCTTGGAAGAATCAAACGGCACCACCGCATATAGACATGAAGGAAAGAAGGGTGCTGGCTTCAGCCGCTAACAGGGCGCAGGGGGGAGGATGGGTGGTCGGGGTTTAGCTGCCTGGGGTTGGGGGTCCGCTAGCTGACAACGTGTGACCTGCACAGCCTTGGCTTTGGAGTTAAATTGTGACCCCGAAGTCCCCTCCATGTCCCGCGCCCCTGAAACATGTCTCTGGATCCCTGTGTTACAGCTGATGCTGCAGCCTCCCGCTGCGCTGAGGCTGCTCTATGAGACACAGACGCTGTTGGAGTGGGGAACATTCAATGGCGTTCTAAAGAGGGGCGTTCTATAGGAGTCTACAGACTCAGGTTGGTTTGATAGCGCCTCAAGCCCCCTTCACATAATTAGGGCAGAAACGCTCTGAACTGGCTCCGCCATTAAGCCCCTTCACATGATAAGAGTCTACTACTATGTCATCCATGTACAGCAGGGTACATGAAAAGGAACGGATGGATCAATGTGTGTTTATTCTTCCTGCGGTGAGCTCCACACCAGACTGCCTGATATGTTCTGAAAACATGGAATATATATACATATATATATATATATATATATATATATATATATATATATATATATGCTGTTGCTAAGATAATGTTTTTTTAGTCACCGCAAGCATAGCAACCCCATAGCAACGTACAGCTAAGCTAACTTTAGCTTTGGATTTAACTATATTTGTATACTACCTCTTCTTCCATTCTTCTTCTGTGTCACTTCTGGCTCCATCACGTTCGGCTTTTATCATTGGTTGCTCTTTGAAAATAATCAGAATCAGAATTACTTTTATTACATCTTATTGTACAAGAGTAAAATTCTTAGGCTTGGTTCCTCAACAGCCATACACCTCCACATGACAGCAACAATACAAGTAAATAAGTAAATAGTAAAAATAAGTAGCAGAAGTGGTAGTGGTACCAGCCATGGTCAAAAGATCAAAAGGTCATGCAAACACGATTTTGTATTTTGAACTTTGAGCGTAAAAGACGCTCTGCACTAGCGGCAAGTTCTGGCAATTTGGCAAGAGGCCAAAGTTTGATCGGCGCTTAGTTTCTCCCATAGGAGAGCACTTGCAGTCCAGTGCCTAGAGTTTGATGCCCTGATCAGGTTCACTACCGCAGAGAACCCTATAGAGAGAATGATACCACAGCACGGTTAAACACTTCATCCTGATTGGTCAATAACGTTCCAAGGGTGTGCATTATCCTCTGTGGTTTGCCGTTGTTGTAAAATGATTAACCCTTCATGGTTTACCCCTTCCGTACTCAAAAAACACACTGTTGAGTAGTTTTTTTATTAACAGATTTTTACTTCAGTGGAATTTAAAAAATAAGAAATTCAGCAACACACAGGTGGCAACACACAGGCGGCAACACACATCTTATCAGCAATGCGTGGAAATAGGTCTGGCATACTGGCTACCGGGGCAATAACAGCCAGTGGCTGATTAATAGGAATACATTAAAGATGCTGTAGGTACGATTTGAGCGTTAACAGAAGAGAGAAAATTTTAGAAAATGCTCCCTCCCTTCATCTCTGTGCACTGAGCAGCCGTGCGTTACAGGCACCTTGGTGGCGCTATGACAACACAGGAGCCAGAAGGGGATGACAGGAGAGAGGGTTCCCGCAGTGAATCAGGGGAGAGGTACCATAAATGAGCTGGGAGCGGTCTGAATCCAAGATGTCTGGTACTGAGGAAGGCAGGGAGGCACCCAGAACAGATATTCTCACTGAGCATATCTGTTCACTCACTAATATCTGGGAGCTGGAAACAAATCGTCTCTTAACTCTTCACCTTTTAACTAAACCCTTCTAAATGAAGCACAGGGACCCAGCCCAGGACAGCGCTTTTTGTTGACATCAGAGTACCCATCGGAATACCCTATCACTCCTCTCCTCCCTCCTATCCCTCCCTCCTCTCCTCCTGTCCCTCCCTCCCTCTCCTCCCTCCCTCCTATCCCTCCCTCCTCTCCTCCTCCTGTCCCTCCCTCCCTCCCTCTCCTCCCTCCCTCCCTCCCTCCCTCTCCTCCCTCTCCTCCCTACCTCCCTCTCCTCCCTCCCTCTCTCTCGTCCCTCCCTCCCTCCCTCTCCTCCCTCCCTCCCTCTCCTCCCTCCCTCTCTCTCATCCCTCCCTCCCTCCCTCTCCTCCCTCCCTCCCTCTCCTCCCTCCCTCTCTCTCCTCCCGCCCGTCTCTCCCCTCCCGCCCGTCTCTCCACTCCTGCCCGTCTCTTCGCTCACACCCGTCTCTCCCCTCCTGCCTGTCTCTCCCCTCCTGCCCGTCTCTCCCCTCCCGCCCGTCTCTCCCCTCCATTCCCTCCCATCAGTAAAATATAATGTGAAGCAATATGGTTGCAGATTTCTCCTTTGTCTCCTGGTGCTTAAACTCATCTCCTCACAAGCATCCCCTCGTAATACTTCTTGCCCACTGCATCCGTCGGATCCCATTGACTTTGACTGGGGCGGAGCCGCAATGCATTGTGGATCCATCCGTTCCGTTGGATCCGTCGGCTCCGTCAAGACGTTGAAAAATGTTCAACTTTTCAGGCAAACACAAACACAAACTCACACACATACACACACAAAGGCACACACACACACACACACAAACACACACACACACACACACACACACGCACAAACGCACACTCATTGACTACTTAGACACAATGACCCCCCCCCCCGGCTCCGCCGGAGCGGTCTCATGATTGGAATAAGCCAGCAGCGTGACTCGACAGTGGGAGGCCTCTCCTGGGGGAGTGTGACTTTGGTCGCACCCCCCCTCTGCCCTCGGTCACAGAGCCTTCGTCCCAGTGTTCAGGCTCCCCTCAGCTTCCTCCATCACCTGCTCCTCCAGCACCGCCTCACCCAGCGCTGGTAACTGCAGCAGTATGTTTAGGGGGTTTGGTTTGGGCTTCACTCATGTTGCCCCATGCTGTGCCTCCAACCCCAGTTTGTTCAAACTTCCCAGAGCATCACAGAGGGAGATTCTCTATCCCTCGTGGAATGAATGCCGTCACCCTGACTCTCTTTACAAACCTCCTGCCTTTTTATTCTCCTCAGCTCTTACCTTTCTAGTTTCCTTCTCTCCTACGCAACTTATTTTTTATTCGCCTTGGTTTGTTACTGTCCTTCCTCTCCTCCTCTTCTCCCTTCGATTCGGTTTCCCTGACAACTGCTGCATCACAGCCTCTCTCTTACTCTCCCTCTCTCTCCCTCTCTCTCTCTTTCTCTCTCTCCTTCTCTCTTGCTCTCTCCCTCTCTCTCCATTTCCCTCTCTATAACCCTCTCTCTCTCTCTCTCTCTCTCTCTCTCTCTTTCTCTCTTCCTATCTCTCTTCCTCTCTCGTATCGTTGCCCTGGCGACCGTGATGTGGCCTGTTACCATGGCAACTCACTGTCCCAATTCCACCATCAAGGGCAGGGTGTGAGGTATTAGTGTGGGTGGGAGCACATTCACACACACACACACACACACACACACACACACACACACACACACACAGACACACACACACACACACACACACATGCCCGCATGCAGACACACACACACACACACACACACACACACACACTAGCCCTCCTATAGTCCCCTATTGGCTCCGTCTCTCTGCCTGTGTAAACTCTGCTGGTGTCCTTGAGGCTGGGCCGTACAGTAGGTTTGCGTTGAGCAAATGAAAACACGGGCTCACATGCACATATATGCACTCAGAGATGATGGAGATTCTCATGACTGCGCATTAAAGTGTTCTTATATAATAGGCAATGTTTCCCCAGTATAAATATCCATTACAGTAAGCAGACAAGAACGTTGTGTGTAATGCTACGCGCTAGGATGAGTAGATGTAGCGCAGGGCTTCCTTTGGAGGACAAAGAAGGAGAGTTCAGCTCAGCGTCTAGCAGAGACCCTGTCTGTTCCCTCGCTCTCTCTCCAGCTCTCACACTCTCCCTCTCTGCACCCATAGCAACAAGCTAGCTCCACGCAACGCCTTCCTTCCTGTTCCTAATCAAACAATTAAAGACCACCACGCTACCATGGCTGCTATAAGAATCTTATTGAAACACGCCAAAGCGTCCCCAGATGTCAGGGTCTTGTGTGCGTATGCCCAGCGGGGGACAGGATGTCTGTTTGTGGCGTAACCCACTCAGAACACGCTGAAATATGCAACATTGCGGCGGGCATGCAGACCGTCTCTTCTTTCTCATGCATACATTGTTTCTGACAGATGTTGTGAATGTGATCCGCGTGTCAATGTGACAATTCCCCCCCCCCCTGCCCCAGTTCGGGTTATCATGGCAGGGAGACATGTACAATTAAATATGGCTTGAATAATTGAAGAGCTTGCATCATGGAAACCCTGAGTAAATAGGTCTGTGTGCAGAGAGAAGCAGGAAGATAGATCGCTTGTTTGCGGCGTTTGGATTTCTGTACACATCTCAGGAGTGTGGATTTTCTGAACGTTTTGATATCAATGTTGAGTGGGAGTGGGGGCTTTTACACCCATTCATGGCCATTTTAGAGAGGAGATCAAAGTGTATTCAAACTTTTGAAAATAATTGGATATGAAATGTGGACCATGACTTTGACATTATTTCATAGCACAGAAGGTTCGAGGTTCGTACTGTGAGTATCATGTTGTTCAGTCAGGGTTGGAGAGTGAGGAGGGCGTTCAACTTAAGACCTTACATGGAATGTCGCTAATATTGCTCCATCGGCTCTCTCTCTCTCTCTCTCTCTTGCTGTCCCTCTCTCCATCTCTCTCTCTTCCTCTGTCCATCCCTCTGTCTCTCCCTCACCTTTTCCCTCCCTCTATCTCTCCCTCTCTCTCTCTCTCTCTCTCTCTCTATCTCTCCCTCCCTCTCCCTCTCTCTCTCTCTCTCTCTCTCTCTCTATCTCTCCCTCCCAGTCCTTCTTCAGAAAAGCGTTTCATATTTTCCTAATCCTCTTACCTCTTTTCTCCACCTTACTGAATAGGGTTCTCTTAAAGAGAGGGTATTATAGAGAGCGGCTGCTGCCTAGTTTGTGCTTGGATATTTAGCATTCTGGGATATTGTTTTAAGGGACACACAGCCGTGTTCATTTGGTGTCTTTGGGTAACAGGATCACTGGAACAAGACGGCCCGTCTCAGTGCGTCGTATTGTGATGGGCACATGGAATGTAAACCTGTGTGTGAAGCTCACGTCTTTCCTCAGCTGGTGTCTTAATCATAATGTAACGCGCACACACACACACACACACACACACACACACACACACACACACACACACACACGCAGGCTCGTTCTGATACGGTTGCCTAGCAGCCTGGTTCGCTGGCTCCAAATGTCGTGTTGGTTACTCGAGGAAGCCAAACTACACACACTTTGTGCTGTGGAGCCTTGCATGTGGCTGGGATCCCATTATTACAAGAAGCTAGATGAGAGTTGCAGTCGTGACCTTCTTTTATCCATCTGCCTTTTCACAGGGCTTTTGGTTCCTGGTCAGTCTGAGGTCATTTGCCATAACTGCAGAAATGAGTTTTTTCCACTTTTCCAATAGAGAATTAAAGGCTTACTCTTTAAAGACTAACCGCGACAACTTAGACAATTACTCAAAAAAAACAGCGGAGACACAGAACTTCAAATTGGTTTTCATTCCAAACGTTCAAGGACACTTTGCGAAGCCCCTCAAGCCCACAGCCGCCTCTTCCTGCATGTTCTCATCTACACAGCAGCGCTTCTGCCTTCTTACCTAGCGTTGGATCATTTCAAAGAAAACAGGATGAAGATCTCAATGTAATCAAGGTCGGGTCAGGGAACAAACAAATCCAACAATGTTTCGACAACAACAACACAATAAACGTACGCTCAGCGCTTTACGCTTCATTCCTCGATGGACTCCACTTCCCCCCTCCGCCCATGGAGATACCGAGCCTCTAGCGATAGAGCTGCTAATTAACTCGCAGTACTGATGCTGATAGGGGGACTATGGGCACCAGCACCACTGTACGCCCTGCTGTCACTGATAGCAGCCGTGGGCTGAATGGGGGAACAGGAGCCGTTTGAGATGATCTTAAGGCTTCCTTCACTTTGATTCATTGTGTCTGAAATACTGGGGTTTCCCCTGTATTTCAGACACTTTCATGAATATTGCAGTTACTCCCCTTGTAACGGGGGGCTGACCTTCCCCTTGTATGAAATCACCTTGTTTCCACCGTGGTCTGAGTCACGGTGTTTCAGTGTGCACTCACATGAGGCCAAGCGTTGTTTTTTGCAGGTTGTTTTGAGCTTCGAAATAGTTTTGCTGTGATTCATTCCTGTCAACGCCCTCGTCAAGGGGAGTTAGGCCCAAACACGCTGCATGCTGGGACTTGATGGATTCATGGGGGATTTTCACAATTAATCACACAGGAAAAACCTCCCAAAGGTTAAGAGAAGGTAGAAGTTTATCGATCCTGGATCTGACATCCGGGTGTCACAGAGGGAGAATAAATAGAAACAGACACAGGGGGCGCCCCAGGGCTTCCTGCAGAGTGCGTTTAGGCTCAGTGCGTATGGCAGGGACCCGGATTAGATTCCTGCCAGTCGTGATTTGCTGCATGTCCTCCCCTCTCTCCCCCATACCTCCCAAAAAACAATTATATATATATATATATGACAGTATTTGAAAGTGACACAAACCTTCCATCTTCTCTGTTTTTCCTGCTGTACTTCATCAGTATTATAACTGATACCTGTAGTATATGAGTAGTATACCTGTAACATATCAGTATTATACCTGTAGTATATCAGTAGTATTCCTGTAACATATCAATATTATACCTTT
>NC_136946.1:16031135-16358635 GCF_949987615.1 Pollachius pollachius | reverse complement strand
GCTGGCCGTCTCCCAACAGATACATCCAGAACTCCCAGCCCTACCTGAACAACATCACGGCGGTGGGCTGCATGATGGCTCTGGCCGCCGTGTTCCCCCTGGGCCTCGATGGCCTGCACGTCGCCCGCAGGCAGTTCCCTGTGGTCTGCCAGGTAGGCCTCTCTGTCTGCTCCCTGCTGGGTAAGGGCCCTGTGGTCTGCCAGGTAGGCCTCTCTGTCAGTTATTAGGGGCGACCCTGGCTGTCTCTTAAATGACGGTGACACTGGCGTGAGCAAGCAACGACGCAAGGATGGTCGAGGAACGGCTCTGTTCGTTTTTACCTCCTGAGCCTTCATGGCTGTCTCTCTGCCGCTTGAGGAGAGCTGCGTCTCTAAATGAAAGTAGGGTTGGGGGGGGGGGGGGGGTTTGTTTTCATGTTCAAGGTCTTACTCCAAAAGCTATTAACCTTGGAGGAGGCTTAACGACAAATGTGCAGATATCTTAAGAGTTCATTTGATTTATTAATCTGTTGAACTGCAAAGTATTTTTTATTTCCTGTGTCTCATCCCCCGCCCCTCTGTTCTCCCCTCTCCTCCCCATGTCCTCTCTGTCTCCCCCTCTTCCCCCATTTACTCTCTGTCTCCCCTCTCCTTCCCCTGTCTCCCCCCTCCTCCCCCATATGATCCCTGTCTCCCCTATCCTCCCCCTGTCTCCCCCTCCTCCCCCTGTCTCACCTATCCTCCCCCTCCTCCCCCTGTCTCCCCTTCCTCCCCCATTTCCTCTCTGTCTCCCCTATCCTCCCCTTGTCTCCCCTCTCCTCCCCCTGTCTCACCTCTCCTCCCTCTGTCTCCCCTTCCTCCCCCTGTCTCCCCTCTCCTCCCCCTGTCTCACCTCTCCTCCCTCTGTCTCCCCTTCCTCCCCCTGTCTCCCCTCTCCTCCCCCTCCTCCCCCTCCTCCCCCTCCTCCCCTCTCCTCCCCCTCCTCCCCCTCCTCCCTCTCCTCCCCCTGTCTCCCCTCTCCTCCCCCTCCTCCCCCTCCTCCCCTGTCTCCCCTCTCCTCCCCCTGTCTCCCCTCTCCTCCCCCTCCTCCCCCTGTCTCCCCTCTCCTCCCCCTGTCTCCCCCTCCTCCCCCTGTCTCCCCTCTCCTCCCCCTGTCTCCCCTCTCCTCCCCCTCCTCCCCCTGTCTCCCCTCTCCTCCCCCTGTCTCCCCCCTCCTCCCCCTGTCTCCCCTCTCCTCCCCCTCCTCCCCCTGTCTCCCCCTCCTCCCCCTGTCTCCCCCTCCTCCCCCTGTCTCCCCTCTCCTCCCCCTGTCTCCCCTCTCCTCCCCCTCCTCCCCCTGTCTCCCCTCTCCTCCCCCTGTCTCCCCCCTCCTCCCCCTTCTCCCCTCTCCTCCCCCTCCCCCGCCTGCCTCCCTGTAGTTCCGTCTCTGGCTGCTGGGTCTGGGCTTCAGCCTGGCGTACGGCAGCATGTTCACCAAGATCTGGTGGGTGCACACGGTGTTCACCAAGAAGGAGGACAAGAAGGACAAGAGGAAGGTACGTGAGCCACTGAGTCTTAGTGGAGCTCCATCCAGATGGAGCCCTGGGGGGGGGTCTGCTGTCCTGAAGAAAACAATTAACACATGCCGCCCCAGGTGTATGTGTGTGTGCCTGTGTGTGTATCTGTGTGCGCACTTACGTGTGTGTGAGTGTGTCTGC
Organism: Pollachius pollachius; assembly: GCF_949987615.1. Lineage (NCBI taxonomy): Eukaryota > Metazoa > Chordata > Actinopteri > Gadiformes > Gadidae > Pollachius > Pollachius pollachius. The sequence goes on along the minus strand of NC_136946.1, from coordinate 16,356,960 downwards.
GCACTCACGAGTGTGTGAGTGTGTGTGTGTGTGTGTGTGTGTGTGTGTGTGTGTGTGTGTGTGTGTGTGTGTGTGTGTGTGTGTGTGTGCGTGTTCACTCGTGTGCTTGTGTGCACATGTGTGTGTGAGTGTATGTGCATTTACGTGTGAGTGTGTGTGTGTTGGGGTGTTTCTGGCCCGATATTGGCGTTTTATTAACTATGGGATGCGGGCGTGTGAAAGCAGCCGCTCCGATGTGAATAATAATGCGTCCCCGGTGCCTATGAATCAAAGCGCTGCTGCTCTGCCTCTGCTGGCATCCATCATCTCTGCTCACTGCTCTCCTCCTCTCCGTTTAGAGACACTACTTGTTTCTGCAGCTATTTATTTCACAATTCTCCACATCCGTAGGAGGTTCACGGTCAACATTTGGTGGTTTGGCCTTTAGGCAGGAGGAAATTCATTGAATAGAGAAGCTATTATTACCCCCTGTTTAGCTTACTTTTTCATAATCATTTCTCGCAAGTGAACGTAGGCGTAATGGCGCTGTGTGATGCAGCACAACATGGTAGGTACACACTATTCATGAGCTACACTATATCCTGTAAAAGATCTAACGCCTCAGGTTTTTACCGTGTTTATCTGTAGGCTTCCAGTGAGGGATTAGTGAGTTTAGAGCTCTGTTGTCCTTTCCAAAACGCAGCCCGTCATTCACGCCAGCTCACGCTGTGAAACGGAGAGGCTGATATTCAGACTGAGTAACTTTATTGAACTCTGAGCACTTATTAAGATTCTACAAATGAATATTTATTTTTGGTTAATGATTAGTTCATCATTAACACTTATTAAGAATCTACTAATGAATATTGATGATTGGTTAATGATTAGTCCATCATTAACACTTATAAAGAATCTACAAATGAATATACATGTTTGGTTAATTATTAGTCCATCATTAACAGTTATTAGGAATCTATAAATTAATATTGATGTTTGCTTAATGATTATTTCATCATTAGCACTTATTAAAAATCTACAAATGGATAGTGATGTTTGGTTAATGATTAGCTCATCATGAACGCCTTATAAAGACTTGACTGAATGTTGAATTAGTAATTTCCTTGTAGTCCTCCAGAGCGCTGTAGCAGCTGTAGCTGCTAAACGGCTAGGCGTGTCTGTTCTACATCTGGGTGGACGCCCCACTGTTTGTGATGTTCTCAGTGAGAGGGGAGCGTTTCCTCGTCGTGTTACAGGCCCCACAGTGTGTGATGTTCTCAGTGAGAGGGGAGCGTTTCCTCGTCGTGTTACAGGCCCCACAGTGTGTGATGTTCTCAGTGAGAGGGGAGCGTTTCCTCGTCGTGCTACAGGCCCCACAGTGTGTGATGTTCTCATTGAGGAAGGAGCGTTTCCTCGTCGTGTTACAGAGCACCACACTTGTTTAGTGCTCTATGAGCCTGCCGTTTCCTGCAGAGTGCCCCGAACACCTCAAGATGATATGAAGGGATTAATACATGTTTGAATAGCGGTTAAGAACAGTGATTGGGTGTTTGCCTAGTAATTGTCAACAAAAAACGCAGTAAGCTGCTTTATTGTGTTAACTGTAGGCTCCTTAAACAAAAGGCAGGTGCCCTGCAGGCAGCAGAACGCCCTCTGTCTGACTGGGGCCTATATTAGTTTTTAGTATAAAAGGCAGTAAGATATCCTTGAATCATATCTTTAATTTATTTGGCAAAATTAGTTTTGCATTCAGTAATATTACATATCTGCACGGAAAATTGCTTTCGGCAGACTAAATCAATAAAATATCAGTTTCCAACCCTAAATTCTCACTTCGGCCTATCCCTAGTGTGTGTGAGCATGTGTGTATGTGTGACTGTGTCTGTGTGTGGGTGTTTCTTTATATGTGAGTGTGTGTGTGTGTGTGTGTGTGTGTGTGTGTGTGTGTGTGAGCGCGCTTTTGTATATGTGAGTGTCTGTGTGTGTCTGTGTTGTTCTGCTCGTTTATCTTTGGGTGTGTGTGTGTGTGTGTGTGTGTACGGTGTGCATGAGTGTGTGTGTGTGCATGAGTGTGTGTGTGTGTGTGTGTGTGTGTGTGTGTGTGTGTGTGTGTGTTTGGGAGGCAGGATGGTTTTTACTTAACCATGAGGCCGCTCGCCTCCATACGTCAGACTGATTTATTCCTCCGTGGATCATCTTCATTTTGTACACCGTAGCTCTCTCCCCCTCTAGTTGGTCCACCGAGAGAGGTGACACCAATTGCTTGCCCTTGAGCGTTGCGTGGGGTCTATTTTTCATGTAACTACGGCCCCGAAACAGTTCCACAATTGGTCCCCGAGGCGAGAGACCCGCCTCCTCCAATCTCATCCCTGTCCTCAATAATTGAGCCCCCACGTCTAGCTGTGAGTGACACATGCTCCATCCAGTAGGGGAATAGAGAGGTATTCATGAAGGTTTTTAATCCCCTCAGGAGAGTGAGAGACAGAGAGAGAGAGAAAGAGAGATAGAGAGAGAGAAAGAGAGAGAGAGAGAGAGAGAGAGAGAGAGAGTGAGAGAGAGAGATAGAGAGAGAGAGAGAAAGAGAGATAGAGAGAGAGAGGGAGAGAGAGAGAGAGAGAGAGAGAGAGAGAGAGAGAGAGAGGCAGGTTGTGATAGAGAGGATAATATCATTGGGAGCTGAGATGGAAATTGTATGGCCAGCAATTGCAAGTCCCGGCCTCATTATTTTGGTCAAACGTCAACCTTTGGTCCGGTGCAGCTCGACAGCTATTGGCTGACCTATCTCCATGCACGGACCGGGACCCCCGGAACGTTCCCCGTTAGCAGTAATGCAAAATAAACAAACCTAAAGGGTGTAGCTCAGGGCCCGCACGTCTCGCTGTAGGCTAAGGCCAACCCATTTGTGTTTTAAATGAGTGTCTGGTGAGGATGGCCATCCTGCAGGTGGCATCACTTACACACACACACACACACACACACGCACGCCTCAGTCCCCGTGTTCCTGAGAACGTGTTCCCTGGCAGAGCGCAACCAGGAACCATTTATGAAGCTTTGTTTCTACATGAAGGCCCATCAGTCATATTCAGCTCTACATCATTATTAGGAGGGTGAGAAATCGGTTTCATCATTTATACAGCGTAGGTGAATGACTTACAAACTAGTAACAATAAAAACTGAATAATGCTGCAATTCAATACTTTTGTGTGAGGTCATCTAACATGAGGCAATGAGCGCCTACTTAGGATTTATAAGGGATATTTAAAGGCTGGAAACGCCCAAGTACCATTGCAGCAGTTCCAAGTAATAAGGAGTAAGAAGAAGTAAGGCATGGCGGTCATCGTGGTCAATGAGCCACCAAAGACCTGACTCCTGCTTTCTTGTGACCTAACTAATGAGGTTGCTTCATTAAATGGTTAGGAGTAATTTAACTTATTCAAACATTGAATTATCTCAACTTACACTTTGTAAATGATCTAATAAAAAAATATTTCATGATCATGTCAAGAATCCACAACTGATTATGAGTTACTTATGAGTGTTAATGCAGGAACAATGCAACAATGCTTCATAACTGATTAACTTACGCTTTCCTAGTTTACTGATGCCTCAGGTTATTCTGAAGTGATAGCCCTTGGTAAACAACACTTCTTAAAGTAGTACACAGTGGTTCACTTTAACCTTTGAGTGGATGAAGTCCTAGGGATGATAATGACTGTGAAGCAGGCAGGGACTTCACAGTGGAGAACCACCACCCAGCTCCGGTCTGCTGTGGTAACGATAGGGTAAGACAAAGGCAGGGGAGAGCGATGAGCGGGGCGGTCCCTGTGGAGGGGAGGGGCTCCACTAGTGGGGGTCCCCTGTGCTTCTGTTTCCCCATCAACAATAACCTTGAAGCACTGAAGCTTGTGACTAATGACAACGACATCAACAACAACAAATTCATTCCACCAAGCGTTACGCGCGGCACTGTGGCCTCTGAAACCGCTTCACTGTTGAGTTTATTTCTTTATTAGAATACATGAAGGGTCCCTATCTCTATTGATCGGGTCCTGGAGGCTGCCCCCCCCTCCTACTTGGCTGCCGCCGGGGGCTTGGGGGCAGATTGAATCGGTCACAGCTACAGAGGGCCCACGGTTTCCCTGGTCAAGCTTGGCTTCTCTTCTATTTATGGCTCAGTAAATCCCTAGCCTGGAGCCATGGGGAAGGGGATTTGGGGTAATATCTCTCTGCCCCTCCACCTCCCCTAGTATAGTAACCTTTCCACATTGGGGACGTGTTTGTGTTCATTTCTCTGTTTGATTAAAGTCCCTAATAGTCCATATTTTGGAGCTTACTTACTATTCATCAAAACACCCAGAAGCTTTGGTTGAATCCAAACACATTTCGTCCATAATATACAAATCCTGCCATGTTGGTGACATCAAAAGTTGGCATTTTCCCAAAGGAAGATTCTCCAGGATTTTTCGGTATGTCAGCAGGATCTGATTTAATTCCAAAGGATTTGTTGCAGTAATTTTTCCCTCTCAGACGTCGTTGCCTGAACTTACTGCTACGGTATATAGGACAGCTTAGCGGTGTACCCTGCTGTGTTAGTCAAAAGCATAATGGTTTTAAAGCTGCACTATGTCACTTTTCCTAACCCCATGTACCCCATTAAAGCATATACATCCGATATATGCTACCATAGGAAATACACTACTGTTCAAAAGTCAATAATTTCATGTTTTCCATGACAGTTAATTGCACAAGGTTTTTCCAGTCATCAATTAGCCTTTCAACACGATTACCTAAACAATGTACAATTAGGGCACAGGAGTGATGGTTGCTAGAAATGGGCCTCTGTTATTCCATAATTCCAAGCTAGAATAGTCATTAACCACCTTAACAATGTCTAGACTGTATTTCTGATTAATTTTATGTTATCTTCATTGAAAGAAACAGTGCTTTTCTTTAAAAAAAAATAAGCACATTTCTAAGTGACACAGAACTTTTGAATGGTAATTTCGCTATAACTCTAGCTACAACTCAAACCACTAGAGGCTGCTAATGGGCAAGTGTAGATAGTGCAGCTTTAAATGTCTATTCATGTCCATGTTCTCCCTGTTTTGCCAACAGCACCTTGAGCCATTCAAACTGTATGCCACGGTGGGGGTGCTGCTGGGCGTCGACGTGCTGTCTCTGATGATCTGGCAGATCGTGGATCCTCTACACATCACAGTGGAGGTACCATCCATACACCATCCTCTCCCCCGTCCCGCTGGCTGTCTGGCTGCTGATGGTTGATCTGTAGTAATCTGAGTTCAACTCAATGAAGTTCTTCTTTGTTTGTTTTGTGTGTGTGTGTGTGTGTGTGTGTGTGTGTGTGTGTGTGTGTGTGTGTGTGTGTGTGTGTGTGTGTGCGTGTGTGTGTGTGTGTCTGTGTGTGTGTGTGTGGTTGTATATGTTTGTGTGCGTTTGTGTGTGCGTGTTTGCGTGTCTGCGTGTGTGCGTGCCTGCGTGCGTTCGTGTGTATATGTGTGTGTACTTGTCTGTGCGTATGTTTGCGTGTGTGTGTGTGTGTGCGTGCGTACGTATGTTTGCCTGTGTGTGTGTGTGCGTGCGTATGTTTGCTTGTGTGTGTGTGCGTGCGTATGTTTGCTTGTGTGTGTGTGTGCGTGCGTATGTTTGCTTGTGTGTGTTTGTGTGTGAGCAGAAGTTCACTCGAGAGGCCCCTAAGGGGGACTTGGATGTGTTGATCCAGCCGCTGCTGGAGCACTGCAGCTCAGAGAAGATGAACACCTGGCTGGGTGAGACTCATCCCTCTGTCTCTATCTGTCTCTCTATCACATCATCCCCACCCTCCTCCCTAAAGCAGAGGGTGCCCGGGATGAATACTGCATTCCTCGTAGCATATAGTATTTGTTGATGACTCAGATTCCGTTTTGATCCTTTTAGGAACTCCCGACACCTATGGGTGCATAATGCCGTGCAGCCATTTTGTGCTGTGTTATTTGTGCCCGGGGGTTGAGCACAAAGCATTAAGGACATTACCCGCCTTTATACTTTCTCAGATCTGTTTCAGCATTTCGCAACTTCTTTGCAAGATGTAGAAAGACAACCCGACCACACAACGAGAGAAACATGAAAGGCTTTGGTCCTTGTTCCAGAGAGACCGTGACAGCAGAATAGAGGGTTTGTGTCCCTTCATCAGCAGACGTTAGGGGGGTGAGCTGAGGAAGAGGCTTCTAGCAGCAGCTGTAATCTGCAGCGTCCCCCCCCGTCCCCCCCGGTGACTAGCGTTGCATATTGAGCTCCCTGTGATTACAGCCCCGGCTCCACGTCAACGTCAGCGCAGTAAACAAGTACATATACACAGAACATCAACCCAGCGCGCCGCTCGGGGACTACACAAAATAACTACTTTACGGGCGCACCTGACTTAATATTCAATCTGTGGGGATTTTTCTCAGCAAATATTGAAGAATTAAACCATCAGATTGTTTGAGTGTGTTGTTACTTTTGAGTTTGGTCTCTATCAGAAAAAAGTATTTCCTTCTAAATTTTCGTTTCCCTTTTTATAAATGACTTCATGTATTATAATCGACTCATATCTATATGAGAGATGACATGTTTTAGACTGCAGGGGTTACGATTCAGTATTTGACAGACATGAGATTCTACTAACATATTCATATTGTTTAAATGTACGCAACATTTTAGAAAACAATCTGTTTTCCTTTTCCGTCCGTGTTGTCGGCCCTCGTGAACCCGGTGTGCATCCGTTGCTTTTGGAAAGCGTCAGAGTGAGAGCCCTTGCTGGCGTTGTGAAGGGTTGGTCTGGATGTACGAGCCTTGACCTCAGCGTCAACGTAAACCAGTCCAGATCCGCCAAGGCTACAGCGGCTGTCCCTGTGGCGGGAGGACCATTGTAGCGCGCCGCAGGAGTCAATACTTCCTACCCCATCCCCGCATTCACGACCTACAGCTGTGGCTGCTGGCCGTCAAAGAGCCCCGCCGTGCCAAGGACAAGGCGCAGAGAACCCCAAACCCTTCTTCAGGTCACTGCCAACCCCCCCCGCCTCAAACCATGCAGTCCCATTAGCATATCATACCATCTGGACCGCATAATAACACACACGCGCGCGCACACGGCGCTCGCGGGCATCAACGCACACACGCACACGGAGCCACGCACAGCCAGTCTGGGCAGCGTTAACGCAGAGCTGGCAGAGAGGACAGCGCTGGACCTGAGTGGGCGCGAGGAGGAGAAGGGAGGTGTGGCGGTGGGAGGAGGAGGATGGACCCCTGAGGATCCACTCTGACCTGTTGCCGGTCTTGCAGGTGTGGTGTACGGCTACAAGGGCCTGCTTCTGCTGCTGGGCATCTTCCTGGCCTACGAGACCAAGTCCATCTCCACGGAGAAGATCAACGACCACCGCGCCGTGGGCATGGCCATCTACAACGTGGCGGTGAGTCAGGCTGCCGCTGCCGGCCGAACGGGTTCAGCATTCACACATGCACATGGGGAGGTAAACACAAAGGTGTGTCATCACACCCTGCAGTGCTGTATAGCAGCTGCTGTGGGTCCGGGCGGCCAAGGTTAATCTGATTGTCAGTTGTGTTTCTCGCTTTCGCTCTCGCTCTCCTCCCAGACTTCCGCCCTCTCCTTTCACTTCCTGTCCTCCACCACCTCTTTCTCTCTCGCTCTCACTCTCTCTCAGTCTCACTTTCCAGTCGCTCTATATCAGTCTCTGTCTATCGCTCTTTATTTTTCTCTCTATCTCTCTATATATATATATATATATATATATATATGTATATATATATATATATATATATATATATATATATATATATATATATATCTGTGTCTCTCTTTCTGGTTTCGTTTTACTGCCAGCGTCAAACACACTTAACTCCACACGTCTGGAGAGCAGAGTGAGATGGCCGAGAGGCAAAGGATCCTTCTACTGAACAGCTCCCACCGCTGGTGGGGATAGTGGCCGGCCTTGGTCAACACACCACTGCTGTGAGCTGCCTTTGTAATGGGCCTGGTATAAATAGACAGAGCTAAATATATATGCTAATGATTCCCTAGGTATCACCATAATGAGGTCACAACTATTGTACGAGCTGTGACTACATACGTAGGTGCAACTACAGTAACCAGCCCTCTTGCATATAGTCAATTAAAAGCGTGTCCAAGAACGTCAGAAGTTACTACACACTAATTTCATTCATCTAAAGATGAAAGCTCGCCTATCATTACAGTAAGAGGAGTCTGCGTACTTGTGATTAAAATGATGTGGAGCTCATGCAGGTTTTCTTCCCCCAATAAACAAGACAATGTCTTGAATACTTGATCCTTGGCCGTCGGTTTTGAACTTTCTAATGGCAACAAGCTGACTGGCCAGAAGCTGCTCTTTATTGAAGGGCCCCACGTTGTCCCACTGTTCTGACACAAGCGGTGAGGTGCAGGGGACGGGGGCGGGGAGAGGAGCTAATGGCTACTCCGGAGGGAGTCTGCATCAGCCACAGCAGAATTATATCTGACAAACTGGATTTACGCCAGGCATCTCCATCTGAGGAACAACACCACGGCGCGCAAGTGATATTTATATCCCTTCACAGGCGTCAATAGGCCCTCCTCTTCTTCTGCACACACACACACACATGCATGCATACCTACGCACAACCACACACACATACCTACGCTCATGCACATCCACATGTAGAAGCGTACAACAGGAGCGTACGGGCACACACAGACGCGCACACACACACACATGTGCACACACGCAGACACACACACACACACAAATACAGACACAGACAAAATGGTTGTAGTTTAATTTGTCTCTGAGGATAGTCCATGATGCAGCGAACCCAATCTAAACCCAAAGATGAGTGGGAGAGATGCAAATGAGTTACAGAGGGAGAAAAATTGCCTTTTGTCTTTGGTGTTCTTATTTTATAACTCTGATTCTCTCAATTCCATTAATGTTTGGAAATCAACTGATTCTGGTTAGACGCTTTTATACTGTATATTTTCAAGGAATTAAACTGTAATGCTATGTGTAGGTAGCATTACCATGCATGATCATGTATATATATATATATTCACAACTGTTTAACTTTTTAACCCTTATAACCTGAAGATAAACTTTCCCATTATACCAACCATTTCATAATATTTTTTGGAACAAATTTTAGGCGATAATGATGCAAAGAAAAAGGAAAATCTGCATTCATTTTTTTTCACTGAATAACAGGGATGAAGGAATTGCAGATCATTGATCACATCCTATTGATTGTAGACCTCCACCCAAACCATCCAACCGCTTACATTGCCTCCTGTCCCTCACCGACTTTCTGTCTTTGTCCCTGTATGTCTCTCTCCTTCTCCTTCTCCCTGTCTCTGTCTCTCTTCTCTTCTCTTTCTCTCTGTCTCTTTCTTTTCTCAGTCTCTCACTGTCTGTCTCCCTCTCTCCATCTCAGTCTCAGTCTCAGCCTCTCCCTCTCTCAGTCTCAGTCTCAGTCTCAGTCTCTCCCTCTCTCAGTCTCATTCTCAGTCTCAGTCTCTCCCTCTCTCCGTCTCTCCCTCTCTCTCCCTCTCTCTCTCTCTCTCTCTCTCTCTCCCCCCCTCCCTCAACTCCACACCTAGTGACACATGGTGGTGTGTCTCTGACCCACTGTTACGGCTCCAGGATGTTCGCTTGCTACGTCTAGGGGGGAAGTAGGGGAACCATAACACATGTAACTGTTGGACTGACTGGGAGAACAATAACGCATGGCACAACAGCAAACTAGTTACATAGGTATTTATTTGGCGAGCATTCCGCCAAGGGGAATAGGGAACTATAAGCGGAGCCAAATCAAAGAAAACAAGATAAAGTGACAACTAACTAGTGCACACATACAACCTAGCTAATACATACAGAGGGTGGACCCGCTTCTAACCTGATGTAATAACAGAGGAAAAACTATGTGATGGTAGTGTACACCCAAGGGTATCTTACCTATTCACCTAAACCCCTATGGCATCTCAAAAACAAAGGCAACAGCATGACACAGCCAACAAACAGGCAGACAATGGCGTGTTACAATGGCGACAGGCAGGTGCAGGTTATCAAGGCCTGATGACACTGATTGGCCATCAGACAGCTCCCAGATTGGACAGGGGGTTGGACGATGGTGGAGGAACAGCCAATGGCGTGAGACCTACGGAGAACACAGGAAGACACAGGAAAACGGCCGCACACGTAACACCCACTGTCCCAGTGTGGCCAGTGAGGGCCCCTAGTGACGGGGATGTTTGGTGTGGTGCTCCCCAGGTGCTGTGTATGATCACCGCCCCGGTCACCATGATCCTGACCTCGCAGCAGGACGCCTCCTTCGCCTTCGCTTCGCTCGCCATTGTCTTTTCCGTCTACATCACCCTGGTGGTGCTCTTCGTCCCCAAGGTGTGTATGTGTGTCTCTGTGTGTGTGTGTGTCTCTGTGTCTGTGTGTGTGTGTGTGTGTGTGTATCTGTCTATCTGTGCGTCTGTCTGTCTGTCTGTCGGTCGGTCTGTGTGTGTGTGTGTGTGTGTGTGTGTGTGTGTGTGTGTGTGTGTGTGTGTGTGTGTGTGTGTGTGTGTGTGTGTGTGTGACTTCATGACTGTGCATGCAATTATTTCTCACTTGGCACCAGTTTGACCTTGAAGTATTGTAATTAATGGAGGATCAGGACAACAGAGCGCTCTTTATGTGTTGTTAAACGCACTGCAGGGAGAGAGAGCAGAAAAGAGCAGAAGAGTTTAATCTAGGGCTGATTTGAGATTCATCTAAAGTAGCAGGCTTTATGCTTCAGGGTCATATGAGGCTACTGTACTATATAATATAGTCTACTATATACTGGTAGATTATAGGGTTATAGGAGGCTAGTGTACTATATAATATAGTCTACTATTTACTGGTAGATTATAGGGTTATAGGAGGCTAGTGTACTATATAATATAGTCTACTATATACTGGTAAATTATAGGGTTATAGGAGGCTAGTGTACTATATAATATAGTCTACTATTTACTGGTAGATTATAGGGTTATAGGAGGCTAGTGTACTGTATAATATAGTCTACTATATACTTGTAAGTTATAGGGTTATAGGAGGCTAATGTACTATATAATATAGTCTACTATTTACTGGTAGATTATAGGGTTATAGGAGGCTAGTGTACTATATAATATAGTCTACTATATACTGGTAAGTTATAGGGTTATAGGAGGCTAGTGTACTATATAATATAGTCTACTATTTACTGGTAGATTATAGGGTTATAGGAGGCTAGTGTACTGTATAATATAGTCTACTATTTACTGGTAGATTATAGGGTTATAGGAGGCTAGTGAACTGTATAATATAGTCTACTATTTACTGGTAGATTATAGGGTTATAGGAGGCTAGTGTACTATATAATATAGTCTACTATATACTGGTAAGTTATAGGGTTATAGGAGGCTAGTGTACTATATAATATAGTCTACTATATACTGGTAAGTTATAGGGTTATCGGAGGCTAGTGTACTGTATAATATAGTCTACTATTTACTAGTAGGGTCTAGGGTTATAGGAGGCTAGTGTACTATATAAAATATTGTTTTATATTAGGAGGGCCTAGGGTTTTGGTTAATAATTGGGTTGGCTTATTATTAAATTGACAGCAGACTGTCAATTTAAAATGTCAACCGAACATGTAGAAACCTAAGGTGGCGGTTCTATTTTTTATCACGCTAAAGTTTGTAACTGCAAATTCAATTCCATTAATATAATTATCTTTGAATAGGCCAGTTTAGATTGTTTGGGCTGTAAGGTTTGGTGTCTGGTGAGGCGTGAAAATAGAAGTGGAAATAACCTCATTAACATTGGCTGGTTACCTATAACATGCCATGTTACTGCAGTACTTTCGGCAGTAACAGGACCATGCTGATTGCAATCAGGCTAGAATGCTCCCTTATGGAGCAGGAGGTAAAGCCCCCCCCCCCCCCACCCCGAGAGTCTAGCTTGCATTTGATTGGCTACCGCAGATCGCCCCCCCCTTCCAAATCAGGAGAGGGCTCCCAGCCCCCCCCACCCTCCTCTCTCTCCATGTGAGCCCAGCATATGAAGCGTCAGCTGTAATGAATTGCCTTTCATCATAAGCGGTGGATTCGACTGGTCCCAGCCAATAGATATAAATTGCCCAATCACAGGGCAGATTGCCCACGCCCTGCCCTGTCTGCATTGATATTTAGCTATGGTATCACCAATTCTTTCCAATCAGTCGCTGTTAGTGTGTGTGTGAGTGTGTGACTTGCGTGATTGTAATTCAAAAAAATGTCATTGGCTGCCATTTTGACACTGACCCATTGCATTTATTCAGACAATGAAAAACCAAAGTCTACGTTTACGGTCAAGTATACACTGTCATTAAGCAACAACGTTGTTTGTGTATGAATGTGGGTGTGTTTGTTTGTGTCTATGCGTGTGTGTGTGTCTGTCTGTGCATTTGTGAGAGTGTGTTTGTGTCTTTGCATGCGATTGTGTGTGTCTGTCTGTGCATGCATGCCTGTGTGATGTGTGTGTGTATGTGTGAGTGCCTGTGTGTGTGTGTGTGTGTGTGTGTGTGTGTGTGTGTGTGTGTGTGTGTGTGTGTATGTGTGCCTGTGTGTGTGTGTGTGTATGTGTGTGTGTGTGTGTGTGTATGCATGCCTGTGTGATGGTGGCCGTGCCTGTGTGTGTGCCTGTGTGCCTGTGTGTGTTTGTGTGTGTAGATGCGCCGTCTGATCACCCGAGGGGAGTGGCAGTCGGACGCCCAGGAGACCATGAAGACCGGCTCGTCCACCAACAACAACGACGAGGAGAAGTCCCGGCAGCTGGAGAGGGAGAACAAGGAGCTGCAGAAGATCATCCAGGAGGTGACGCCGCCCTCCCATTGGTCCACTGTAGCCCCCTCCCATTGGTCCACTGTAGCCCCCTCCCATTGGTCCACTGTAGCCCCCTCCCTTTTGTCCACTGTAGCCCCCTCCCATTGGTCCACTCTACCCCCCTCTTCCCCATGCTTGAAACCACATGGCATGATATGACATATTTCTTATGGTCACAAGACATGTCTCTTACTGTTGCATGTCACATGATATCAAGACAAAGCATTGCTGTACTGGCTTGGATAGCGTGTTGTGGGTTCAGAAGGTGAGGTGATCTATCCAGAGGAAATACAGCGAGACAGAAGTCAAGACCAATTAAACAGGGATCAGCTGTTCATCACAGTCCCCCTGACTGTGCACAATACAACGTTAGGAGACAGAGATAACAAGGTAGAGAGAAAGGGAAAAAGAAAACAAAGTATAACAGCAGGTGCGGTCAAAAGAAGTAAGACACACAGTTTAATGGTTTTTCAACTTTTCCCTTTGCTTTAGACTTTTTAATGACGTATGTGTACATGTTTTAGGTCTGCTAAGCAAGAAAAATCTAAGTCTGAGCCAGGGGGAGTATTTGCTTCCACCGAGAACCCCCTTCAATAAGTGTGTGAAACTGCTTGTTTGCGCTCAAACTTTACTCCCGTTATAGTGAGACTTCAGACCAGGCAGTGGGCGGTGCTGAAGTGCAGTAGTCTCACCTCCCGGCTACCCGCAGTGTTTACAACGTCTCGGGGGGTTGAATTGGCTGATCAATTCGCGTTCCACCAATCGCAACAGAGTGGGCGTGCTGACCAATCACAGGAGACTGGGCTACTCGGGAGGGGGGCCTCAAAGCGTCACGATACTAAACAGAACGTTTTTGAAAATACGCTGTATTTGGTTTCACAGTAATGAACAGTGTGAGAACAATAAGGGGTATTTCAAACATACAGACATGTAAACCCTATTCTAGTAGTAACCCCAAAAGGCAACAATTAACCCTTAAGCAGCCTGATGTGTGACCTCTAACCCGAGCCCCGCCCCTCTGCAGAAAGAGGAGCGCGTGTCGGAGCTGCGGAGCCAGCTGACGGAGCGCCAGGCACTGCGCTCCCGGCGGCGCCCCTCCGCCGCCAGCGCCACGGTCGCCGCCAGCAACCAGAACCACAGCTCCCAGTCCCCCCAGTGCCACCACCCCTCCGACCCCAAGTCCCTGGTGCCTCCGCCCGGCTACCCCGCCCCCTCCACAGACAACCACGCCCCGCTGCCGCCCTCCTTCTCCACCGCCACCAGCCTCTACCAGACCGCCGACGCCAAGATGGGCCGCAACAACTGCCACACCGGCCGCCTGCAGCTGCTCTACAAGTGACCCCGCCCCCCCGCGGCAGGGGTCCGGGCGGAGCCTCAGGTGGGGCGGGGGAGGGAGGAGGCTAGGCTTCGAGTTGGATGGTGAAATTGTCTTTGTTCCGATAAAATGACAAAAAAAAAACTGTTTCTACCGCTTGCGTATCCCGGTCGCATGACGATAACAATAGGGGTTTCTGTTTTCATTGAACTTGATCGGCGGCTGCGATTGGCCCGGATGAAGACTTTGCACCCATGACTATGGAAGTAAATCTGTGCCATCGGATTTTGAAAATAAAAAGCCATTGAATTCTAAGCACTGAATATTTATGCATTGAATTAACCTATCCGGATTTTTCGCCTCTGAATATAACTCTTTACCTTTTTCAACAAATCAATTTCACATTTATTTTTCATTTTTGATGTATGAAATTCAGTGTTAACATCCGGTGACCCAAGGAAGAGCAATCCATCCTAGATGCTAGATCGCGGTCAAGCAAGGAGAGCGGTTCTTTCTTTCTTGATACAAGCGTTAATTCTAAACACCATTTTACACAGTAGCCTATAATAGGAAATGCTCAGAGGTAAATCAACGTCATTAAACACTGACTAGCTTTTTATGGGGAGAGAAGCAACGGTGGTGGACCTTACTAAACGCCCTATCCATTGTATCGGTCTGTAAAATGATAATCAAAGTAAATGAAATGTATTTATTAAGCACATTTAATATCGAGGGGGGGGGGATCTTATCTTTTATTTATGTTTTTGATAGAATGCACACCGTTTTAGTTTTAGTTCTTCAGTATGAAATAAACTATGAGCTAATGCCTGTATGTGAAATGTGTGTGATGCAGTAACCTGTCTGGATTTACCTGCAGCGTAAGGGTAATTGGAGTAGGTTAGGGAGACCAATTTATTAGGGCACCAATTTGATGCGATCCGAGGTCCCTTTGCCTACGTTTGGTGTGGTGCTGGGGCGATCTGAAGCCCGCTGCCCACTTTCCAACGAGAGCACTTATATTCAGAGGCAAAAAATCTAGATACGTTATTTCAATGCATAAATATTCAGTGCTTATAATTCAATGGCTTTTTATTTTCAAAATCTGATTGCACAGATTTACTTCCATACATGACCAGACTCTCTCCGCTCCCTCGCGCGCTCACTCGGAGTGGAGATCACAAAAAGTGTGCCACAATTTACTGCTCATCGATTGCTTTCCAAGAGAAGGGCGTCGGCCTGCTCACATCGTCCAATCCCAAAGCTTGCTCTGCCGTCAGCCTCTGTGGCCGTGCTCTCACCCCGTTGCTCGACCAATCCGAATCAGAGGAGGTAGTATCTCTTATTCATCAGCGAGTGTGTGTCATTACATGATGTTTACCCTAAGCCCTGTATCCTGGTGTGGGAGGATAGTGCTTCTGACTGTGCCAAAGGGCCCACGGCCCACTGCAGCTTACGGAACGGGTAAGCTGCCCCTCGATGCTGAGGATGTCCTCAGCATCGAGGCGTCCTGTCAAGCTGTTGTCAGGGTTAAAGATGTTGATGTGTGTGAGATTTGTCTGTATTATCTCTGTTCAAAGAGACGTGTCGTGGTTCACTCACCGAATGGCCTCCTCTGTGGCGGTAAAGGGAGAACGTGGTGGCTCCGGGCTCATGGGGGGGTCTTGGCTCATGGGGGGGTCTTGGCTCATGGGGGGGTCTTGGCTCATTGGGAGGGGCGTGGCTGAGGGCAGCTGCGGCCCTGTGTCAAGTGGGCTGGAGGCGTGCCACTGGACGTGGCTCTGTGGAAGCATCAATCAAACCCCTTTCAATTTCTTGGTGGTGAATCTTGTTCACAGCTGTTGTTTTTACCAGCTCTCTCTTCTCCCTCGATCATCGATCACTTTGCCAAAACTCAATGTGTGCGTCAGCATAGACCAGCATACTGTCCTACCCACATGGCCAGCGTCCTCGTGGCTGAACCAAGCTCTACATGTCATGGCACCGGACCCTAGTTATGTACTGATGAGGGCTGATCTTCTTTGGCTTCCTGTTTAAACCCTGGGTCTTGTGCTGAAGAGTGACTCTTCCTTCCATCCCTGCGGAGCGGTATGGCCTCTACAGGTACCTCTGTTTTAGAAAGACCTCATTGTTTTTTAACAGTGGATAACGAAGAGGAATGGATGCTTTTACATGTCACCCAAAATCCCCTTGTGAACCTCAGACGGGTCTAATTGGTTTTGCTTTCTCTGCCTCTTTGCTTAGCTCCTTTTTCTTAGTGTGATGACATAAGGAGATTTCTACTTGTTTTCTGAAAAAGTACAATTCTCCAGAAACTTTCCAGAAACTTTTATTTTGGTTCCTCAGTGACTGTTTTTGACAGTATTAATGTTACTGTGGCTCTCCAACCTGTTGTGGTCCACAGCCCGGTACAGACAGTGTCCATCACACATCACAATGCCATGTGAACAGTGCCAACGCCAGGTCATCAGCACCTCTCAACACATCCCTCTGGAGACGGCCTCTCCATCCCTCTGTGTATCAGTGACCTGGACGGTCTCTCCATCCCACTGTTAATCACTGTACTGGATGGTCTCTCCATCCCTCTGTTAATCAGTGACCTGGACGGCCTCTCCATCCCTCTGTTAATCAGTGACCTGGACGGTCTCTCCATCCCTCTGTGTATCAGTGGACTGGATGGTCTCTCCATCCCTCTGTTAATCAGTGACCTGGACGGTCTCTCCATCCCTCTGTGTATCAGTGGACTGGATGGTCTCTCCATCCCTCTGTTAATCAGTGACCTGGACGGTCTCTCCATCCCTCTGTGTATCAGTGGACTGGACGGCCTCTCCATCCCTCTGTTAATCAGTGTACTTGACGGTCTCTCCATCCCTCTGTATATCAGTGCACTGGACGGTCTCTCCATCCCTCTGGCTGTATATCAGTTTACTGGACGGTCTCTCCATCCCTCTGGCTGTATATCAGTTTACTGGACGGTCTCTCCATCCCTCGCGCTATGTATCAGTGTACTGGACGGTCTCTCCTCCCTCTGCATATCAGTTTACTGGACATCTCTCCATTCCTCGCGCTGTATATCAGTGTACTGGACGGTCTCTCCATCCCTCTGTATATCAGTGTACTGGACGGTCTCTCCATCCCTCTGTACACAGTGTACTGGACGGTCTCTCCATCCCTCTGTATATCAGTGTACTGGACGGTCTCTCCATCCCTCTGTATATCAGTGACCTGGACGGTCTCTCCATCCCTCTGTATATCAGTGTACTGGACGGTCTCTCCATCCCTGTTTATCAGTGACCTGGACGGTCTCTCCATCCCTCTGTATATCAGTGTACTGGACGGTCTCTCCATCCCTCTGGCTGTATATCAGTGTACTGGACGGTCTCTCCATCCCTCTGTATATCAGCGTACTGGACGGTCTCTCCATCCCTCTGGCTGTATATCAGTGTACTGGACGGTCTCTCCATCCCTCTGTATATCAGTGTACTGGACGGTCTCTCCCTCCCTCTGTATATCAGTGACCTGGACGGTCTCTCCATCCCTCTGTATATCAGTGTACTGGACGGTCTCTCCATCCCTCTGTATATCAGTGTACTGGACGGTCTCTCCATCCCTCTGTATATCAGTGTACTGGACGGTCTCTCCCTCCCTCTGTATATCAGTGTACTGGACGGTCTCTCCATCCCTCTGTATATCAGTGTACTGGACGGTCTCTCCATCCCTCTGGCTGTATATCAGTGTACTGGACGGCCTCTTCAAGGCCTAGGATTTCCTCTAGCTTGACTCTAGCGTAGCAGCCTGGTGTTACATGCGTGTGTGTGTGGTAGAAACAACTTGTTATATGACTGTGAATAAGTTGGAGTTCCTTCCAAGCACTTAGGAATGAAGAAGGAGGCAATTTGGGCTGTTTGGAGGAAGCATAGGACTCGTCCGACAGACAATCTCAAGTCGTCCTTTGTAAATAATATACGTTTGTAAACTATCTCTGCTGTAAGGCATTTCAACAGTCAACAATGGCAGATATAATAGTGGCATCCGTACAGATGAGAAGTATGCACAATGTTGATGATAATGTACATGGTGAAGATTAGGCAGTATTTATATCCTTGAACATGCGTTTACCAGCTGTATCTTGTGTGGTACCGTATTTGAAATATATTTCTATATGCTAATTCATAACGTCGGAGATTATTTGAAATGCTAAGAAAATGAATAAAAGTCCTTTTTTTTGCAGAATGTTGTCATGAATATTTATAGTTTTTAATGATGTAAGGATTACAGCTATGCGTTTTTGAGCTTTAAAGGCTATGCCGAGATACTGTATCTATAAATATAAATTCAGACTAGAATCTTTGGAAAGAAATTAAAGTGTATTCCCCTCACACGAACAGGAGCTAGGCTACTGGATTTAGCTCTGCACGCCAATGGAGGCGGCTAACGGAAGGCACATGCAAACCCAGCGGACGTCCCTCCTGGACGCCAACGATGCATTCAGCAGGAATCGACTGTTCTGAATCTTGGTTAAACTGGACCACACTGCCGGCCCCCTACAAGGTAGTGGGGTTTTCACTATGTGCTGCAGTAATGGATCTTTCCAATAGGTGTGGTATTCAGAGTGGCGTGGGCTACCAGATCACGTAGTAGCGCAGGAGGCCCAGTCGGGGCTTTTGCAGTACAGTCACATCTTTTCCACACAGTCAGAATCACAGATAAACCAGCAGGAGGCTTAGGTGTCTTGTGTAAGACTCTAAACATCCGGAAAAGTACACACCACAAACCACCAGGCCATGAGACTTGAGGGGGTTTCCCTTAGGCCGAAACTGATTGTTTCTAGTTCTTAGACACCTGACTAACTTTGAAGCAATTTTTTTGGTTGAAATGGATGAGACGATTTGGCATTACCTGCAATATATCACACTATGTAGTAACCTACCTAAAACTTAAAAGTCGTACAACGCATTAAATTACCATATATGTCGATGTTATTGAGCCACAATGTTTAGAATAGTATGATTAAAAAAAAACAATCAATGTGGTCTATATATCATACTATTATAATGAATGGCCTAAAGATACAATAAAAGGCATATGACATAATCTTACAAATGAATTCCGAGTCAAAGATTACAAAGTGTGAGGCATTGTGTTGACACTGTATTCAAAACTCATTGGAGGTGTGAAGCGATGTGTCATAAAGTCCTTTTCCAGTTGAAATGAGTTATCACACACGTCTTACATTTACTCCCTTGCAGCCAGAGGTGTAGCACAAAAGTCTCGGCCCTATTCAAAAGCATTCTCTGTGGGCCCCCTTCCTCTCTGATCCATGTATCTCACGCATCTTATATCTAATTGGGCAAATTTCACCGGTAGCCTCCATCCATAAGTGTGGGGGTTGGGTTGGCCGAGCAAATTTGTTCCAAAAATCCCTCTTAATAAGACTCAGTAAATAAGCCGCAGAAAACACCTCTTCTTCGTGGTACAGACACAAAAGCACCCAATCTGGTTGTTTTAGGTGAGGAAAGGGTTTTGCTAGATCTTGATGTTCTGTTGGAGCTGTGTCCCTTGGATTATCACTTATTTGCTCTTTACACCAACTGTCAAAGTATACCTTATTATCCCAGAGTTGGGAAATTTGTTTGGTCAAAGTGCAGCACATTTAAGACACATAGGCATTCAAATAGGTAGCCCTCCCTACACACACACACACACACACACACACACACACATACACACCCCCCCACACACACACACACATACACACATTAACAACAACATTTAGGAATAAATAGTTAGGTATGAATACAAACTCCCAACCTCCCCCAATTACACTTCAGTCAACCAGTAGCAGGCTTGAAACACACAGGCTTAAAACAACATTCCAAATTGAATTAAAAATAAAAAAAGAAAAACACAGTTTTGCAAGAGTGGACAATACAATTCATTGTCTTGACCCGTGCCTTTCATTGAAAAGTCTAATAGCAGAGGGGACAAATGACACGCTTAACCCTTTGGTTTTAATTGACCTCTGCAGCAGCCTGTTGCTGCCACAATTTCTGAGTTGCAACCTAGATAAGAGGTGGGTATGATCACTAAGTATCTGTAAAAAAAAACATCTGCTGTTGTAATTTTTTTTACCTTAGACATAGTACATATCTCAAATTTGAGTTGGTCATCAATTTCAATTCCTAGGTTTTTGTAGCTACTAATCCTCTTAATTGGTTTGTCATTAACAATGCTTTTAGGGATCTCACTTTTATGACGTCTAAAATCTATTACCATTCTTTATATTTGCCAGCCAGGAAGTTTTCTTTACACCCTTTGGTGAAGTCACTCACCTCTTCTGCAAAGCTGGTTAGCGCTGAGCTATCTGGTTCCTTAACCCTACTCATCATAGTATTCTCTCTGTTAGCAGAAGTAGGCCCCAGTCACTGCAATAGAGGAAGCTGCGTTTTCAGCACCACCATTCTTAGTCAGCATTTCTAGGGCCCTAGTTTTCCATGCCAGTGCCTTCGGAACGCTAGTTTATTTTTCCTAGAGTGGCAAATTAAACTCATGGGTAACTCAAGAATACTGCATGGAACATGATGAAACACAAACCGTAGCTAATGACTGAACTTCCAAATATCTAAAAAGGACCTAAACATACCCAAACCCAAACTCTAAACTTAACCATCTCTCACCTAATACTTCGACTTAATCATCTCTAACCTAAGACCTAAACTGAACCAACTATAACCTAAAACGTAATCTTAACCATCTATAACCCAATACCTAAACTGAACCAACTATAACCTAATGCCTAAGCCTAACCATCTCTAACCTAATACCTAAACTTAGCTATCTCTAACCTAATACCTAAACGTATACATATTTGTACTTCTCTCTAACCATCTCTCTAACCAAAAAGCTTACTTAATTTTACCATTTGCAACCTAATACCTAAACTTAACCATTTTTAACCTCATCATACCTCAACCATCTAACCAGATAAAATGTGCTTTTTATTAATGTAAACCTTTATCGAAAAGTGATTTTCAATGCCATCCTGGGGAGAAAAAAGCCTCTCTTGAGAGTCTAAAAGGCCAACAGAATGCGTTTCTGAAACTGTGACCTCCCCTACTGCATAGAGAGTGAAAGACTAGAAAGACGTGATGCTGTTCTGTTAGGGTGCACTGTTAAAACGACTCTCGACATTTCATCCGGAAATATTTCATTTACACTATTACCAAAGATTTTACAGTACAACACTATTATCACAATAATATTATTATATTACATTATTGAAGAATGATACTGTCACATGACAACGAGTTTGAATACTGAAAGGGAAAGAAAACGCTCATGTATTCTACAGTTGAACAGTTATTTTGGGTCTTGCAAAGCTAGGGTGCATTTCAGTTTTATTCTTGACTAAAATGTGTGAACCGCTGGAGTAGTTAAACAGGGGAACTTCATCTGAGATCAGCCCACTTGTACCATATGGTGCCTGTTGGGGGAATTTTTTGAAATGTATTCAAAACGTAACTAAGAGTAAACTGAAAGAGTTCATTGCAAAAATGATAAGAAAGTATAAAAGAAAAGCTGTCTCTGCACAGAGAGGCCTTCAACACGACCAGCGCACATGGTTAAAGCGCTGGAGTGAGCCCCGAACAGGGGCCTCCTCCAGGGTTACAGCAGGGGAACGCCTTTAAGGGCCCCACTGCAAACAGGAAGGCCCTACTCCCTCAGCCATCTAGGATGGAGCTCATGGTATAGCTATGAATTAGCCAAGGCTGTCCATGTCCCCCAACCCAAGGCAGAGGAGCACGGTGCCAACTGGCAACAATAGATAATGACTGAGAGCTTACAGCGTCTTAGTGTCTTGAGAAAAACATGTCTTATGGAAATCTCCATTACCAGCCCGATGTGTGTGTTTTTTATAAAGACTTAACGATTTTCACGACTGCATTATTTGAAGCCCATATACAGAATTTCTCCTGCTAGAACAGGGGATTACAAAGAGCCTTCACCGTTACAGGGGCTGTACGCAAGTGTTGAGAGTTTCCGTTTTCCCTTTTTCACCCTGAAATGTTGGTTGCCATTTCATTGTCGCCCACCAAGCCTCTACGATCTAATCACCGACATGCACTCACACCAGGAGAAAACGCGGTGAACATGACTACCGCAAACCTCAGTTTAACGGCTGTTTGGGCAGTTCGAAGGTAGAATGCACATTTCCTTTTCTTGCTTTTAAGACCGTCTTTGAATTGTCTATTTTCAAATATCAGGGACATCTTCTCTCCCAAACAACTAGTAGACAGTTGTTCCATCTTTAGGCTGCCAGACACTCTCTGTCCTCTTTCACCGACCAGGCAAAATATAGATCAACACCATGTTAATACATCAAAGGGTCCATACCATACGTAATGATCTGAATCTTGAGAAAGTACACAGATCACAAAAGTAGCCAATCAGCGCCCTCACTCGATCATTGCAACATGGCGCCAGCCTTATGGTGGTCGGCTGGCAATTGCCAGACCAAGCTCAATCGTAGATTGCACGTTGGCCTAGGGAGGCTGCTGTCATTTTCTTCAGCACAAGAGGCGTGATCAACGGCCCAGTTCAAACGATTCTGTACGCAATTGGCTGCTTGCCGTCGCTTCGCTGTCGTCATTGTGTTAAACCAGCCAATAGCACGCCAGGGGGAAACGCCAGCTTGGTGATTGTCTCCCGCAAAAACGTATCGGAAGCAGAAAGAAATCTATTGCTCTTCTCCAGACCCTTCTGCAGGGCGATTTCAAATCGCCGGAAGAATGGGCTGGGGGTACCCAGTCTATAATTGGGTGCCTTCATGCTGGGTTGAAGTGTGTCTTGGTTGTGGCTCCTTGGTACATTAGACTCTTCTCAGCATTAGAACAGACCCATGGTTCAATCCAGGCTCATTATCGCATTAGAGGAAGTCACTGTCACTCAGGGAACAGAGCACTGAGACTGCAGGGGTCTCTTGAAGATGCCCTTATCTAATGTGTGTAATGGCATGGGTACCATGGCTTTCATATTTGCACAAAGAAATGAGCTGCAAAATTCATTGAAGTTTTTTATTGTCTTTAATTTTCAATAAAAAGTCCTGCCGCATAAAAAGATATTACAAAAATAGATCAAATCATATATAAATAAAGAACACGTGATAAATAGTCATTCATAAATCATAAATAGGCATTCATAAATAATAAATAATAAATATAATGCATTAAATAAATTGATAATAATTTAAAACACCAAAATAAATTAAAAGTCTTAAATTGTACTGTAAATTGTAAACCGATAAAAAATATATATATTAGGACTCTTAGTGAGAAAGCACCACATTCATTATTATACATTCATATCAAAATGTGCCATGTTTCTTGGCATTACGGATTTATGTCTGTAAACATTTTACAGAGAGACGGTTGTACATGGTACATTCATTATAACAATAGAGCTCTAAGTTGTAGGCCTATGGTACATTGTGTCACTGTAGGCCTGAATTGCTTTAAAATTGCTTCGGTTCAAAGTGATTTTTTAAGACAAACGTCCATCGCTCTGAATCCACCCCATCAAGTGCTCGCCATAACGACCCCTTTCACCCAACTCCTCGTTCAAGCCTTTTGTTCTTGATGTCTTTTCAACGCTCTCCCTCACGCATCCACCGTGCATACGGGGTCGACTCACAGAGCAAACACCCCGAAGAACGTCTTGCCGTTCCTCGACACCACGCTGGGCAGAAACTTCTTGCTGACCACGGTCTTGAGCCGGTCCCCGGCGTTCAACTGGAACACGGCGCCCACGTACACGGCGCTGAACCACTTCCCCCCCGCCCTGGTCCCCGCGCCACCGGGGGGCGCCTGCTGGCAGGCGGTGTGGCCCGAATGCAGGATGGTCTCGTAGTCCTCGGGGCTGTCGGAGTACGAGTCGGACCATCGGTCCACCATGTAGGTCAGGTGCACCATCTCTGCCCGCTTGTGGTCCTGCGCCTGGCAGCTGAGCTGGAAGGAGGCCTGGCTGTACACAAAGTAGAGGCCGTTGGCCGGGACCACCACCTCGTTGTCCTCCAGCCGCAGCCCGCCCACCGAGTGGTACTGGTCCACGTTGGTCTCCCACTGCACAGAGCTGCTCAGCGACTGGTTGTACACGCCTGTGAGGTGGACACAGGGGGATGCATGTTATTAAGGCTGTTCTGGGGGGGGGAAAGGACCGCATGTTTAGGCCAGTGAATGACCAGGGCCCTGGGACCACGAGGGCGATGGCGATGGGAGAACATCAGCCGGGCAGGCCAGTGTCCCAACGTGCCCTCAGTCCGCCCACTCAACCCGTCTGAGGCCAAATGGGTCTCAGTCTGGACCACGTGTCTTCCTTAAACTCAACAGCTACGGTCCTTTAGCATCATTCTATATTATATATATATATATATATATATAGGCTACATCTCTCTGTGGTTTAGACTGCTCAGCAGCAACAAATATACATGATATATATTACACATTACATTATATATTCAAGAAGATCCTCAAAGTCCTATTTCACGTCCCCGGTTTACGTTTGTAGCTATAACAAAGCAGAATTCCCCCATGGAACCCGCTCACCAAACCCTGGGTCGTACCACTGGGGGGGGCTGCAGGTTCCACTGGGAACATGGGAACACTATAGGTGATGGGAGGAAGGCGCTTACCTTCCAGATGAATGGCAGCCCTCACGCTACTTGATATCTGCCTTAGATTTCGGGTGAGACCTGAAAAAGAGACGAACGATTCTTTAGGATAAAGCATAACTCAACTCCAGACTGGCAAAAGAAATAAGACATTCAGCAATGGACCAAATGAAGGAATAATTCTTACCATTCATTTCCGATGTATGGCTTTGCTCCTGTGCCTCCTAAAATAAAAACGAGAGAGAAAAAGAGTTAGATCTCCGTATGATTGTCGCCCTGTGCCGGATACACAATACACACACACACACACACACACACACACACACACGCACACACACACACACACACACACGCACGCACACACACAGAATGTGTTTCATGGGCTTACCTTGATGTGCAAGGTGAAGCAGAGGACTCCGGCGACACACAGCCCGACGGCCAGCAGCGCTGCCCCACACTTCCAGCCTGAGTGACAGGCGGC
The DNA here is from genome assembly GCF_949987615.1 of Pollachius pollachius. NCBI lineage: Eukaryota > Metazoa > Chordata > Actinopteri > Gadiformes > Gadidae > Pollachius > Pollachius pollachius. Next base: position 16,331,600 of record NC_136946.1, on the reverse strand, counting down.
CCGCGTCCTCGCCGCGGTCTGATGGGGCTCCTGGAGCTCCGAGGGTTCCGCTGCTGCCATCTTCACTCTGCAATCACTGTCCATTATGTTCGCCGCACTGTTCACGGTTATCCCAACGTAGTAAAGTCGGCTGTATCAAATGCTCTCTCTGACACGTTTTAAGAGTGTTTAGGAGCTGTGACTCTCTGACTGTGCTCCTGTCGCTATTTGTGTGCTTGATTGATCGACACTGGCTCCCGTACACTCTTTTAAACGCGACATTTCCAAACAGGGAAACTCCGTTGATGTCACTTGTCAAGTGAGAGGGCTCGATAAGGAAGGAGAAACCACCCCCCTAACCACACACCGATACACCCGCGCTAAAAAATGTATTGTTGGTGTAGAAAATTATTTCTTCTATTCTATTCTCATCTATTTTTTTATTTGCGCCGGGCAAAACAAATTCCTTCGGGTTTAATATAGGCCTACTCAATTAAATGAATTGTAGTGAGTGTTATTTGGACATAATGTTTCATTTAGGCTAATCTAGGTGAATTAAATCTTGACATTGAACTTAAAGGAATTAATATTTAGTCAGTTCAGTTTATTCTATTGTCAAGTTTTTTTTTTATGATGCATCAACACAAAACTTATCGCAAAATCATGGACATATATCAGTGCATTCAGCAATTCTTAAGATAGTAAAAAATATTGTGTCCTTTTGTTATATTACTTATTGAAATATTATTATCTGTTATGGAAAGTGAATTTGGTTACTAAACAATGACTTCAACCGTTCTGAAGACAATTCAGTTGTCAAAGTTGGACCACTTAACCACGTGTAAGCAGGTCTCCAAATGGTTAAGTACCACTTTGACCACAGGGGGCGCTACAACTTGCTGTCAAAGTTAAACGATCAACGCCATTATTCAATCAATCACAAGTCTGCTTACTGGTCCCATGGCATGAACAATTCACTTAATGAGGTTTTCTAACATTAATATGAGTTCCCCTAGCCTGCCTATGGTCCCCCAGTAGCTAGAAATTGCCTCAGGTGTAAAACGAGCACTAGCTATCCTGCTCTGCCTTTGAAAAAACAAAGCTCAGACGCGCCGATTTGGAATTTTTCCCTGTATGCCGTTATACCGGGACATGTTACTTCCCCTTTCTCTGCTTTGCCCAATGAGCTACGACTGTGCGAGCACCGTGTGTGTGTGTGTGTGTGTGTGTGTGTGTGTGTGTGTGTGTGTGTGTGTGTGTGTGTGTGCTAATCCACACACTGTAATGCAAGCGTTGTACACTTCTTTGTTATTTGGATAACCCTTCTGCTGTTAGTGTTACGGCGCATAACACATCGGGTTCTCTGACCTCTCTGGTATTTTCACAACGAGACTCGTAGTGGGGGTTATCTCAGCCGTGGTTGAGAAGGAATTGGGGGGGAAAGGAACTTTGGCTTTGACTCCCTGAAGTACATGAACCACGACATGGAGGAGAGAGGGATTGACCACGATCGTCCCCCGCCGGAGCCCCGCCGCCCACTGTCGAGGCAGCGGGGCAGCGCCGAGGCACCACTGCCCCGCGGAGGTTTTTGCCCTGCAGCGGTGGTGGTGCCTCGTAGCAGCGGGCACCGGGGCTCCGGCGGGAAACAATCACGGGAAACAATCACAGGCAGCAGTCCCTTTCTCCTCCATGTCGCAGTACAGTCTACTTCAGATTGATGTGGAAGTGGAAGAACCAGAGGCGCGTTCTCCAAAGCGGTCGTTTGAGATTCATAATATCGTCTGGGGGCGCACACAGCTTTTGGCCATGATGATGTATATTATATGATATAGATATCTATGTATGATATGATATTATTTAGATATAGAGCTCCAGGACTCGGAGTGTTCTGGAATATTTACAGAACACGGCCAAAAGCTGTGTGCGCCTCGCCATTGCGATGCATCCACTTTAAACACAAGTGCATGGTGGCCGCAAGCTGCTTAGGGCCACACCCCCACCCTCCACCTTGACCCGCCTCTAAAAAATGGCAGGTTTGTGGAAAGCTCATTGTGGGACTGGCTCGTTGTGGCTGTAATTCTGCACCAAGGCAGAATTTCTTGAATGTCTTCAAATACTGTATTAAAGGCCCACTAACACCTATATATATGAATCCATAAAGTAGCATGCCATGGGACCTTTAAAAACGGACCAGGGGCTTGGATCATAACGTGCTTTAGCATAAGCTGTGCTAGCATTGTCATGAGAATAGCATGTTTAAAGAGAATTGCGCATACAACAAGTTGAATCATTCAACCACATGCATTAACTTAAAATCTTACCCATGCGACATGTCTAAGAGTAATATTTCTTTGTACCTGACATCTCAGGTTAAATTTAGTTTGGGTTCATTAGACGGAAAATTATTAATCGACTAAATCACTCTCATAGACCTTAACCTTTCCTTATAAGGTGTTGTTATACGTTTCTTGTGGGATGATATCATCATCTTTATCACACACGATCATACCTCAGCTTCCGTGCGGTTAAACTTGCCTTTAGGCCCGTGACTCGGCAAACTGCAACACAGCTACCGATGCAACCTTGCTTTGGTTATTCAGATTTCTTAACCCTAAGAGCAAATTGTGTTACAAGAACCTCTATAGGCCATCTGGCCTAGTTTTGGTTTATGTTTTATTTGAGATTGGTTCAGAAGTAATGTTCATTATTTTTATTGCATGCATAAAGTATGATTCTGCATTATTAATAAACATCATTCTATTGTCAATGTGTATTGGTGATATTGCAAGTTGGCCTACAATGTTATTCCAATAGCAATTGCAGTATTATTTAGCGTAGGCCTATATTATATAGCACATGTAATACCACTCTGATTAAATAATCATTCAATATACTTTCACTGTACTCAAAATATATTAGTAGACCACTTCATCTTCTACTACTCCTTTTTAAAAGTGGCTCATTTCAGGCATTGAACAATGTCATTTCAGGCATTGAACAATATGAAAATAAACATAAAATGTAACATCAGTATATTCAATGGTTCCAAATTAGGTTAATATAGATACATTTATAACGTCATGACATAATGACATGACATAAATTGACGTGACGTTAAATTATATTGCGTCAGATTAGCTGCAACACCAATAGTACTGTTCAAACCACAGACATTATGAGGAGGGCTTAATATAGGTCATATGAGGGGAGGCTGCTTGCACGGAAGATGGAAGATGCACACATCCAAATTCCGTGGTGTCATTTCAAATAGGTCGGACCCCAGCGTCCTGTGATCTGTTTACATTCAAATACAGTGATCTGCTTCGATGACTTATATACAACTTAAAGCAGCCCAAATGACCTTGTCACACAGTCGACCCAGCTTTAGGTCAGAACCAAGGGCGTAGGAACCGGGGGGGACGGAGGGGACGTGTCCCCTCCAATATCGGAGACAGGCGCATTTGTCCCACCATAAAATTATACCGGATCTGTCAGGTTTCCGATATGTGTCCCCCCCAATGTTAAACTCATTCCTACGCCCCTGGTTAGAACCGTAGTGAAGATGGTCTATCACGCCATCATTGTTCCCCTAAAAATAGAATACTGTATTATTACATCAGGGTTTTTTGGTCACCATGAATCACTGGGCAAATGGAAAGCGGAACAGCTTTGTCAGCTCTTTGCCTTGTGAGTTTCTAGGTGTGAAGCAGCCATGTCCTGACAGGTTTTTCAGTATGGAAGTTTCTCAGTTCCCCTGTTGATAAACTGTGTGTGTGTGTGTGTGTGTGTCTGTGTGTGTGTGTGTGTGTGTGTGTGTGTGTGTGTGTGTGTGTGTGTGTGTCTGTGTTTGTGTGTGTGTGTGAGTGTGTGTGTGTGTGTGGGGGGGGGGGGGGGGTATCAGTATGTTTCGGTAATGGTAAATTAATGTTAAATGAAAGTATCATTCATATCAATACCGTAAATGAAAGTTTTATAACACCTTATTCATGCTTCCCTCCTCTTCACATTATCCACTGCGGGTGTATGGCAGGGGACGGTGATTTCTATAAATACATCAATTCACTGAAGTACAACTGAAGGGGAGATCCCCTGCTCTGGCGTAATGGCTGAGTAAGACTGCTAATGTTTATGTGTGTAAAGGAGCAGAACTTCCGTTCTACATCGGAAGGCCGTGCAGAAACCACACAGTTTCTGCAAATACTACATGCATTTGTATTTGCTAATCTGTGCAAATGCAAGGGGAAGCATCTGAAGAATAGCTTCACCAAAGGCAGATACCAGGCATTGGAACCCCGTTCCACCAGACATTTGAACCCTGATTCCTGCCAGACATTGGAACCCGGATTCATACCAGGCATTGGAATCCATTTGCAACATGTTCAGAGAAAGTATTGTGCACGTACAGTATTTGACAAGATGATAAATAGATGATATAATGAATTAATTCGGCACTGTAGGCCCTAATAGATTCTTTGCAATTTCACTTGTACAACATTGAAATTATACAGGAATGTACTGAAATAAACATAATTCTGTTCTTTATATAAGTAGTCATTATATTTCCTAAAGGCTATTGACTAGCATGGTTATACATTATTGTTTTCTTTTAGGGAACAGACAGAAATTGTCACATTACATTTATATTTAGCAGGAAGTATGATCATTCAAAACAAAACGGTTAACTGAGGAAGTGAAAACTAGGATATTTCTTCCAAACATTCAATGCTCTTTTACTCTGTCACATGCTCACGTCTTGAGGTGATTTATGGTTTTCAGCAACATCGGAAAACTGAAAAAACGAAAAACAAGCTTGGAACATCACTACATATTTTTAATACTAATATAAGTAACAGGCCTTATACTACTACTGCTACCATAATAATAATAATAATAATAATAATAATAATAATAATAATAATAATATTAATATTAATAATAATAATCATTATTATACTAGTCACTATATACTATATATGTATTAATCAATAACTAATAATACAAATAATACTTATATTATTATAATTATAATTATTACAATTATTAGGTATATGTGTACCTAATAATAATCTGTGTATTTATTGTTGTTTGTTATTATTAATATTATCATTATTATTATTATTATTATTATTATCATTATTATTATTATTATTATTATTTTTTAATACATTTTTAAGTGAATGAAACCTGATAGCCACAATACACATTAATGCGTAGAACTCATTTATAACAATGAAAAAAAGTATTATCGTTATGCAGACGTGCACACTGAATTATAAAAGGATGAAAGAAGATTTTAATCCCTTGTGGTATTGTATTTCAGGTATGACTCGGAGAGGTAAATGTTCAACACGTGGTTTATTCAGAGACACAAGGTAACTTTAAATGCAGCATCTCTCGAACACAGGTAAGAATTCATCTTAAATTGGAAATGGCTGGAATGGTAAATAAGCCACGCCTACACGTTTTAGTCTAGCCAGGTTAACCGTCGGTCTGTTTTGGCCTGCAGGGCGGAATTGGCAAGAGACCATGCTAGCAGGGTCTGACTTATCTCAAACCCATACAACTGTGTATGGTTTTGTGTTCACCACTTTATGTGTAGAAGAAGCTATTCGGGACTTGTGTTAGCGTAACAAACATGTGGTCCAATATGAGGTACTGATGTTTGCTTGAATATCATGTGGTCTATAAAGTTGATAATTGATTAATCACAGCAGACGTTCTTTACATTTCCTTTGCCACTTGGAATTAACTTCCTTCCTTCTGCCAGGCTCCGTTATACTTAGCAGATAGAGTCGGTGAAGGTTGTTCATAAGCAATTCAATTGAATTTATGGATGTCAATTTCTGCACGGAGCCCTTTAAAGGACAATGGACTAAAACACGTTGCGCCTGTATATTCAGCTAAAATGAAATGTTGCAGCGCCATCTAGTGTCCGGTTTTCTTTCAAAGATATTTAGAGATTTGTTTAAATTGTAGGCGAACGACCTCATCAATAATAACACTAATTATTATTATTATTATTATTATTATTATTATTATTATTATTATTATTATTATTATTATTATTATTACTATCAATGGATATTCATAGAAGTACGATGGACTCGCATGATGTTATATAAAACGTATCATCAACTGGGCCTTAATCTGCCTTGTCGGTAAAGCACTATAATGCAACAGGATTATGATGGGCCATGGCAGATGCTGTGAGCCAATGCTGTACTTGATTTACAAACATAAAAACAGGATATAATTAAGGGCGTCAAGACAGAGCGCTGTAAAAACAAAGGTATTGTAAACTACAAATGCAGGCGTGTCCAACAATGGGGAAAACCCCCTTTACCGTAAAACATAAAGTAACCAAAGAAAAAACCTGTTACTTACCAATTAATATATACGAAGACCATTCTAGGGGAGTAGCTATTCTAGCCAATATTTTAGTAATTGCATGGACATTTAAGCGAGGTTTTATGCCTTTAGATAATCATGTAGACTATTTTTCCAAAATCCCATTGCTTATTTATTAGAGCTATTACGGTGAGGTTGCCGGGGAGTGACTCGCAGCAACACCAACACACATCACTGCAATGACAATGTGATTAGAAGATGCTGGCGTTTTGCAACAAAGACAATGAAATCCTTTAACGCGATTAACATAAGACATTGTATTGGAAAGAGTAAGAGTGAGACTCTAAAAGAACGCTTTTACAAATAAATATAATTTGTTTAAAGGCTAAGGTTAGCTAGCTCAGCGCCTGCTGCTGCTTTACTAGAATTAGCTTTGAATTTACTACGTTAGAATTACAGCTAATGTAGCTGACAATGGAGTTCTCTTTTGATATTAACAACATCTTCCCGGAGCGGATCACTGTGTTGGATCAGAGCCTTGTTCCTGGTGATAAATCCAAAGGAAGGTAGGTGACAGGGTTGTTGTGTTTGTCTGGTTCCAGTCAGTGTCACTCTGTTGATGCCCACCCATCATCTATCCCCAGGCTTTATGCTTTCCTGTATAAGATGGCTGGATCATATTGTGTCATAACAATCCTGTTCAAACGGAGTCTAATATTTTGTTGATTTCTGTCTCTAGGCCAGATCTGCAAAGCAAAATAGCTTCAGTTATTGATGAGCTTGGAAAAGCCTCCTCTAAGGTTGGTGTTTGTTGTAGTTAAAAACAATTATTGCTAATTACATTGAAGGAACTAAATGGTGCATCCACAAATTTAAAGGACCGTTCTCTGCAAGGACCTGTAATAAATATTGCATGACAGCTGCATTATCTATCTAGAGAACCAGGGCTTTGTAAATCAATGTGAACCATCTACCGTTGTGATGTTTTCCATCCACAGGCTCAACAGTTGCCAGCTCCAATAACAAGTGCTTTGAAGCTGCAGTCCAACCAGCACAGCCTTTACCTTATCAAGGATGAAACCAGCAATGGGTATCTTGTTATATCACTGCTCTGTTTTTCCCGTCCAAACTGCTCAAAATAAAACGTTATTAAATTGTTGCCGTCTAAAGGTCTATAACAGTAACACCATACCAAGTATATCCCCTCTAGGGTTGTCTTAGTGCTTGGTGTGTGTTAAGAGGACATCTCTGGGAAACAGCCTCCACCCTTAGTGTGCTAACAATACCGACGCTAAACAAGGCTATACTGTGGGGTCCATTTGAGGCTCTGTAGTGCTCTCTGTGAATCCTCTGGACCAGTATATATGGTCAACAATAAACTAGAAACCTTTTGTTGACCCACGAAGAGGAGGCCATTGCTCCAGCTGGGTTGAGAAATATATGTCTTGTATTCTTCTCACTAGTACGTAAACCTCCCCAATCGTTCCTCTTTCCCATGCAGAGGCCACGGAGCAGGAGTAGGGTTTCTCAAGGTCGGCTACAAGAAGTTGTTTCTCCTTGTAAGTGACCAACAACTATATTTCTAGCTTTGAAGAAGGCATCTGTTTGAATTGTGAATTTGAAATGTTCCTTTGTTGTAAAACACTACAACAATGGAACATTCATTCTCATTAACATGAGTTAATGCAGTGATGATCATTATTATATAGCCTAGCTTAGGGGTAGGGTTAGGGCTAAGGGTTAGGGTATTGCTTACTGCATTTACTAATGTTACTTACTGGTTCCTTAATGTACCCAGTTATTATAAAGTGTTACCAATGGTATGAATGTTAGATTCTCTTTTTCATACAATGTTCGGTGATGGTTAAAACATTAAGGATATAATAGGGAAATTGACAGGAAACTACCGAAGGAAAATATCGTTGTGTGTGTGTGTTAATAGTGTACAGCCTTTTCCACTGCTACATTTCATACTCATTTAAAAGCAGTTCAAAGCTTCTCATTGATTTACAAGCCTGACCAGAAAAATATTGATGGGCCTTATTCACTTAGTGGCCATCTTGGGGACCACCTTGCCTCTAACCGCTAACCGCTGCGCTTAGAGGCAGCTCCACCAAGCTAGCCTTCAGAACCAAGATGGCCTCCAGGTGAAGTAAGGCCCCTGGTGCTCTGTGGTTCTCAGGACCAGCGGGGAGCCCACTTAGAGGCGGAGCCGCTGTGTGTCCTGGACTTCTACGTCTCTGAGAGCCTGCAGCGCCACGGCTACGGGCTGGAGCTCTTTGACTTCATGCTGCAGGTAACGCCTCCTGGAAACCTGGGAACTCTTAGTCTCAAGGAGAAGGAAATGTACAAAAAAAAGTCTGCAACTTATTATAGGGTTGTTACAGAAACCCCACAAAAAATATTAGTTACACATTTATTTGTTGATTACACAAAGAATTGATGTGTGTCTTTCTAACATTGCTATCAAAATAAACATCATATAATTGAAACTGCAATATTTAAAAGGTTTCATGTTTCACACGTGTCAGCAGTGATGCAAGTCGTCCATTTGAATGCCCATGCGGACAGTGCTTCCATTACTCCGATACAGAGAGAGGATCCTAGCACTCACATCCACTTCCTGTAACCGGAGCCTCCCTGCTCAGACCGGTTGTTGTATTCTGATTCAGTTCTGGGTAGTGTCACCTATCATTGAAACGGCAGTGTTATTTGAACAGTTGGCCAAGGAGTAGTCTCAAAAATCTTTCGATTTTTAGACTAGCCAGAATAGCCCATGCAAACTTGTCCGGCTTTGTTAACCCAAATGTTCTTGTAGTCGTGAAGAGACAGGCTTATCCGACCGGTCCCGATCACAACGTCTTCAGACAAGGTGTCCGTAAAGGTTTAAAATGAACCTGGGTAGTAGACTGGCCACTGTAGAGATGTCGTCTTCTGAAATTGGCACCTCGTGAATGAGTTAATCCTCAGGATGATATACAGACCCATTCAGGGCGATGTGTGGAGCTCCGCCCTGCGCACTCTGTGGTTTCCGGCCAGGGCGCTGGTCTGTCCTCAGAGGGTCAGACACAGCGATGTGAACCTCTGGACCCAGATCAGCCAGGGTCTGGTCTCCCCCTAGAGGGTCAGACACAGCGATGTGAACCTCTGGACCCAGATCAGCCAGGGTCTGGTCTCCCCCTAGAGGGTCAGACACAGCGATGTGAAACCCTCGACCCAGATCAGCCATAGAGCAACATCAGTCAATTTCCATTGATGGAAACTGTTTAATTTCAGTAGAATAAGTTAATAAGGTTAACAATTAGTTAATAAGACCAACTCCATAATTATAGCAATTAAACACTCACTCACACAAAACAAACAATGAAACACTTTACATAGTATTCTTCAAGAAGGTGATGTCTATATTCGTAGGGGGTAGAAGTGACAGCATAGGAATCTATGGGGAATGGTTTGAAAGAAATGATCAAAGGTGCAATGCATCTTCAGCGGTGGCAAGTGTGCGTTGGCATCACAGTGTCGTTGTTTCTGTAACTTTTATTCATCTTCCTCCGCAGCACACGCAGATGGAGCCGGTGCTCATGGCCTACGACAGACCCTCAGCCAAGTTCCTCGCCTTCCTCGCAAAACATTACTGCCTGACTCAGAGTGTTCCTCAGGTACCAGTCTGCGAGTAAACCTCATAGCAGAAATGATAATAATAGTAGAACATTTAAGAGTCCGATTCCTCGACATGATGGTGTATGGAACATGATCAGAGGAGAGTGGAAGCTTATCATCTCTTCTGATAACATGTTTTAGCTGCTATTTATAGCCACCGCATTCATGGCAGGATTTATTCCAGGAACAGAACAAGATCAGAAGGTTTAAGTTGAACGAAACATCAAGGAACCATGGATGCATTTTCTATGTTTGCTTTCCTGTTGTCCCCAGGTGAACAACTTTGTTGTTTATGAGGGATTCTTCCTCAACAAATCAGGTAATTTCTTTACAATGGCATTTTTAATTATTACACACGTTGAAAATTCTAATTACATGTCGTCTGTTAGAGTTTCAACATTTTCGTTATGGGCATTGCATTGATTGATGTATAAAACTATAACACAATAGATCTCTCTTGAGGTCTATGTAGTATGTGCATCCTATCCAAACTCATCATCAGCATCTTGATGGGTCTTCAGTCAAACTGTTCATGCATGGTCTTACCTAAATAGTGTGCGGTATCTGCATATTTCCTTTCTACATTATTAACTATTTCATTTAGTTTTACCCATATAACAAGACATATTCAGGTCAAACGTTAAATCTGGAAAGGGCTCTCTCTCTATCTAATTCTCTGCCTCCCTCTTCTACCATAAGAGAGAGACAGTGATAGTGAGAGCGAGAGAGTCCTTCAGAGAGTTGACATGCAGTTATTTTGGTTCCAAACACTCTTTCATTCTCCACCAAACTCTCTCAGGCTCGCCCCACTCTCCTCTGACGGATCAGGGAATGTACGGCTTTTTGTAAGGACTCTTCATCACTTTTTCTGTTCCTTAGTCTCAACGCCCCTATCTCCTTATTCTTACCCCCTCTGTTCCTCCCTTTCCTCCTCCCTATCTCTCTGCTAAACAAGGTCACCTTCATTTGTCTGTTTTGCTTTGGTTTTTTGCATTGGTTATTAAGATCTAAGAACCCTTTCCCTCTCTCCTCTCCGGTAGGATAATTAAAGCTTGGCTAACCGGCATATCTAGATTATACAAACGTGCACGTCACACACTCACACACACGCATGCACGCAGACAAACACACGCACGCACACATACAGGTATGAACGCACACACACAGGTATGAACCAGTGGCGTCACTAGGCTGTTTCATTCTGGGCTAAAGCCCCGGATATTATTTAATTAGCCCCGAATCCTATTTAAAAAAAACAAAAAAGAAACTTGCTTTATTTTTTTTAAAAAAAAATTTAAGCTTCCAAGGGCATCTCAAAATGAAGTAGCTTAGTCCTTCTGGCAAGAGAACAAACGGTTTAAAAACATAACCAGACTGTTTACCACCTCAAGTCAATTAACCTATCCTATCCCCAGTCATATATATGTGTATATATATATATATATATATATATATATATATATATATATATATATATATACAAAACAATTTGCTGCACGCATTTTCCCTTTCCCTGTGGGCTAAGCCTCGGATATTTCAAAAACCTAGAAACGCCCCTGGTATGAACACACACACGGGCCATTTCACTCTATACATAAGCTCTGCAGTAATCTCCGCTGTGTGTTGGTGTCGTAACATCCCATGATAAACACCTCACAACTTTACACATTAGGGCTAGCCTCTCAGTGGTCCCTGACCTCGGAAGACTGGGACAGACCACCATCTCTGGTGGAACGGGGCCATGGAGAGCTAATGGGTTTGGGATTGCCACAAATTGGTACCAGTCAGGGAATAGCCTGCTTAGAGTTTATTGCTGGTTTGAGGTTAGAGCTTTGTTGCTCTTTAATAATTGTGTGTCTGTCCGTTTTTTGTCTTATAACATGTCAAGAAAATAATTAGGATCAAAACTGCACTCATATGACTTTGACATTGAGTTATAGATAAGTAGATACAAAAATGACTAAGTATTATTAAAGATAGCAACTGTTATTGGAAAATTCACTGTTTGATCATCCCATATTACTTGAGCTATTAATACGGAGGGTTTAATATGATACACCAAGTGTCATGTCAGTGTTGAATATCTAAAAGTGCTGAGTGATTTCGATCACATTTGTTTTAGGGATGACATTCCTAACTGATTCAGTCAGTGTTCAATAAAATAATTGACAATGGGGTCAGGCTGATCTTCACCTGGGTTAATGATCTTCATTAACCCAGATTTGAATTGTTCAAAACTGTCTGTGACTAGTTTTACTTTATACAGTATACACGTTAACTGTACTACGGTATATATTGTAGCTAAAACACCATGCAAGGTTCTCACTAAACTATCAAATATTCCTTGAGATATTGTGAGATTGGATAACACTCTTTTATTTTGGCATGGGAGGAATGTCTGGTAGAAAGTAAACACACATGAATGAGGCAAATATTTCAGTCTTTGTCCCTTGGATCTATAGCCCAGATTCTGTCATAGTATTTTGTCTGTTTTCTCCCTACAGTGGGCCCGTCGAGAAAGGGTCTCCCAAAAAAGGTGGAAGGAGAGATCAAGCCCTACTCTCTAATGGAGAGAGAAGGTGAGCAGCATGACCCAACAGGCAGTTCATCAGACCGTTAATATGGAAACTCTCCAGCCGTCACGCATTATGCATGTCTTCCCACTTAAAGCCAACACTGCCATTGTTTTCATGTTTAAAATATGGGTTATGTATTGATTCTGCAAGATTGTAGTTTCTGCTTTTTTGTGCTTGGTAACTAAGGCTTACAGCGCTACCTTCTTTAACGACGAGAACTTACTCTGTGTAGCCTATGAAGAATCAACCATCGTCTCCGGTGTGTGTGCGTGCGTGTGTGTGTGTGTGTGTGTGTGTGTGTGTGTGTGTGTGTGCGTGCGCGCGTGCGTGTGTGCGTGCGTGCGTGCGTGTGCCAACACAAACAAGACATGTTGAAAGCTGATGACAAAAAAAACTAGTTTGGGTGTGAATGCCGACGTCATTCCAGGAACCAGCTGTCCCTCATACGTCCTCTGCAGAAGCCATATTGTTATGAACACTACCCCTGAACCCGAGCTTCATCACAGACTCTGGGTTGATGATGAATGATTGATCCAGTCCGTGGATGGTTCACACTGTGCCCTCCTGTCCTGGTGTCAGCGCTGCGCGGGGACCAGAGGGCGGGGCAGTGGCCCTTCCCGCCCCAGGTGGGATCCTCCCCCTACTCGCGCTCCCACAGCGTGGGCTCGTCCCCCAGCCGGGCCCCGCCCGCCCCAGCCCTGCCCCAGGGGCCAGCTCCGGCCTCTGGTGGGCCCCCGACGCCCCACTCCCTGCTCAGCGACCACCTCAAGGCAAGACGCACCAGGTACGATCCGCCTAGCAGGTAGAGGACTGCTCTGAGAACACCTGATGTACATCTGCCCCCCCGTGCCATCCAGCTACGGGACGCTTTAGCTTCCGGCCACCCCGGGCTCATTTCAGACCAATCAGTGCATCTCTTTCATGATTGGTTAAAAAACAAAAGTTTAAAAAAACAAATTGGTTTAAAGTCCTCTCTCCTCTTTGCAAATCTAAAATGATTCCTGCATCGGCTTTAAGTCCCTAGCTGTCCTTGGAGGTGGACTGCAAAAGGACCAGCGTGCCTCTTGTTGAGGCGTGCCGTGTCTGCTTGGCTGTGGAAGCCACCACTACATATTCCTCTCATTAGTCAGCCTTTGTTTACTGCCCACAAAAGAGCCCGGAGAGTCAGCAGCCGCAGTACCACTCAAGTGTCTGCTGGATGTATGCACCTTGCTGCACTGAGGCTGGTTGTTCTGCTGTACCACTGCTGGTCCTCTTTAATTCGTTGTTCTCTTTCCTTGTCTCTCCACAATCCTCCTCCAATTTTGGAACCCATTTTCCACCTTCTGCTTATCTTGGTTTTTCAAACATTCATCCTTCCCGCCTCGTTTTCCATCCTTAACCTTTCCGACGCTCTCCTCTCCAATCACCCCCCCCCCCCCCCCCCCCCCCCCCCCCCCCCCCCCCCCCCCCCCCCTACCCGGAGTAGTTCCCTTAATCGTTCTCAGCTGGGTTTCTACTGACCCCCCTGAGACCGGCCTGACCTCCACTCCCCTTTAAAGGAAGGCGTCTTTCTTAGCTTGATGGAGGGCCTGCTTCTCTGGCACAGAGGAAGGGGAGTGCCTTAGCCCCAGGGACATTATTTGATTCCATGGAAATACACAGAATGAACCGGAACAGGAGTGAGAGTGGCTGTCGGCCCTACCACTTTTTGTAAAACTTTTACTGTTGCTCCCTAGCAGAACAAAAGAGGATGGCTGTTTCCTCCTCCTGTTGGCCTTTGTTTATCTTTTTAAAAACAATTCATTAAAATACATACCGCAATATCATGTCTGCTTTTTATCAAGCATATGAACTACGACACACCTGCAAAGATACATGTATATGCAACACAAAGCATACAATAGAAAACTGTGTTCATTACCCGCTGCAGGTTTTTGTGTTTTCCCATTAATTATTTTTTGACCCATGAATTCTTTGATTTTTGTGTTGGCTCATTTGCAGTTCATTTGTTATTTTAATTGGATTTTAATTTTGCCATTTGTGTTATTCTACAATCCCTTGTGTTTGCTTAAAAAAACCATCTCTCCATCCATGGGCTCCTCCCCCCCCCCCCCATCCTTTTCCTTTGATGGCTTCTGGCAGCAAACACAAGCACACGGTTGCCTGGGGCAACCATCCCTGTTGCCACATCGACAGCAGCAGCGGTCTGATGCTGCACCGGGACCAGGCGCCCTTCCCTCGGCCAGGTGAGGGCGGTGTTCAAGGGGGGCAGACCCCCACCACCGCCAAGTGCACTTTGTGCACCAGCCCCATGTTCAGCACAGGCGTACAGTGTACTTTGTGTAAAGTGCGCTTGGTGTAAAGTGCACCTTATGTAAAGTACGTTTTGTGTAAAGTGCGCTTTATGTAAAGTATACTTTGTTTGAAATTTACTTTGTAGAAAAGTGTGCTTTGTGTAAAGTGCGCTATGCATAAAGTGTGCTTTATAAAAGTGTGCTTTTTGCAAAGTGTGCTTTGTGTAAAGTGCACTATGCATAAAGTGTGCTTTATAAAAGTGTGCTTTGTGTAAAGTGTACTTTGTGCAAAGTGCGCTTTGTGTTAAGTGCACTTTGTGTAAAGTGTACTTTGTGCAAAGTGTGCTTTGTTTAAAGGGGACATATTATGAAAACAACACTTTTCCTGGGATTTGGGGTATTGTTTTGGGTCTCTGGTGCTCCCAAATGCATACAAACTTTGAAAAAAGTCTGGGCATGATTTTTTGAGTGAGATATGCATTTCTGAAAGTACCCCGCCTACAGTTACCAAACGAGCGAGTCAGTTTCGGCTCCCCCTCCTACGTAGGAAGGGGGCACACTTGAATATTACCCCCCACTTCCCCTCCAATCAGAGCATAGCTAAGATTTTGTGGACCAGTGGACGAGCAGCTCCGGTGGGGGGAACTCGGTGGCAGCCCGGCAGCTCAGCTCCGGGAGTACAATTCGTTTCTCTTCCAGACTGCCGCCGAGCTCCCCCCATCAGAGCTATATAAATACCCATACATAATATTATTATTATTATATTATTATATTATATAGATATAGAGCTCCAGGAGTCCGCAAATGGCAACAATCCCTTCTCCTCCATGCTGTGGTTCAGTCTGACAGCTCATTGGTCAATGGGCAGCAGCTCATTTGCATTAAAGCTACAGACATCAGAAACAGTGCATTCTGAAGGGACTGAAACAGAGGGGAATAGCGGTAGGCGAGATTTTTTTCCCTAAAAGCTATTTCCAGCAAACAGCTGCAAAGACATGTTTTCTGGAACTCAAATACTATGTTTACTTGTTGGAAAACACCATAATATGTCTCCTTTAAAGTGCGCTCTATGTAATGTATGCTTTGTTTAAAGTGCATTTTGTACAAAGTGTACTTTGTGTAAAGTGCTATGCCTCCATAGGTTGGAGGTTAGCAGACGTCTTGAGAGACAGAGGGACTGACATACAGCCAGTGGGAAACACAAACACACATAGGTTGGACACCTCCACAGATCTCAAGGAAGAAGGCTTTACACGCACAAACACACACTCTTTAAAACCAGTCTTATCTGTGTTCCTTTGTGGACAAAAATGGGTTGGCTAAACTCAAAATACGAAATTGGAAACTGGGAGCTGAAAACGTAGCCAAATATTTATGAATGAACAGATTTTTCCGCAGGTTGATGCGGTCCACAGCCAAAGTACCACATTCTTTTAATATGTTTATTTAAAAAAAATTGATATAATTAAAGAGCATATTAACTGGTATCGTACTCTACTTGTTCCACTTCTTCCTCTCCATAAACCACGTTCTTCTCTCATCATGGCGCCATCTCCGTCCCGCCGTCTCCCTGTGTTTAGGCCCCGCCCACCTTCACTCCCCCCTCTGCTGGCGCCCAGGAAGCCCCCCGGCCCGGCGCCCCCCGCAGGCCGGCCTGAGTGGGCGCGCCGCATCACAGGGTCCCGGGGGGCTAAGGCAGAGCTGCTGCCCAGGCGCCAAGCCCCGCCGGGCACCTGGGAATCCGGGGCCACACGGGGAGGCCAGAGGGCCCTGCTGGGAGGCCCCTGGTCCTGGACCCTGGGGGAGGGCCCCCACACGGCCCAGTGGGTCCGACAGAAGCAGGAGTACCGGAGCACCAGACCCTGGTGAACCCGGGGTAGAACTGAGGACCTCAGCCTCTGCTGCCCTGGGTTCACGGCCCTCAAGCGGAGCAGTCTCCCTGAGGCCTCAGTGTAGGACCGGCCCAGGAGGATAACACTGTGGATGGGCCTCAGTGTAGGACCGGCCCAGGAGGATAACACTGTGGATGGGCCTCAGTGTAGGACCGGCCCAGGAGGATAACACTGTGGATGGGCCTCAGTGTAGGACCGGCCCAGGAGGATAACACTGTGGATGGGCCTCAGTGTAGGACCGGCCCAGGAGGATAACACTGTGGATGGGCCTCAGTGTAGGACCGGCCCAGGAGGATAACACTGTGGATGGGCCTCAGTGTAGGACCGGCCCAGGAGGATAACACTGTGGATGGGCTCCTCCTTCATGAACTAGGACATTGCTAGAACTCATCTTCATTGGTTAAGCCAGCTCCCCATGCGATGGTGCATGACAGGAGCAGAGCCATGTTCAGGGTTGTGACCGGTGTTAAATATGGATTCATATTTGTCAGATGGAACTTGCGCTGATTGTGAGCTCTCAGTGAGAAGAGCCTCTGCACATTACTCACCACTTTATTTGCATTGATTTATATTGTGTCTTTTCTAAAGCTATATATAATTATATGAAGCGTTAATAAGAATAAAAAACAATACGATCCCAAAAAGATTGTGCTCATTTGTGTAATTATGGAATGTATTGTTTTGTTGTAAGGTTTTGAATGAAACCTTATTTACTCCCCAGACATCATCGGTGACCAAGGAACTAAAAATAACCAAAGGCATTCAAAGAGAATTAACAGTTACACTGCCATGGGTTTAGTTTCAGTTGTGTATTCATTCAAAATGCAAAGGTAAAATTTACTGTATCAGATTTACCCTTAACAAGAAGTTCCCCTTAACCGACTTGTGCCTTCGTCCCTTATCATGAATACATGTATTTACCCATTGTCCATCTGATGAATACCTACTGAAATCAACCCAGTGATTGCATCACATATGTTAGTCTGCCTGGTGGGAGGATTAGGAGCAAGGTGACGTCGACTGCAGCTGATTTCAGAGTTAAATACTCCACTTATTAATCCCCCACTGTATTACTGTATATAACTCATCTCTAGATGTGAGGGATAATACAATTAGAATGTTAATGTTGGAAATTGATGACACACATAAATACATTTTTATTTACATTTTACATAGAGCAACATCTAAGGAGATTTTGCTCAACAAGAAAGCGTAAGAAAAAGCCTACAACCTCGACAAAATCAAGATGGAGGGGGGCTGTTACACGGTTCTTAAAAAATACATTCACTCAAATATCTGACCAACCCCATGTATAACATTTAAAACCTGGCCCGTTGTCACCAGACTTGTTCTCCTTGGTTACATGGAATGAAATTTGAATGTGCTTATTGGACCGTGATCTAATCTGCACCCAGTGAGTCCCGCAAAAGGAGGGTGATTAATGATTAAAAGGCAGACATGTGCATAGTTCCCCAGTTCACATTGAGCAGGCAGAAAGTGATTAGGGATTAGTCCACCCTCCACTCGGTCGACATGCTGGCTTGACTGTTTATTAAAGCCACACTCGATACCTTGACTTGGTCTTTTTACTCCCTAACTCCCTACAGTCTCTGCATTCTGGCCAATTTACAGTCCATTTATCTGAACGTTTCTTATACATTCAATAAATAATTTCAGCAAGATCAAAACAAACATAGTTTTTAGCCATACATTTTCCAATTTTAGAACAAAACCCTGACCTGCTATCACAAACACACACACACACACACACACACACACACACACACACACACACTTTGGCCCCTGTTGAGGTCCACCGCTATGGGCCAGGCCTAGCGGGCGTCCTCCAGCAGCGAGAGGTAGAGAGGGGACTGCAGGAAGCGGGGGTAGCAGTCTGCGTCCAGCAGGGCGTAGATGCGCTTCTGAGCGGGGAGCAGGGAGGTGTGCGAGGGTGCCTGCAGCAGCTGGAGGGTCAGATCCCGGGTCTTGCTGTCCAGGTTCACCTGGTGAGGGGGGAACACACAACATGCGTCCGTTAGGATGAACAACTAGTGACGCGTATTTTTACGAAGGAGAAGGAAAAAGACAAAGAACATTTCATTTGGGATTTGACATTGCAGTATGAAATACTGTACGACAAAAAACGTGCTCAAATTGTAGGCGTGTCTAATGTAGTTCTGTTACATTATAATATGTGTTTTTGCAATGCAAACGCACACACTAAAGCCAAAACAACTTCAAAGTCAATCTAATCACAATAGGCTAGTGGAAGAGTTAAACACACAAACCTGTGTGTAACCTTCTTATAAAAGCACAACAATGTACGGTTACATTTACACACTCCTGGTGCTGTACAGGGAGGCAGAAAGAAGGGCATGCTTTTGATCATTTCTCTCCATTCCTACGAGCTGTATATCAGTGAGCAGGGTGTGAAGAGCACCGAGCAGGAAGAGGCAGCATTCGGGTGGGGGGCGCGGAGGCCTGTACCTCGCGGGGGGAGCCAGGCTGGATGTAGGTGGTGCAGATGTCCTTGGCCCTCCGCTGCAGGCTGAAGTTGTTGGAGGATTGCTGGTACTGCCCACACGCCAGGTAGAACTGCAGGTTCTCCTCACTGAACTCGGAGCGCAGGAATGCAGCGAACACAGACACACCCTCTGTTATCAAAACAAAGCTGCTATGAATAGTGGTTCCCTCTCCAAGAATGTCATTGTGATAAAGAGCTCAAAAAGTTGTAGCTTTATCTTGACCTTTACTTTGACAGGTGAGTGTATGGGGGGGGGGGGGGGAGACATCTTTCACCACAACAGTCACACACCCAACCAGAGGCTAAGACAATGGGAGCGTGCGGCCGGAGAATGTGGGCCAGTGCCAACACGTCAGAAAGTATACTAAACAACGATATACAACTTGGATGGTTAAACACTAAAATAGTAAGACTGATTGTTGATAGTGACTTCAGGGAAAATTGTTCCATGATCTAGTTCACATTACTCAAGGTTACTGGCATCAAGCATTACCCTACACAATACCACTTTCTACTTGTTTGGATTAGTACTATTATTAGTTACCAATTTTAAAAAGGTGCACAGGTTAGAGTAACAACATTTAAAACAGGAGGAAACACATTCCTAAAGACATAGGGGCGGAACCAGCTCCTATTGCAACAGCATGAGAAGCATATGACCTTATGGGTTTTATTGGCGGTAAATCCACTGGTTTCGGACCACTTGACAATGAAGATTTAATGAAGATACAACACAGTTATTTCACTGAGGAGGAACTAGTTTCATAAGAAATGTCCCCAGTTTCCCAACGATTTGTTCCCTTTTCCTAAACGTCACATGTTTCGAAGAGGTTGTTTGGACAGAAGTGTGCTGAGCCATTTCTCTGTGCCGGCCCTGATTTATGACGGCTGTAGTTGTTTATCGTGCGCTCTATTCATAGCCGACGGCCTCTGCGAAAGGGACCAAAACACACACACCGGGTATTTGTATTGCACAGCACACAGGAAGTGTGTGACGTCTGCTAAATGCTCACGATGACCCTTTACTATTTCAGTCCCTTTAGCAGGAGACCCTTTCGATATCCAATGTTCTGGGATCCAGCCGTCCCTTGATGTTAGAGCACCACCTCTGGTGCTCAGAGTCTGGGCCGGAAACCAAAAGCTGTGAGGGGGCGGAGTTACGCCTGGCTTCCGGTTCCCTTAAACTCATTAGCATTAGAGTGGACATTTCAGAGGGGATTTGAGTCCACGTGTTTCTACAGTTCTACAAGGTGTTGATTTGAAACCTTTACAGACCCCTTTTCTGAAAACATTGTTGTCCCGGACAGGATGTTGTAGCTTGTTTTAGTGCCGGGGGAAAGTTTATATCGCTGGCCCAGTTTGTTATTCGCTGCGTTTCCCAACCTAGAATACCCGAACAAGCCAGACAAACCCTGCCCCTGCGCTCATGACATCACAGAGAAAGAACTAAAAGAAGAGTCGGATGGCTTTCACTCATTCAACGGTGACCCGAAAACGAGACATCATGAATCGTAATGAATTACTACTGGCTGTAGTAGTCTTGAACGGCTGATTGTGCAAGCTTACCCTGACTCGCAAGCAGGGCGTTGAGCGACCGGGCCCAATTCTCCAGCACCTCCAAACTGAACCTCAACCCCCCACTGTGTCCCACTTGACTCCACTGGCGCATGAAGCGAAGGCGAGAGCGCCTCTCCTTGGCACTGGAGAGGGGGAGAAAAAGTGATCAGCCGTGTCTTACTGAGTGGTCTCTGGCCCCTACAGGTGTGTGGACCACAAGGTGCCGCACACCTGTAGACAACAACACAACAACAACAACATGGATCAATCCGTCTCAACAGTTATTTATGGCACCGTAGATTGCCTAATTGTAAGGGGACCTTTGGAAAACCAGATTCCTTTATCATAATAGCAGCTCAAATTACTAGTCGCCCACGTTCAAGGGAAGAAACAGTGTTGGGTTCTCTTCGTTCGACCTACCTGTCTTTTTGGACTGCTTGGCTTATATTGGAGTTGGACGAATGATGACTCTGGAAATGACACAATGACAAATTCTTGCTGAATACAAACCATGTTTCAAATAATTTCTTACAAAAGGTCTCTAGGTTTTTGCAAGCACACACACACACACACACACACACACACACACACACACACACACACACACACACACACAAGCAGTTAACTTGTGAAAAATGTAATTAGTTAATTTACCAGGTCAAACAAACTTTTTAGGTGAAGTTTGGCAGCAGACAGTTTTGCTTTGGCGCGCTCACGGTGGTGGTGCGACTTCAAGGAGAGGTCGGACGGGGAGGACGGGCGCGGGTCGTCCCTCTCCAAACTCCCGGTGCTGCTGCCTTGGGAGGAGGGCGCCAGCTGGCCGTCGCTGTAGGCCCGGAAGCTTTCGCCCATCGTCCCTACTTGCAGGTATTCCACCTTCCGCTTGCTCAGCTCCTTCAAGTCCTCCACGCTGACGCTGAGATCCTTGGTCAACGTGGCCGGGCAGCCGGGACTCGAACCCAGTTCTCGGATGGTCGGGGGCAGCGTCGCGCTCCGGGCCTGTTCGGAGGGGCCGAGTAGATGCGTGTGGGTGCCCGACTCCCTGTTAAGTACCGGGGGGTCTTTCAGCTGGATCCCTCTCCAGGGCATAGCGTCCATGTCCAGGAGGGACCCCTCGGAGCTGAACCTCCGCATGGTGCCTCAGCAGACCGTGGCTCAAAGTGAACGAGGGAAGGCGAAGCTCGACGGAGAAAGCGAAGTGTCTGTTCAGTCTGAGTACCACAATGAACCACAACAAGCAAGCAGATGAGAGAGGGAGGAGGGAGGAGGGGGGAATAAACAATTAGAGGAGGAGATAACAGGCTCACAAACAGCAACACACTGGAACTGGCCTCAAACAACTACCCGACGTCGCTCGGGTAGATCAGAAAAAGGCATTGATGTGGATCTCAAGTCAAAGGGGATGCTTTTGCTGACCCACTTTTAGAAATGCACATTGTCCTCCAAGTCAATCACCTTCTAGTCCAGCTGCATGTTTCCAAACAGTGCGCCCCTGGCCGTCAGCGCCTCGGAGATTGTGAGCATTTCGACGCGTGGTCAGCAGACCGCCACCCGGGGTTAAACACGGAGAATAGTGAATGCCTACCTCCAGGTCGTGTTATTCCTCTGCTTTGAACCGCATGACACCGTCACAATTTCACCAGTTCAGCTTTTTCGCTAAGAAACCCCCCCCCTGCAATGACTCTGTGACGTTGGTGGTTTGGATTATACACAGCGACGCGATGTCTTGTTCATGACCCCGCCCGGAGTGCGTTCATTATTACCCCATGTAAGTTCTTGTAACATGAAGGCGTCACACGGTAGACGCCACACCTTCCCATGGGTCTCAACTTGCCCTTCACCGCTCCAGGGGCCCGTCTGACACGCAGGCCTGATCATTCATTCACTACAGTGTAGGCGTGTCTGGATTGGTAGACGAGGAGACTCCACGTCACTGTGAAGAGACCTTTGGTAAAGATTACTTGGGAAATCTGTTCCTGGAGAGGAAATGATTGCAATAAAGTTTATGACATAAACAACACGTTGTAATTTACAATTTAAAGGTACAGGACAGGGTAGAGGAGAGGAGGGGAGGGGTGGGGAGAAGAAGGGGTGTTACAGGGAGTCGACCCAAGTAGATATGGAAATATCAGAAAAGGCAATACGACTAAGTATCATTATTTCCAGCCTAAATGGTCATTTGCAATCAATGACTATCTGCCCTAAAAGGTTGGTTGATAATGGTGTGACCACAGATGCAAATTAGCTATTCAGCTTACTCTGGTATATAACCTGATCTGTACATGCTCCCTGTCAACTAAACCAATAAACTAGCTCTCCATTGAAAAGTTTTTTTCAACTTGTTTTTCACGGTTTGAGTCCCAGCTGGCAGCACGTATTCTCTCCGTGTCCACGCATCACTCCCGCCAATCGGCAGTGACGCACGATGGACGTCACACTGTCATGCTCCACCTCTCACACACCACTCTGAAGACAACATGATGTCTCCCACATTACACAGATTAACCCAATCTTGTTCACAGTTCACAGTTCACCTGGACTCTGCATAGCCTTTCCCCTCTGTAGCTCATCCAGAATGTAAAAGCCTGGCTGGTCCTCAACCAGTTTCTCCCAGACGATGCTGCCCCCCCCCCCCCCCCCCCCCCCCCCTCCCTACTGACCCCAGGACAGTTAAACCCTACTGGTCCCGGCTCCACATTGGTGGAATGATCTCACCACTGATCCCAGGACAGTGAAACCCTACTGTCCTGGCACCACAATGGTGGATGGAGCTCCCTACTGACCCCCCAGGAGGCTGAAACCCTACTGGTCCTGGCTCCACAATGGTGGAATGATCTCCCCACTGATCCCAGGACAGCTCAATACCCACCTTTCCAACCCTACCCCGTCTTCCATGCAGGCTGAAGACTCATCTGTTCAGACTGCATCTTAGCCCATGATTTTTATTCATTACAATTAAAAAAGAAATACAGAACTGGCTGATCAAAAATGTATCTTTTAAAAACAATTCTCTATTCCTTGTTTCAAAACCACACAATCTTCTCATTTTTTCAAATATTATCACACATTCACCGTTTTTCAGATTTTTATCATGTTTTATTTTTTACAGTCGAGCGGCATGTGGTTTGGGAGGTGGAGCGGGTTGACTGGTAACCGGAAGGTTGCTAGTTCACTCCTCCTTGACGAGTGTCGAGGTGCCCCTGAGCAACACGGGGTCCATCTAACTGCTCCTGACGAGCTGTCTTGTGTCTTGCAGGGTTGACTGCTGTCTGTGTATCAATGGGTTAATGTTAGGCGATGTTGGAAAGTGCTTTAGGTGGCTATTGCTATTGTGGACTACAGAACGCTGCAGGGGGGAGCACACGTCTCCGTTTACATCAACGGTAGAGAGAGTCAACATTGTCAACAGGACCTGTCTTGGTCCTGTCTTTAGTCAGCAGCGTCAGGAGGACCTGTCCCGGGCCCGTCTCTAGTCAGCAGCGTCAGGAGGACCTGTCCCGGTCCCGTCTCTAGTCAGCAGCGTCAGGAGGACCTGTCCCGGTCCCGTCTCTAG
Source organism: Pollachius pollachius (assembly GCF_949987615.1). Classification (NCBI taxonomy): domain Eukaryota; kingdom Metazoa; phylum Chordata; class Actinopteri; order Gadiformes; family Gadidae; genus Pollachius; species Pollachius pollachius. The sequence goes on along the minus strand of NC_136946.1, from coordinate 16,307,235 downwards.
TCAGCAGCGTCAGGAGGACCTGTCCCGGTCCCGTCTCTAGTCAGCAGCGTCAGGAGGACCTGTCCTGGTCCCGTCACACTGGCATCATCGTCAAGGCAGCGCGACAACGACTCTTCTTCCTCTGAAGGCTGAGGAGTTTTGGCATGGACTCCAGGATACTCAGACACCTCTATCGATGTTATACTCTCTGCTTAGTACCTGCACTTTCGAGGAGAGCTGAGAACACTGGGCTCTCACTGCCAGCAAGGACTGCTGCTGCAAGTTTCTTGTGCATTTGTCAAAATAAAGAATGTGAACTTGAACTTAAAAGCAGTCAACTTAAAATATTGGGTTGGTTCTTACATTATAAGTTGTTCCGGGAGAACATGAGATGCAGGCCCATCCCCTTGACACACTTTGTCGAGAGTTATTTTGGTTATTATGGATGAACAGCAAGAGCATTGATCCCTTCTCCTCTTCTTATAGTCAAACAACAATCACCCTAACCTTAAATTTACATCCATAACAATACAATTATATATTTTATTTTTTATCATTAGGTCTACCTAATGATAGTCAAACAACAATCATCCTAACCTAAATGATTCACCATTCATCATTAAATTAAAATCCATAAATTAAAGTATATATTCTAATTCCCATAAGCGTAATGGAATTTGTGTTGAGTGGTAGAAACTTGTTTTTCTTACAGCACAAAAAGCGCTCAGGCATTTGAACTGGACGTAACAATGTACTCTGGGTCCTCACACTGCTTAGTGGAGGCGCACAGGGGAGCCTGCCAGGGATAGACTGTTTCATTTCCTCTCGTTAGCATATGGAATCAATGCTTTTCAGGCGAGACGCTTTGTGACAACTTATAAAACGAACTCATTTTCACGTCTTTAAGACTAAAACATTTTCCAGTGGAGATAAGCCGTAGCTAGTTAGCTTTGTTTGCCTCCCACTAATTGGGATTAGCTAACGATAGCTAGCTAGCTAGCCACCAAGCTAACAACAATAATAACAACCTCCACCGGCAGGCTAACAGCAATAATAAGGCATCACCACCACACGCTTCGGATTCAGGACTAACGGACATACGGACTCTGCTAAAGCGGGACTGTGTTTAGCACGGATAGATCCGCTACGGAGCTTTAACGAGTGGGTCAGGAGCTTGATCGGTGAAGCCATTCTTTACCACCGTACCACGTCCCTCGGACCTGTGATCATCGATCAGGGACTATGGCGGAGCCTAGCGCCTCCATCGAGGTCACGGTCAAGACGCTGGACTCTCAGAGCAGGAGCTACAAAGTCAAGGGCGAGGTAATACAATTTTACATTGTGGCACTTGTGTTTCGGAAGTAGAGTTGCAACTGTGTACTGAGGTCCGCGTCGTTGTGTTTGGGGGTGTTGTGTGTATTTAATGACCCCCACCCGTCTGTGCCATCAGTTGACAGTGAGAGAGTTTAAGGAACACATTGCCACATCTGTCGAGATCCCGGTCGATAAACAGAGGCTGATCTACCAAGGAAGGGTGTTGCAAGATGAGAGAACCTTGATTGATTACAGTAAGTAAGATTTACACGCTAATTATATACCTGCTTATCTTAGTGCTACTTTGAATACTAAGTATTAAAGAGTAATATAATCCTAGAGCAAGGGCAGTCTCTTGTTTTCTGATGGGCTGAGTAATGGTTTTTGTGTTTGGTCGTTCTTGAACAAATATCTGACACATACCATAGTGGCTTTTAAGAGAAAAATTACAGAGTTAAAGGACAACGGCTAGTGGCTGTTTTTCCGACCCATCTCAAATTGCCCCTCAGACGTGGATGGGAAAGTGATTCACCTGGTGGAGCGGGCGCCACCCCAGCCGGGCCCCTCCGGCTCCGGGGGTGCGGGGTCGTCTACAGGGGGTGATACAGGGCCCAGCACCAGCCACTCCTCCACCACAACGCAGGGCATACCTCATGACCGCAACGGGAACAGCTACGTAATGCTGGGGACCTTCAACCTCCCCGTCAACATCATGGATCCCCAGCAGATACAGGTGAGGATGAAAGCTGCCTTTCTATTCCAGCCTGCCCACCTGGAAAGTACCAGCGTGGATTGGAATGATCTCCCCATGCTTACATTATCATGGAAACTCTGATTGTTTATTAGATCATTAAAGAGCCAGTGAACCCAATGTATCAGCTTGAATTCACTAAACAATGAGAAAAAACAAAATGTGGCCGGGGAACGTTATCCCCATGGCTACAGCCCAAGGTATATTTATGATACTTTTTTAGTGACGTCGTGGTGTATGAGCGTTATAATGAGCAAAGTTGTATATGAAATGCGTCACTCACCGCAGCGGTATAATATAGGTTTCCAGGAATTCTAACCCTCAGTCTCAACCCTTCACCATCCCCACTCACCGGAGAGGTGTATAAGTGTCAGAGAGGCTCCGCTTTCTCTCTGACTCCTCAGTCAACTGCTCCCAGACAGAGTCCACACATCCACAACACCTTGGTCCGGGCCTTTGAGTTCCTCGGAAAAGGCCCTCAGACGTCATGAAAAGAACATCACCCGCGTTCAGCAGAGTGGAGCGATTACAAAGTGTTGTGGGAATAATGGCAAAAACAAAGGACTATATCATTTTTTTTCTCTAAATTGGGGACTTATTTTAGTAAGAGTGATAAAGTGGCATATATTCTATGATGGCAATCAATAAGACAAATGGCAACGTTAAAAACAAATAAAAACTGTGTTCGGTTCACTGGCTCTTGCGGAATGCTATGCAACCTTGTTGGCTTAGCTCAGGAGGTAGACCGGGTTGAATTGTAACTGGAAGGTTGCTGGTTCGATCCCTGAACCCTCCTAGTTTGGTCGTCGAGGTCTCCCTGAGCGAGACATCTAACCCTTACTGCTCCCGACGAGCTGGCTGTCTACATGCGTGGTTGACTCCGCTGTCAGTGTGTGAATGTGGGTATGAACCGTTGTAAGTCACTTTGGACAAATGCGTCTGCTGAATGCCCTACATGTAAATGTAAACTTAAAGTCAAACATCATATTCGACAACGTGATCCCAACAATGTAAAATGGGAATCTCCTTTTGGAGCAGCATATTTTCTGTTTAAGAATATTGTTTAATGGAGGATTTGTTGCCGCCCAGATGTCCGTCCAGCAGATGATGGCTGGCGTCGGCGAGGCCGGGAGGGCGTCCCGGGTCAGCACCAACACCGGGGTGACTGACGACTTCCTAAACATCAGGCCCTCAGTGATTATCGGATCACTGCCTGCAGTGTTTGTTCTTCTCGGTCCACATTGGATCAAACCCTTGAACAAACTGTTTCCCTGCAGAGCAACGGGTCGGTAGACGTCCACATCAACATGGACCAGTCGGTCCAGAGCGAGCCCAGGATGCGGCTCCAGCTGGCGGAGAACATGCTGAGAGACGCCCAGGCTCTGATCGGCAGGCTGGAGGTAGGACTGCAGCGCCGCACCAAGCCCTCACACAACCATTGTCTTCTGGCTCAAAGATTTGTACATACAAGGAAGATTGCTTGGTGCATAAAAGACTTAAAGCAGCACGATAGAAGCGTAATATTAACAAAGTATTAGCAATATATGAACAATATTTAAACACTATATTAATAAGAGCTATAAATGAAGAGGCGTCGAGAGGAATACATGCTTTGAAAGGGGTATGAGGCATGTACACCATAATAAGAATAAATATAGAGATTACCGTGTTTCAAGGCACCTTCAATAGCGAAATCTGTTGACACAATGACTGAGTCACGGTGAGGAATGCATTTGGCCACATTGCAAGTAAAGTGTGAAAACTTACGCATTCCTGACCACATTCCAGACCTATGGGATAATTTGTGAGCCCACTTTGCAATATAAAAAATGTCTTAAATTATTCTATGACTCACTATTCATCATAACAATTGAGCTGATTAAAACACCATTTGGACACAAATCATTTAGATTTACATTTAGGGCATTTAGCAGACGCTTTTATCCAAGGCGAACCACAATAAGTATATTTGTAAGAAGAAAGAGAAACAACTATACAACCTTTGGTACAGTAAGGATGTTCATATGAACAAGTGCCAAGCACTTAGAATGTCTAGGTAATCCCATTCCCTGTATGCCACAAAAATAGCTTGGATAAGTTGCTACACAATGCTAAGTGCTATTTTAAAGAGCCAGGATGTTCAACATACAGGAAGTGGGAACATTAAGTGCCAGGACGTACAAACATACAATAAGTGCGTTATTGGTGGGTTATTTATGAGAGTAAGGGAGGAGAAGGGGGGGTAGGAGTGAGGCTATGTAGAGTCCAGGGGTCTCATTTATAACACTTGCGTAAAAGCCCTCCCTAATATATAAGAGCCTTTAGTGACCTATCATGACACGGGAAAATAGAGATAGATTTGCAAATTGTGAGATAGAAGTGGTTCTTACCGAAGAAGAGAACAGAAGGAGCATTATTTATAGGCCTTTTGCCATAAGGATAGTTCATTACTATAGCCTGTAGGCTAATTGAAGGTAGGCCTACATATATATATATATATGTATCAGGCTAATTAATGAAACTTAAGTGATACAGTTGGATTTTTTTCTATAAATCATAACGTTGTTTCCGCAACAATTTCGTGCGGAGAGACCTTTATAAATGAGGCCCCAGGTGATCTCCGAACGAGTCTTGAGTCTCTTGCGGAGGCTGTTGAGGGATTCTGCGTCCCTGACATCGGCAGGGAGCTCGTTCCACCACTGCGCTGCCAAAACAGAGAGGAGTTGTGACTTTCTCGTTCGACCTTTGCTTGCTCTTCTCGATGGTGGTTTCAGCAACATTTGTAACATTATACATCGGATATGATTTCCACCTTGGTTATTTTCCTTGTGTACAGCCAATGGTAAGTGCCGCATGACGTTTGGCTCAGCTAGGTTTGAGACTGTTGTGTGTTGGTTCTGTGAGTCCCTTCATCCTTCCACATGTTTGTTTAGGGTCAGCCCAGTGACCCGGCCCCTGCACCCGAGACAGATCCATCCCAGCCCTCCCCCGGGGCCGGGGCGACCCCGTCCCATCCCATGGACACCACCACTCTGCCTGCCCCGGCTCCACCCTCATCCTCCTCCACCTCCTCCACCCAAACAGAGGCTCCACCCCCGCCGGGCTCCAAGTAAGCCAGATATAACCCCCCCCTCAGTTTAAGCCTCGTTACAGAAGGTCCACAGGCCACGACCATGTAAATGATCAAATCTGCTGCACTTTGGGTATTTTTAGTACTAGTCATACATGGCCTTTGGTTTGTGTTCCCCCTTTTTCCTTTCTTGTAATTAATGTACATGCTGACATGAGCAAGGAAGACCGAGTGAGAACACAGTCTCCTTCCACTTTTAGGCATCATGAGGACCAATCAGATGGCGTTCTGTTAGAACAGAAAACCCAGTAGTCCTTCTCAGTGTGTGTCCTAGGGGGCGTGCTGAGTATCTGGGAGGGAAGTGGGAGAGCAGACCTCAAACGGGATGTCTTCTCTCCCCGTGCCTCCAGCCACCCGAGCCCAGCAGAGTTTGTGGAGGTGCTGTCGGAGGTGAGGCGGGTGGAGGAGCGGCTGCGGCCGTTCATCGAGAGGACCCACTCCATCCTGGGGACGGCCACGCTGGCCGACTACAACAACAACGTGAGGACGCCTTTGTGTTTTCAGCCTGTCGGCCTCAGGGCCTCCCCCCGTCTCAGGACCGCCCCCTGTCTGTCTCAGGACCGCCCCCTGTCTGTCTCAGGACCGCCCCCTGTCTGTCTCAGGACCGCCCCCTGTCTTAGGACCGCCCCCTGTCTGTCTCAGGACCGCCCCCGATCTCAGGACCGCCCCCTGTCTCAGGACCGCCCCCTGTCTGTCTCAGGACCGCCCCCTGTCTCAGGACCGCCCCCTGTCTGTCTCAGGACCGCCCCCTGTCTTAGGACCGCCCCCTGTCTGTCTCAGGACCGCCCCCGATCTCAGGACCGCCCCCTGTCTCAGGACCGCCCCCTGTCTGTCTCAGGACCGCCCCCTGTCTGTCTCAGGACCACCCCCTGTCTGTCTCAGGACCACCCCCTGTCTGTCTCAAGACCGCCCCCTGTCTGTCTCAGGGCCGCCCCCTGTCTCAGGACTGCCCCCTGTCTGTCTCAGGACCACCCCCTGTCTGTCTCAAGACCGCCCCCTGTCTGTCTCAGGACCGCCCCCTGTCTCAGGACCGCCCCCTGTCTGTCTCAGGGCCGCCCCCTGTCTCAGGACCGCCCCCTGTCTGTCTCAGGACCGCCCCCTGTCTCAGGACCACCCCCTGTCTGTCTCAAGACCGCCCCCTGTCTGTCTCAGGACCACCCCCTGTCTGTCTCAGGACCGCCCCCTGTCTCAGGACCGCCCCCTGTCTGTCTCAGGGCCGCCCCCTGTCTCAGGACCGCCCCCTGTCTGTCTCAGGACCGCCCATACAAATATTCCAATTGAACCACACTGCCCCCGGTGGAGAGTGGGGGGTGCACAGAGGAGGCCGGCTCTGGGAGATGGGGGAATCATCTGCTGGTTAACAACTAAAGTTAAATTAGATTTAATTAGCTAATTAAATCCAGACTTTTCTTCCAGATGCGCGAGAGGGAGGAGGACCAGCGGACACTCAACGGGGTCGGAGACACCCTGCGTCTCCTTGGCAACAGCTTGATTGCCCTCGGCGATCTGCGCTGCAACCTGACCACCAACCCCCCCCGGCATCTCTATGTGGTTCGACCCATGGCCCATTACGCCTCTCCTGTGCTCCTGCAGGCTGGCCTGCCTCACATGCCCATCCCAGTAGGTTCACGTGTGTGATTGTATTGCGGGGGGGGGCTATAGCAAAAATATAATATCACAATTTCTCCCAGGAAGGATCATGATCCATCAGCTTTTCGCGATTCTGTTGTTTGCGAGTTAGTTACCTGTAAAACCATACCAATTCGATTATTATCATCCCTTGCCTTAGAATTCCATAGACCAGGCGTTTTCAAAGTATGAGAGAGTCAACCCCCCCTCAGAGAACAAATTTCAGCTGAGCCCCCCCCCCCCAAATTTTTTTTCTAAATCCCTGTGTTTTGAAAGATCTTTTAATTATTTTACACATTTTAAACATCTCTGATCACATCTTAAACATCTCTGATCATATTTTACACATTTTAAACATCTCTGATCATATTTTTTTGAAACATTTGAAACATTTTTTTGAAACATTCTAAACATCTTTGTTCGTTTTTAAACACATTTCTTAACACGTTTTAACATCTTTATCCAAGCATGTTTTTGCTTAACGTTTTTAAAATACATTTGAACATCTTAATCTGTAAACTGCCAGTTTAGCCTCCTTTTTAGCTCACCTCAACTTTAGTGGGAGCAATGAGTTTGCGTAGCTGTGTTCGAAATCGTTCCCTATCACAGATATAGTGCACTATATAGGGTGCTCGCCATTTTTTAGTGGTGGCTCAGTGGTAAATTTCACTTACTATAAAGTAGAATTAAAATACCCAAAATTTGAGTGAACATACGATGTTCCGTACATGTTACTCCCGTATACCACAATGCAATGCGGTCGTGTTTTCCAGAGGGGATGAAGAAGCTGAATAACCGTGAAAACGGATAGAAATGTCAACAATTTATTTGGGATTTAACATAGAAAATGTTACATTCAAAATTAATAAAAAAAAACCTTGATCAAGGAAATGTAACATTCAACATCAATACAACCTCCAGTTTTCCTCGTGGGTGCCCGGTTTGTTTACATGATGTGGGCGCAGCTGTCTGCGTTACACAAATACCCGGCGCATTTATTGTCGCAAATGACGTTTAGAAATGTTCAGCGTAGTGTCCGAATTCTCGTTTGTTTGTTCCCTATATAGTGCACTATATCATAAACACTATATAGGGTATAGTGAGTGAGTGAATAGGGAACGATTTCGAACACAGCGCGTCTTCGTCTTTGCGTTTTTCTTTTTCTGGTGTATTTTTTTCTCACGTCGCGTCCCCCCTGAAGAACTCTGGCGCACCCCAGGGGAGGCGTGCCTCACCGTTTGAAAACCACTGCCATAGACGATTAACCATGGCTACTAAGAGCCACTTACTCGTTAAAGGGTAAAAAAGAGGAAGAAAGTAAAGGCTTTATCAACGATTCCCTGTAAACCGCAGGGTTCGATCTGTATTCAGGGGGGTAGGGTAAGAGCGTTTTGAGGGGGAGGGAGGAGGAGGAACCAGAGACCATTTGAGAGGGTCCCTCCACTTTCAATCGAGATTCGATTGTACGATTTTAGGATTTTTATGTTTTACTGTAGAGTGAGGTAGACAGGAAGGTATGGGAGAGAGAGAGGACATACAGCAAAGGACCACGGGCAGGGATCGAACCCGGGTCGCTGCGATCAGGACTAGGCCTTATCGCTCTCCCCGCTGAGCCCCAAGGGACCCTCTTCAAGCCAGCGTGACACTCGTGCTCTCTCCTAGATCAACCTGGGGACCACCGTGACCATGACGTCTAACGGACGCCCCGCAGCAGAAGGGCAAGCACAGCCCCCGCACACCGCCGGCCAATCAGAGCAGCAGGGCCCCGGCCAGGCCCCGCCCCCCCAGCCAAACGCCACCACCAACCAGATGCCCGGGGGCCCGGGGCAAGGGGGCCCCCGGATGATCCGAATCACCCACCAGACCATGGAGCCCGTGGTCATGATGCAGATGAACATCGATGGTATGTCCCCCCCCGGCCGGGGCACGGCCCTCTGTTCCCCGCTCTCTGTTCCCCGCTCACTGGGGTGTTCTGCAGAGCTCTCTGTTCCCTGGGGTGTTCTGCAGAGCTCTCTGTTCCCTGGGGTGTTCTGCAGAGCTCTCTGCTCACCGCTCACTCTTGTGTTCTTCAGGGGACTCTGCCGGCGGGGCTGGACAGGCCGCCGGGGCCGCTGGTCAGCCCGGTAAGCTCCCTCCAACGGAGATGCACCCCTTTATGTTCCGTTTCCCACCAAGCACAGGATGTTGGGGATCCAACGCAGCACTATTAATGCGATTGAAAGTAAACCGAAGTGATCCTGAAATGCGTACTGTGTGTGTGTGTGTGTGTGTGTGTGTGTGTGTGTGTGTGTTCAGGGGCCACACCCATCCACATCCCGGGGCTGCCCCCAGAGTTCATGCAGGCCATTGTGCAGCAGATCTCCCACCAGGCGGCCGCCATGGCGGCGGCGGCGGCGGCGGGCCACCCCGCTCACATGCACCCGGGGGCCACGCCCGGGGCCCCGCCGGCCCCCGCCACCGCCGCGCCCGGCCCCGAGGGGACCGGCCCGCCCCAGCAGCCCCCGCTGCCCACACAAGCCCGGGTGGTGATCACCCGGCCCGCCTTCTCCCCGCAGGGGCCCCAGCCCATGGGGACCCGCGGGGCCACCATCAACCTGAGGCCAGCGGCCCCCGGGGCGGCAGGGCCTCAGCCAGGGCAGGTACGGTCAGAGAGAGCACCGGGGGGCCGGGGCCGCGGGGTCCAGAGCGTCTCCTGTGCTGCCGTCTTAACGTAGTTGTGGTTTCCCTCCCCCGCCCCCCACAGCAGACCCTGGGACCCTCCCCTCTCAGCCAGATGATCAGCGGCCTGGTCGGACAGTTCCTGCTCCCGGGGCAGACAAGTGAGTCCATCAGCAGCACCGCGTCCTCGTGCTTTAACGGCCTCTAGCAGAGGGCTTCTCCCAGCATGGCTCTCCCCGACAGAGCGCCTCACCGTGGAATAACCGCTGTTCACGTCTTCTCCTGACCGCCCGATAGGCGATCCAGCGTCCCCCTTCTCCTCTTCCCACTCCCACTCCTACTCCTTCTCCACCTCTTCATCAGATCCCTCCTTTGCCTCCACCCCGGCTCCTCCTCCTCCGCCTCCCTCTGCCAACCTGTCGGGGCACACCTCCTCCACCAGCACCTCCAGCACCTCCAGCAGCAGCAGCAGCAGCAGCAGCAGCTCCTCCTCCTCCTCCTCCTCCTCCACCCGGCCCCCAGCTGAAGGGCTCCCTGAGGGCCATCTGGCCCAGCTGCTGGGCTCCCTGCTGGGGGGCCCGGCGGGGGGTGCTGGCGGGGCCCCGGCCATCACCGTCACCCTGCCCGGCATGCCCGGCAGCTTCTTCCAGGGCATGTCGGACTTCATGCAGGTGAGCTGGTTGCCAACCCCCCCTCCGGCTGCTTCACCAGGCAGCAGGAGTGACCTCATTTCACCCCAATCTGTAGCAAGGTCATCATCTAGTTTATAACCATTACTTTATCAGTTATACTGGAACCGCTTCCAGTATAACTGATAAAGTACTGTAGATCAGTCCTCTCCTGGAGGGATGGTCAACTCAACATTGTATGTAAGGCGTTACATTTGGTTATGATGTCATACCATCAAATCATGGCTACCCCTTTTTTTTTTTTTTTACTTAGTTTTTATGAAGCATTTTTTGCAACAAAACAATGATACAGAAGAACAACACAGACGCAACTGTCGGCGCAGCAGCATTCTTTTGTCCTCACAAATGTAACATGGGTCACAGAGGTCGATCACAACCAGTGTATCTATATGACATAATTTATAGCTACCGTAAAGCCAACAGGATTATAAGATGCCAGGACTTTGACACACTTCACAAACCACACCCCTACTTTAGCAAATACATATTACATTTAGTCCATCTTGCAATATAATAAACCATGTGTCAATCTGAGCAGAAAAGTTAACCTTTCCATGTCCTGAATCTCTTGAATAATTGAATAAGTCCTGAATAATTTCCAGCCAGTTATCTACCACGATTTTCTATTTCTGAAAAGAACCAAAGTCCCTGCCCAAGCTAAAGTCTGCTCTGTGTTTCGGGCCCTTTCCCCAGCCCTCCTCCGCGTCCGCCGGTCCCCCGGGCGCGGCCCAGGGCGGTCCCCCGGCCCCCAGCGGCGTGGGGGACACCCTGAGCCCCGAGCTGTTCACCGGGATCGTCCAGGGCGTGCTGTCCACCATGATGGGCTCCCTGGGGGCCCAGCAGGGCACGGGCGAGAGCATCGCTCACTTCATCCAGAGGCTGTCCCAGACCAGCAACCTGTTCACGCCCGGCTCCGGGGACGCCGTCGGTGAGTGGGGCCGCGGCACAGGTGGCATATGGCACTGATGAATCGTTTTTGGGTGTGTAATGTTATTTTTGTTATTTTATTAGGGGTCCTACGAAAATAAGTATGAACCCTATTGTCCTTGTTAGTAGTATTATACTTTTACACACAAATTCAGCCATATCTCAAAAACAACTTGGTCAAAAGTATATAAGTTGTATAAATGAATTCGCCGACTCGTTAAACTCGTAAAATGAGTTTGGTTTGACAAGGATGGGCCAGAATTAACTCTAGGTGGCGCTATAACAAGCACTTTAAGTGAAAAATACTCAACCGGCTGCCATTTCCACTAGGAAAGTGCAATATGCATGAAGCTTGTTATACTTGCCCCATTCGTCATGATGAACAACTCTCAGTGTGCAACCCATATGGTCAGATCATTAAGACTTAATACAATGGCTACAACTTGACAAATCACCCACACTCCAAACAGATCTGGTGCCGGAGCAGATAAAAGCTGCCAACTCGGCACACATGTACCAGGTGACTGTGGGACTATATGGTGATGCATTCATAACAATAAGGCTAAAGACGACAGAGATATACATTTTAAAGTGAAATATATGCATTTCTCCGATGTTTAAACCGCTCTAACATTTTGTTAGAGCACGTTGGCTCGGCTATAATATATGGCTACAAAGAGTAGATTCCGTAGTATACCCATGCCAAATTTCAAGTATATATCTGAAATTACAATTTGGATGCATTATTTTCAAGTTGCCTTTCTGAACCGCGGACTCTCTACAACGCAGGCTGGGCCTTAGAGCGGTACACACGTCGTTTCGCAAACGTCAGTTTTGACAATGGGCTTTGACACCGAATGCTTTAGAAACTTGGTTGGTGGTTGTTCTGATATGTTAACTTCCGGTAAACCAGTGTTCATTTATTATATATTATCAAGCTCACCGTACCTCCACGTAGGGAAGACTTCTCTTCCTCAACCTATGCTCTAATCTGCCCATAGCAGTCTACATGTCCATGTAGTGTAGTGGGATTGCGTCAGCCGCTCTCTGGCCCCCCCCCCCCCCCCTCTAACCCCCCTCTGCCGGCCCCTGGTCCTCAGGCTTCTTCGGGGACCTGCTGTCCCTGGTGTGCCAGAGCTTCTCCATGGTGGACATGGTGCTGCTGCTGCACGGCAACGCCCAGCCGCTGAGCCGCATCCAGCCACAGCTCACCGCCTTCTTCACCCAGCACTACCTCCAGGGCCGCCCGCCCACCGACGCCAACATCACCGTGAGGGACCGGGGAGGGGGGCTGTGGATGAGTGACGGACATGTCCACAGCACGGGAGGAGTCTTAACACGATGTGGTGTGGTCTTCTGTTGCAGACGGCAGCGGAGGAGCTGATCAACGGCCTGGAGGAATACATCGTGGAGAGCTTCGTAAGGCTGACCCTTCACACTCATACACCAGTGTACTCGTCGCCACTATGAACCAACCGTAGACTGGTCTGTACTGGTGTTGAGTCACGGATGCTTAGTGTGCACTCTCTTACCATCAGGCTTTTAAGTCCCTTAAGTCCTACTAGTTCACTTGCCAATATCGACTCTCTGAATAATCACGCACTTAAGACATTGTACATCAGAATGCATCATGGGAGCTTTTGTTGGCGAAACCCCATTTTGTGTTGACTTGAGGGATCATCAAAATCACAAACTGCACGCACACGCAGGTTGTGATTGTGACGATCTCTCAAGTCACCACAAAAGGGCGTGTCGCCCGAACAATTCAATCAACAATCAACAATTAAAACCCTGTGTCACTGGTGTCGTTGTTGTTGTTGTGCGTCAGGCTACCGTGGCGGTGCGCGACGGAGTGGACATCATCCAGACCAACATGTCCTTCCTCAGACAGCAGTTCACGCGCATGGCCATGCACATCCTGCGCTGCAACGGTAAGGAGCCGGCCGCCTGATGGCTGGCGGAGAGCTCTCCTTTGATTCGACTGGTAGCGGCAGCATTTAGCAGGCGGGCCACTGTCGTTGTGAGCAAGCCGGCCATTATTGTGAGGTAGTGAATTAATGCATTCATTCAGTTCAAAATGGGGCGATGTTTCCCCAGACGACAATGAGCCAAGTGTTGGTTGTTGGTCCGCCCTATATATATATAAATAGTCACGCTGGCAGAAAGTAAGAACATTCTGGTGTGCCCGGTTCTCCCCCATTGGCGGAGCACAAGATGTTTTGCAATCTATTTGTGATACCTACACCTGTAGGTGTACGAGGTTATGTTAATGAACGCTTCTTAAAGGTTGACTGCACTCCCCTACTGGACCGCCTTAGACAAACAGCCACCGTTTGACACCAATGATAGCACATTTAAAAACATGAATCAGCTCCCTGTACCCGTTGATGTCTAAAGCGTTTGCAGGAAGAATGCTACAGTTTAATCCCGTAATGAACTTTGACATTGGTGACCCATTTCAGATAGATCCACTAATAAGCGCTTAGCTACCATCAACACATGCGATATCCAGTGGTTTTGGTAAAGAGAAAAACCTGTGTTGAGTAACGTAATCCAACCCTTTCAACTAACGCTGAATGGAATTGCTGATTTTGTTTAGCAATGGGGCAACAGGTTTTTTCCACTGTTTAATAGTGAATACAGCAGTGGTATCCAGAATAGACTGAGGTTGGTATTCTGATAGTGTGTGTGTGTGTGTGTGTGTGTGTGTGTGTGTGTGTGTGTGTGTGTGTGTGTGTGTGTCCTCAGACCAAACCTTCGGGCCCCGCCTGCTGCTGCTGTGCACCCAGGGCCTGTTTGAGTGCCTGGCCCTCAACCTGTACTGCCTGAACGGGGAGCAGAGAGCGCTGACCGCCGTCATCAACCACCGCATTGTGAGTGCTCCCCCAGCCCCCCAACACGCGTCCACAAAGCCTCCCAAAGAGTAGAGATTCAGACGCTTTTATTTTGAAATGTCGTTAAGAAAGCCGAACAAGGCGCCACCACCACGTCGCCCCGTGTGTGTTTCTCTGCGTTCTGTGAGAAGCAATGAGGATTTAGATGCAGTGCAGTGATGCCTCTGTTTGGTGGAAGGGTCTGCTCCGTGGTTGTTTAAAGTCCCCCCCCCCCCCCCCCCCCCGTCCATGTGGGTACAGAGAACCATGTCGGCCGAGGTCAACCCCAGCCTGGTCAACTGGCTGACCAGCATGATGTCCATGAGGCTGCAGGTCATCCTGGAGCACAACCCTGTGACGGAGCAGCACATCCTGCACTACGTCATCCACCCCCGGCAGGTAGGACCCAGGGACAGCTGCACCGGCTACCGGAACAGTGGCCCCACGCGGGCCAATGGCCACTGGTACAGGGGCCGTATAGCGTGTGTGAGATCGTGGTCACATCGCTCAACCCGCCCTGTTCAAACTGATATCAGATCTGAAGAAGGCTCGTCTTTCAACAATCGTGATGTCGTGGGTTGAGCCCGATTGTCCAACCGTCAATGGAAGAAATCTTTCCGGTAGAACTACGAAGAGGTCTCCCTGATCTGTCTTTAGATCCGTGTTCCTCAGAGATGCCGTGTGTGTGTGTGTGTGTGTGTGGTATTCTTTCTCAACAAACCATCGTTTCCATCGTCCATTTTCTTGTCTTTCCTCTCTGTCGTCAGAATGACTCGGCCAGCTCCGCCCCGATGTGTGAGGCAGCCGCCGCCCCCCCGCAGAACCTCAGCGGTGTGGAGGTAGGGCTCTCTGGGTGGATCTCTCCCGATGAACACGGAGGTGTAGGGCTAAGGGTTTGGGGAGGGACAGGGCATCAGAATAACATTAAGATACAAATGTAATGGCTTTCCAAATGATTCAGTGGAACCTCAGACACGGTGAGATGCGTTGATTGCCGTACTCTGACCCGTCCCGTGTCTCCCCCCTGTCTCTCTGACCTGTCCCTCTGCCCTGTCCCGTGTCTCTCTGACCTGTCGCGTGTCTCTCTCCTGTCTCTCTGACCTGTCCCGTGTCTCTGACCCGTCCCGCGTCTCTCTGACCCGTCCCGTGTCTCCCCCCTGTCTCTCTGACCCGTCCCCTGTCTCTCTGACCCGTCCCGTGTCTCCCCCCTGTCTCTCTGACCCGTCCCCTGTCTCTCTGACCCGTCCCGCGTCTCCCCCCTGTCTCTCTGACCCATCCCCTGTCTCTCTGACCCGTCCCGCGTCTCCCCCCTGTCTCTCTGACCCGTCCCCTGTCTCTCCGACCCGTCCCGCGTCTCTCTGACCCGTCCCGTGTCTCCCCCGTCTCTCTGACCCGTCCCGCGTCTCCCCCCTGTCTCTCTGACCCGTCCCCTGTCTCTCTGACCCGTCCCGAGGCTCCCCCCTGTCCCGTGTCTCTCTAACCCGTCCCGTGTCTCCCCCCGTCTCTCTAACCCGTCCCGCGTCTCTCCCCTGTCTCTCTGACCTGTCCTGTGTCTCCCCCCGTCTCTCTGACCTGTCCCCTGTCTCTCTAACCCATCCCGTGTCTCTCCCCTGTCTCTCTAACCTGTCCTGTGTCTCCCCCCTGTCTCTCTGACCTGTCCCCCGTCTCTCTAACCCGTCCCGGGTCTCCCCCCGTCTCTCTAACCCGTCCCTCGGCTCCCCCGTCTCTCTGACCCGTCCCTGGTCCCCCCCCCGTCCCTCAGCAGATGGAGGAGGGCCTCTCTCCGCCCCCCTCCACCCTGGGGGAGGAGGCCATGGGCGTGGTGGCGGAGGGCAGCCGGGACGCCCCGACGCCGCCCCCCGGGGAGCGGGCGGCGTCCCGCAGGGTGCTGGTGATGGGCGGGGACATCCCGGTGCCGGTCCTGGCAGGACGGGACCGGCCGGGACCGGACGTGGAGCCCTGGGCCGCTGGCGTCCCCCCGGTAAGGACGGCCCCCAGGATCTACAGAGTCAGGGGGGGATCTGGTAGGGGGGGTTGGAATCATCCACAATGGGTTGAGGGTGTGTTTCTAATCTACAGAGAGGTGATGGTGTGTTTCTAATCTACAGAGAGGTGATGGTGTGTTTTGGTCATCTAGAGAGTTGATGGTGTATTTTGGATCATCTATAGAGTTGATGGTGTATTTTGGATCATCTATAGAGTTGATGGTGTATTTTGGATCATCTATAGAGAGTTGATGGTGTATTTTTGATCATCTTTAGTGAGTTAATGGTGTATTTTGATCATCTATAGAGAGTTGATGGTGTATTTTGATCATCTATAGAGAGTTGATGGTGTATTTTGGATCATCTTTAGTGAGTTGATGGTATATTTCTAGCGTTACTGCCTTAAACATTTGTGAACACTGCATAGTCAAGACTAGCAGGAGACGTGGAAAACGAATTGCTATTTGATCGTACTAACATAGACTACAAACTACAAACCAGGCGGTCCTCAAAGGTTTGTTCAAACAGATCCCTATAAATAGAACAGGGGTGCATGACATTATCGAAAGGGACTAGACCTTACGTCCACGCCGAGCCGTCTGCTTCTCTCTGACCGCGGTCAGCCCCTTGTCCCGGTGGGGGGGGGTCTGTAACTGAGCCATGGGGGTCTGTTTCAGGAGTGGGTGCCCATCATCAGGCACGACATGCTATCTCAGAGGAAGATCAAAGCGCAGCCGCCGCTGTCCGACGCCTACCTCCACGGAATGCCCGCCAAGAGGAGGAAGGTGAGTGCCCCAGCCCGCCGCACGCCGGGGCGACACTGACGCCCGTCTCAGAGAGAGAACCAGTGCAGTACCATGGAGCTCCCCAAACAGAGGACGCCACCACTACAACGCAGAGTCTATACCAACTGCATAGAAACACGCTGAAATCCAACGTCCGTCACTGCGAGGACAAGGACTGAGGCTAGGGCGTGGCCACATCGCTCAACCCTCCCTCTTCAAACTGATATCAGATCTGAAGAAGGCTCGTCTTTCAACAATCGTGATGTCGTGGGTTGAACCCGATTGTCCAACCGTCAATGGAAGAAATATTGTCTTTCCGGTAGAACTACGAAGAGGTCTCCCCGATCTGTCTTTAGATCCGTGTTCCTCAGAGATGACCGTTGCTGGTATACGATTGTGCGTGCATGTGTGTGTCAATCTTGACTCATACTCATCCCGGTCTTAAGTCTCATACTTAACACGCTATCGAGTTATTAGTCCCAATTCATTTGTGTTTGTATCAAGACTATTTACAATTACAAGAAATGTAAGGTATTGATATTCAGTCTTCAGGCAACACAAAAAAAACATAAGAGAGCAACTGTGCATCCACACGCCCACCCCCCCCCATGACGGGGAACGCCCTGCAGCGTGCCCCCACAGTAAGGGTGTGCTGTGCTCTGCCCCGGTTAGACCTCCCAGGGGGAGGGGCCCCACCTGTCCCTGTCCGACGCCGTGAGCCGAGCGGCCCGCTCCGCAGGGGTCCGGCCCGTCACCGCGGCCAACAGCCTGCAGGGGGAGCTGGAGACGCCGGAGCTACAGGAGGCTTACACAGAACAGGTACCGCCACCTGTTGACTACACACCAGCATGCATGACCCTCGCCCACAGTTAACTCGGATCTCCTCGTCCCTCAGTCCACTAACGGACCACTCGCACCTTGTCCTCCCCTGCTCACATCTCAACCTCCCATCCATCCCTCGCCCTCTACCCTAAAGGGGTTTGTCCCTCCTGCCCTGCTTTAGCACCCACCCTCTGGATCCCTCTTCTATGAGGGATCCCGATCTATGAGGTTCGCTGAATCTCTGACCTAAAGCCATGTTTCAGCAGGTACGGAACAGCGGCTCCAGAGAGGATAGGTTTTCATTTTGAACAGTCATATTCGCCATTTTGCTTGTAAGCTATGACTAAATAACTAAATACAAGTTACACATCTATCCATCACTTGGCCGATGCTGCTGTAGACAACGATTTTGGAAGTCCCTACTGGCACGGCGGTGGCCTGTAGCTGGGAAGGGAGGAGGGTTTAAAGGTGCAGTCCTACACACATGAAATGTTGAGACCTGTTAGAATTGAAGCGACAGCCAGCCAACGTGACCTTCGTGTTTCCTTTCCTCCCCACCAGGTGAAATGTGACCTGAAGGAGCGAGTGAGGGAGGACCCCGACTACAGCTCACAGCGGTTCCCCAACACCAACCAGGCGTTCTCATTGGAGGATTGACGCTGTGGATCCTCCATGGCGTCTTAACCCACCACACACGAAGACTCAGTACAGAGATCTCGCCAAAGAGAAGCAGTGAACAGTGCGGGACAGTGTATCAGACGCTATTTGTTTAGCTTAATGTTAGCAGTGGGTTGATTCTTTAAACCAGTGTTTTTGAAAAACGTATCATTCCATCCTACGTGGCAAATGTTCATTGTATAATATACGTGTAAGATTTAATTGTAAATTAGCACAAATTGTATATGGTAACTGTGACATGATTGCCATAGTTCTGTTAGTGTCCATGTCAAGCAATCTGTGTTGCTCGCCATGTAACATTTATATTGCTTTATCGCTCTTTACTGTATCATGGCGATGCACAGCATCACCACAATATGCTCTTTGTATTTTTTAGTAAGCTAAAAGATGACCCTCATGTTGGTGTCCATTTTTAATTGAGTAGATCCATGAATCTTTGGAGGGTCAGAACTATTCTAGCATGATGTAACGGTGCCCCTGGACGCACCCGTCTTTAATGCTAATGCTCCTTTTATTTTCAACAAGCACAGCAGAATCTTTCACGTATGATTTCATTTTTTATCAACCATGAATGCATAGTCTGCACTTGTGAATAGTGCTCTTAAAATAAAGTTCCAAATCATTGTTTCATGTTTTAGACCCATGCCTTCTGAAGACAATGACTGCAGTCTATCTGGTGATGACTGAAATGCATAATTAATTGCTACTTATTACATTAGAAACAATTGTGACACATCATAGACTGATCATAGTTAAACACTTATTTTATTCACACAACCAGGATTAGCATAGGTCAATGCCTTGGCTAACATTACTCTGAGAACATGGATGGACTTGCTACAGACCTGACAAACAGCATATTTACCCACGTATTGCTATGGAAATATGGCATGCTTTGAAGCACTAACTACCAGGAGAACTGGTTTGTATGAAAGTTTAAATACAGTGAAATAATGGTAATTTCTCCATTACTATCAAGCATGTTTCACCAAAAACCTCATTCAGTATGCAGCAAATAAAAGGGTAATCTCTGGAATCACGTAGTACCACGTCCATGCTGCTGAGTGAGGGTCCTGGAGGAAGTCCTCTTCCCCACGGGGTCTACATCAGGGACCTGGCCCTCCACCTTGAAACACAAGGTAGAGGAGAAGGCAGAGGTGAAAATCAAAGTTTCAGAAGTCTTGACTGAAAACATCAGACAACAATTGAGGGCCTAACATGGATTGAAAACCTCCTAACTTGAAGTGCACCCCCTCCCTGTGATGGAGCTTTTGCTCATACTCAACCTTATTATCAAGCATGAGTGAGCTGCAGACTTTTCTGGCCTGATTAATAGTAAACACAACCCACGGTTCCTGTTCAGTATGATTAACAGGGTTGGTTCTGCTCCGGTCTCCCTGCAGGTCCTAAACACTAGAGCCTATATGAGGCACTCCTCCAGTCGATGTGAATCTGTTCTCACACAATTTCCTTCCTGTCTGAGGTTCATGTCTGCGCCCCAGTATCTACAACTCTCTCACTTCCGCAGTATCTGACTTTCAAAGTTGCCAATGTAAAGCCACTCCTCAAAATAACCTTCTCTCAAACCAGCCCAGTTAGATTACAGATAAATCTTCAAGCTGCCCTTTTGACCAAACATCCTTTAAAGAATGGTTACGGACCAACTTCGCCTTACTAAGAGCGACCAATTACATTCTTATGCATGCTAACAAAGAATATTATGTTAGTATTTTGCTTAATTTGGGTTGGATTCCATCGTTCGTATGACTTTACTTGATGCCTCTCTGCTACAGCGTTGCACTGGTTTGAGTCTTGCATAACTAATCACGAGTCCTCTTCCTGAACCAATCCTCTTCTCTTTGCACATGCTGCCTCAACGTCATGGGTCCATCCCCTTCCACCATGGCTCACATGATGATACACAGACCTCTCTCTCTCTGCCAAACCCCATAACTTGAACCAGTCCCTCCCTGAACGCTCAACCAACACCAAGGAACGCTTGTCTTTGAATTTCCTCCACCTTAACTGAAAGAATTGAATTGGACAAGATAACTTTACCACTGTAGTTAGTCCATTTATTAGTCCATTTCAGTCACAAATCCATTTTACTGCTCAGAATAAAGGTCTCGCCTTTGACTGTCATGTTACTGAGCTGGTCCAGTCAAATTCTATTCAGCTAAGTATCCTGATGTATCCTGTCTCCTACGGATCTTGAACCATTAATTCACACATGTTCTCCTGTCTGTGTCATTGTATTCCCTCTTCTCGTGCCTCGCTGCCAGGCTCCTAATGCGAACAACTGGTCCCTCATTACCCTGTTCCTTCATTCCTCCATGGGCTTCCTGTCCAATCAGAACACACTACTAGATCCTGTTTATTACACAAAAGCACGCATGACCTCGCCCCTCCAGTTAACTCTGGTCTGCTCGTTACTCAGTCCACTTCTGAACCACTCACATCCTCACATCTCCACCTCACATCTCAGCCTCCCCCCTCAACCTCCCATCCTTGCTCCCCCCACTAACCCAAGAGGGATTTGTCCCCCCTGCCCTGTTGTAGTCCCGACCCTCTGGAACAATCCTCCTGTATTTTAAGCGACTATCATACAGTCATCTTTGTTGACCAGCCTCTTTGTAGATCTCCATTCCTTCTTCCCGTCTTCTGGTGTTTGCTGTTTCTTCTGTCTCTCATTGTCCTGCGTTTTTATTTAACAGCGTATATTTGTTCATTTGCTTTTACTTTGTGTGTATTTGACGCAATTTGTAACGGTGTGCTTTTAAAACCAGAGGCTTGATACAGCACAGCGACGGGGTCAGTCCGAAATACAACTGAAAGAATGCCAAAAGTACGCGCCAAAGTTTAAACCCAGCACTAAATGTGTGTGTATTACAGTGAAAGGTGTAGCTGGGGCCATTTGTTCATTGTCTGCATACAGATAATCCAATGGAGAATCTTCCTATTGTCCGACTGGAGCTGGACACGAGGCCGCTGTGTCTCTGTCCTCAACTCATTGTCATAAAGGATCCACTGTAATATGTAACACACACACACACACACACACACACACACACACACACACACACACACACACACACACACACACACACACACATATATATATGATATTGGGTACAAAATCAAATATTTGTATGAACATGCTATGCCATTGTGACACATACTTGCACAATGCCAAGTGAAATTAGAACTAGACGTGGAAATCCCTTTTTTGTTTTGCAGAGTTGTGTTTACAATATGTTGCGTTGCATTGTCACTGACAACACAAAAAATAAACGTAATGATCACTTCTGAAATGTATGTCTAACGTGCAAGTACATTTTTTAAAGTATTATATTATTATCCGTTAACACCTGGCAGATGCATTGTGAGCCATGAGCAGTTGGGTTTCAGTTGTCTTATCAAACTATTACAGTTACGACAGAGACTGCTTGCTGTGGTTGCAGCCCACACAGACACACACACACACCAGTGGATTGTATTTCTTGGTATAGATATTTGTCAGTTTGTGGTCTAACGTACCACACACAGACGTACGCACAGACACAAACACACAAACTAGCTAATAATGGACCTGATGCTAACTGTGCTGGCATGAGGGACATCATTTTTGGTTATTTTGTCTTGTATTTGCTTCTAAATAGATGTGGATATTCGAGTCAAACTGGTCTTGAGGTTGTAGTTGTAATGGGTTTATCTATTGGATTATGTTGAAGACTCACCAGCCTATACACGACTATTGCATACAGAAAAATGGTACTTACCAAAGAACCAAATTTAACCCCCCAACCCGCCGCAAAATAGTGCTGTAGGAAAGATTTAAGAGTAAAATGTTGGTGACACCCATGCAGTCTCTCAAGTAATGGTGGGTTAAATTCTTCTGTGAGAATATCAGTTTCCAGTTTCACATTTTTTAACCACTCCGAGCTCATTACTGACCTAAAGGGGCGTATCTTCCCTGATTGGTTGGGGGAATACAGATTACCCGTCAATCAAACAGGAGGCTGAATGCAACACTTCCCGATTGTGGAGCAGAGATGCAGGTGATATTGGTTTAATTCTCCCTTAACTCCAGCCTCAGACCTCAGTCTCACCATGGCCTCTTAACGACCCCTGACCCTACAGCAGTCTCACCATGGCCTCTTAACGACCCCTGACCCTACAGCAGTCTCACCATGGCCTCTTAACGACCCCTGACCCTACAGCAGTCTCACCATGGCCTCTTAACGACCCCTGACCCTACAGCAGTCTCACCTTGGCCTCTTAACGACCCCTGACCCTACAGCAGTCTCACCATGGCCTCTTAACGACCCCTGACCCTACAGCAGTCTCACCATGGCCGCCCGCTCCTCCTCTCCTCCGGGGGTCAGTTCCGCCCCTGCCGTCGGGACAGGAAGAAGAGGGGCAGTAGGTTGAGGGCGGGCCGGTGCTCCTGCACCCCAAGGGCCACCAGGGCCCCCGCGAGCAGAGTGCCAAGCTTGGGCAGCAGCGGGGGCCGCGCCTCCATCACCTGGTGGTGGAACATTTATCCACTATGAATGACCGAATGAGGGAACAGTCATTTTTAGGAAGCTTGTCCCAAATATGGTAAAGTTGGATGAGGTTTAAAACAACGCCCATCTCTGTTATCTGCACTCGTAACGTTTTACAACTGGGCCGAGCAGCGACGGTTACTCCAACATTGATAGTGTACCTTGTGTTAAGGCCCACTTGGCGGACACCTGCTAAAGTAATACGACTGCGACTAAATCAAATACTGAATAAAGGACTAGAATGTCTCAAAAGTAAAAAAGGAGCCCATCCAAGAGTCAATCCCTCCAGGCGAGTACTCCCGTTAACACGCAGGAACTCACTTTAGTGTATAATCTTATTGAGACAATCCCACCGACGGCTAAATGATGTCAACATACCTTTTCAACCTTGTGACAGCGGATGAGTCCGTCGTGCCCAATGTAGAAAGTGGAGAATGCATCATATGACCTGCGTTTACATAATAGGAACAATTGTAAAACAGTGTACCCAATACTAGTGTGTACGTAAAGCCAATAGGCAAGAGGATGGCATCAGGATAAGTCAACCATAGTCAAATGTTGCTCCAGCCATCGTAAGGCTGTAAAGTAATGCATCTAGTTTCACTGTGACCATTGATTTATTGTCTTTCTTCTTAATAATAGACTTAATAGACAGACACAGGTGTTGCTCACTCTTCAATAATTAAGGGTCTGCTCCTTTTTTACTTTGCCATTGTTTTCGATTACTTATCTATTTTCTTTGGTTATTTCATTTTATTGTATGTCAAGCACTTCGAGTCTGCCTCGTTGATGAAAAGTGCTATATAAATGAAGTTGCCTTGCACTGCATTGCCTAAAAGGTTGCCCTGCATTGATGAAGGTCATATGATGACACACAGGCCTGTGGCGGATCTACCACTGGGAATGGGGTCTGTGGTTCTTAATCCTCACCTGTATAGCTGGGACATGTCCTTCCGGTAGAAGCGGAGGCACACGCTGTGGAAGGGCAGTCCGTGGACCCTCCACCGAGCCTTGATGGTGCCGTCCTCCATGTGTTTGGTCAGCTTCAGCACCTCCAGCCGGGCCTCTGCGTAGTAAAACAGGCAGAGCACCCGCCACAGGGAGAGGACCAGCTGGTACAGCAGGCGCCCTCTGCAGCCACAAACACAGATGCTGTTCTTACTCACACCACTAGGGGGGGCGGGGGCGTCGCCATGGGGATCAGATATTAGTAGGAATGGATTACATGTGGGCATTATGGGTTAAAATGATGGTGTTTTTCGTACACTACATCAATGATCACTCCCTAGCGCAAAACACAAGGCTGTGATTGGTTTATGATTCCCTAAATTAAATCGAATATCGACCTATAGCCTGGTATTTGATTCACAGACTATCAGGGATTTTTTGGAAGGGTTAATCAGAAATTTAAACTGAATTATGAGAATATAATAGAAGGTTGGTAAGTGTACCTGGTGTGGGTGTTGGTAAGTCCGTTAATAAACTCTAGGTCGCTGGAATACATGGTGTAGTCATGGCTCTTCCGGAAGAAGCTTGGAAGCTGAAACACAAATCATCTCAATATTACATTTCAACGAATAGTGGCCAGAACCTCCAACACTATCCATACTCACTCTAATAATACCTGCTCAACAACCCGACTCAACAAAGCGTCCAGTATAATCCATAAGAAAGTTTTTATTCTATGATTTTATGATAAAAAAAAAATGTATTATAGCGACAGCAACAAATGCGTCCATGCAAAAGCGTCCATGGCACTCTTACCTCTATTCTAAGTCTTTCATACATCAAAGCCATCTTCTCCTCCTCCTCGCCGCCCCCGTCCCCAGCCGCCTCTCCCTGGGCTCTCTCCATCTGGTCCCCCAGGAAGCTGGACAGCGACAGAGGGTGCTCCAGGGGCCGCCCCTCCAGGGGCCGCCCCTCCAGGGGCCGCCCCTCCAGTCCGACCGCCTGCCTGCGTCTCAACCCGGCGGCGGCCGCGGCTGAGCCGGCCACCGCCGCCGGGTCCGTCCCCGGGCAGTGGAAGCAGTAGAACACAGACCCGTGCACAAAGGGCGCCGGACACTTCTCCACCCGGAAGAGGTTACGGAAGGTGCTGTGCTCCCGCTCGAGGGTGCTGGCCGCGTCCTTGTCTCTGGCCGCGCCCCCCGCCCTCATCACCAGGCTAATGTCATCCTCACGGCGGCCGTCCACCGTGGTCAGCGTGAAGGGGGGCTCCTTGGGCCTGGGGGCCCCCGCCGTGAGCAGCTCCCCCAGCCTTGCCTGTCCGAACAGGGGGATCTCCACCAGGGCGGGCTGGCCGCCGGGCTCCGGCGCTCGCACCAGGACACACACGCTGAGCGAGTGCTCCCACTCCTCCACCAGGCAGCCCGTCTTGTGGAGGTGGCTGGCCGGGAGGAGTGGGTTGGGAAGGAGTGGGTTGGGAAGGAGTGGGTTGGGAAGGACGGGCTGCTTCACGGCCTGGTACCTCAGAGCGTGTGGGGGAGAGAGGGCCCGCGATGCACTGTTCAGGGGTCGGGTCTGTCCAGCCCACTGCCACACCACCGCCTAGGGACAATCCAAACATGGGGGCTATAAGGTATACTTCAAAAACGTGCATTTTTTATTTCTAAACTGATATTGTCATACGTGTAGAACTGTTAAAAGTATCAGCATTTCTTATCATATATTCTGTAAAATAGTGCAACACCTAGCATATATTCTGTAAAACCAAGCACTATAATGAAAAAAAAAAAGTTCAGTTCTATGAACAGGCATATACCTACCTGTGGAAGGCTGCACTGCCGACTCGTGATGGGCTGTCGGGGGCCATTGCTCCTGACACAACCCACCCAGAAGGCCGTACCCCCTCTGCACACAGCCATTCAGGACAGGGGCAGAGGCTACCTCAATTAGCAATGGAACATCACCGCCACACAAAGCAGCCAGACCACCTAGGAGAGGAGTGTGTGGTTCTTGTTGGATACTACTACTGGCAACGCATCAATCGGACTGGACTTGGAGACCTGGGAAGACACAAATAAGAAAGCGAGACTCAGAGAGGTCAGAAATTGAAAAAATAGAAAACACTAAATAGATAGCACATCCCTATTGTGGTCAAAGATAACCTTACTTACTTACTTATCCTACTCTGTGCAACCGCAGATTATTTACTACCCCTTTCTCTGTCATACTTTGTCGGTTTTGTTTCTCCTGTAAGATGTAATCAGCTAATTCCTGCTGCATGAATGCATCTTTTTTTAAACTACTCCTTTTTGTTCACCTGGAATATATGCATTATATTATTGTTGCATAGAAAATCTGGTATAGGTATTTACGGAAAGACTGAATTGCAAATTCAGTTGTCCAGAGTGTTCTGCTTAATTAAAGACCGAACTAACGTTATTGCATTTGAGTGGAGGCTTCAAACCGCCACCAATTATGCCAGTAGCACATGACAAGCAGAACGTGAATGGCAACGCAGGACCACAAGCTCATAATTAATGGGCCAAACCCACAGTGAACCACACAGCCCTATACTACAAGGTTTGACACATGATGACACGGCGGGCTGCGGTTTTGAGATGCTCCTCAGGCAGGATATTTTTACGTTAGTAATTATTGAAATGAAATGACAAATCAAGGATTAAAAATAGTGCAACTCCTACAAAAAAGGAATTGAACCTCATCCACTTGATTGATCACCAAAGGAGGAGATATCTGTGCACTGCGATAGTTGTGGATGTTCCCCCAGTGCAGTGGGAGTGACAGGGGATCTCCAGAAACAGCTGACTGTAAGATGACAGGTCTTACATGTTGTTAGCAGACCAGTGACACTAGCTTAAGGTCTCGTATGTTGTTAGCAGACCAGTAACAGAGGGGACCTCCACAAATAGCTGACTGTAAGATGACAGGTCTCACATGTTGTTAGCAGACCAGTAACACAGGCAAAAGGTCTGACATGTTGTTAGCAGACCAGTAACACAGGCTAAAGGTCTCACATGTTGTTAGCAGACCAGTAACACAGGCAAAAGGTCTGACATGTTGTTAGCAGACCAGTAACACAGGCTAAAGGTCTCACATGTTGTTAGCAGACCAGTAACACAGGCAAAAGGTCTGACATGTTGTTAGCAGACAAGGGACACAAGCTAAATGTCTAACATGTTGTTAGCAGACCAGTCACACAGGCTAAGCTAGCACAAGTTCCCTATGAAAGCTAGCACACAATGTCATGTCCCCTTCAGAAATGTTTTGCAAGACAACGATGCTACAATCATGGCAATAATGACAGGAAGGCATGGCTAAGACTGCATGTATGTCTGTGTATACCCACATTAAGTTGACAGATGTCATTCCCCTCTTCAGTGCCCTTGTCCAGGTCCACACGCCTCACGTTAGCGAAGCGCAGGTTCCCCCAACACTGCCCAACTCAAACACTCAGAAGGTCCGAAATATGAGGAATTGAACGGAGATGTAAACACTTTCTTGTGACCTTAAAAATATCCCTCTGCTTGCAGTGACGTTAGATCTGGCAGCGTCTCCTTTTTAAGCAAAAATATGTGAACCATTCGCCGGGGTCACGTCCCCAGAACAAGAAGCACCGCAACAACGTGCAGGAACCCGGGTTAAATCCACCGTACTTTACTTTATATCTAAGATGTTGTGTTGTAAATCGACCGAGGTGGTGTAGCTAGCTCGGTCATATAGTTAGTTCCATGGTAAATATCGGTCGGATGTGATAGACTAATGACCCCTCTAGGCGGCGCTGCGCAGGTTACCGGCGCATGGACGAAGCAACCAATCAGAGCCGCAGCTGGCTGCGTCAAACAGCCAGGGGACCAGGCCGCATGACATCCATGTGAGGCTACTGAGCTGCCTGCTGCAACGGTCTGAAACACACATACTGGCCTCCCAAAGACACCACCATGCCCAAAAAATCGAAAGAAGAGCCGATGTGGGAAGGGGAAGAGGTCCCATCCGTGGCAGGCAAGCGAGATTACAACTTTATTAAAATGCCACGTCTAGCTTGACTCCTACAATGCTAACATGTTTCAGTTTTTGAACGTATGCTAATCGCTAGCAAGTGTCTTCCTATATGAGGTCCTAGATGAGACTTAATTATAAAAAGAGCCATTCCGACAGTTTTCACTGAGGAAGATTAAAACGATGTATATTAATAAGCTGACCTATATAGCCATCTCTGCTAACATAGGCGTTTGTCTATTCAGAAGGAGCTGATGCAACAGCATTGTGTTCATTGTGTATGACAGTTCAATCTGGAGCTGACTTCAGTGAAATTACTCCAGCAACACGTTTCCTTCATTCGACCTAGTCCGTTTAGTCTTAAGGTCGAACATGACCTTAATAGTTGTCTATGTGGTTTGTAACGCTTAGTGTTTGGACTGATCTGGTTGTGGGTGGTTGCTATTAGGGGTGGGAATCCCTTGGCACCTCACGATTCGATTACGATTCAGAGGTCAACGATTCGATTCTAAAACGATTATTGATGCATCTCGAAGTTTTTTTTTTAATGTACATTTCCATGCGGGATTTTCAAAAATATATATACATCTAAATTTACTACTCAGAGTTTGCTAATCACTTCCTACTTTTGTGATTATCATTAAAGAAATCAACAGACTAATTACCTTATCTAATATTTTATTAGGAAAGGCTTTTGTCACAAATATGACTTTCTATGAACAATGCAATAATCAATGCAGCTTGCATTACAACACATTATGGAAGTAGGTAAAAAATAAACAGATTTTAGTTTTTTCTTTCTAATCCTTCTTTTCTATGTCATCAAAGAAAAAGCTGCTCTTAGTGAATTATAAGAATAAGAACTTGTTCGTCGTTCTTGTGTCTGGCTTTGAGTTTGCGTGCATGCTATGCGTAGGCTGAATCGCAATCGTGTCCAGACAAATCAGATTGGCCATTGAAGATAAATTAAATAAATTTAAAACTACTCAAATTATCCCTCTCTGTCGAACAGAATGTTGCAGGAGGCGAACAAATTTAATAAAAAATAATAATAATAAAAATAAAAAATATATATATATTTATTTAGATTATTAACTTATCTAAATCGAGACGGAATCGTTCTATACAGAATCGTGATGCATCGAAGAGTCGATTATTTTTTTCACCCCTAGTTGCTATTGTGTCATCTGTGCCTCCATCGCCAACCTCTAACGTGAAGCCTACGCTTGCTTTTGGTCTTTTAGCCCCAGAGAAAACTGTGAAGAAAGGGAAGAAGGACAAAAAGGGGAAAAAGAGTGTGAGTTCAAACTTGAAATTGTTCATTCAATGTATATTTACTCATGAGTTTTTGCCTGTTGACCTGTGTGTCATCTCTCTCTATTTGAATGTGCTTCGTCCAGTTCTTTGAGGACCTCGCCACAGACGGCAAAGTGGAAGCAGAGGAGCCGGCTGTGAAGGAGACGCAGGGGAAGCAGGTACTGCTCTGGCGATTGTCCCCCGACCACTGGGAGACTGAGACGCTTAACCCAAGCAATACTTCCGCTGAGACCCTTAAAGTGTAATTACGAGGGTTTAAAAAGACAGTTTAACATAGTTAAACTGTCTTTTTAAATAAACTCCAGGTTTGCAAACTAAGTTCTTTGTGCTTCGTTTTATGTGTAGGGACCCTAGTCATGCTACTGCAGAGGTTTGGTGTTATTTTTTAGCAATATTAGTGGTTCAAAAATGCAGATTTGGAAGCGAAACTCTATGCCCCAAGCCAATAACATGGACGCCAAACATTGCGCCGGGCAAACTCTAATACTCGATTTTCAATGAAAAAGGTATCTGGCTGGCTTATTTGATGGGTTTTCATGCCAAAACAAGGACCCGGGGTTAAATTTTCGCCAGAATTGCACTATAATGTCATGTTTTCTACCCTCAAATGGCCAGAGTTCTATATTGTAGACACTCACTTAAGTGTTAAGTGTAAGCCAAGTGTTTTGAAATTCCTTCCAATGTGACTTTATTTGTATCAACTAAATTTCTCTGTAGGAATGAGATTGTAACTGTGATTAAGAGCAATATAAATACAAGAGAATTGACCTGCCTTGTTTGAACCTCAGAAAAAGAAGAAAGACCGCCGGAAAGGGCGAGCCGGTGACGCCGACGATGATGACGATGACGAGCAGATCATGCAGCGGCTGAAGAAGCTGTCAGTGCAGCCGAGTGACGAGGACGATGAAGATGAACCAGGTCTGTTTGACTGTGGGATTTCTCTAAGTATCATTAGGACAATCTATGTCACATTCTTAAATGAGTTTCTTTACCAGTGCTAACTAGCAACGATTGTTGTTGTTTCCCCTAACAGCTGTTGTCCCAAGTAAGAAAGGAGGCAGAAAAAATAAGGTGTGTTGCAATTTGTTACCGTTGTGATGTTTATAGTTGCATCTCTTTCCTCCCAAAGTAACTTAGAAGCTTGTACTTGGCTTGCAGGGGGGGAACATCTTTGCTGCCCTCAGCCAGGGTGGGAGTGACGAGGAAGGCGGAGAGGACCTGGAGTCTGAGGACACGCCGTCAGCCAAGGTGATCTTTTAACTTATGCAAAGGCATACTTTGAAAATGTTGTTTATTTTTTGAGCTGGGCAATATTTATCAAATAGCAATATTTTAATCCAATACATAATTTTTGATAATGCATCTTAGTTTGGGAATTAACTATTCTGCTACAATTCAACTTCTTATAACTGTGAAGATCTTTGACAAATATGTCATTCTCCATTGCTTGTTCAGTGAACTTAAAAATACCACTTTATTTAACGATTTGTTCTTTGTTGGAGTGCTGAACGTATCTTCTTTGTTTTTTGGTACGGTGTGTGTTTCCTATTAACGGTTGTAGGGTTTTCTTTATCCGGTATTTGCAATACTCCGATGTTTGTAATACGGCAGAGTCTGTAATCTGTCGGGCCGCAGCCCAATCAACACTGCAAAAGGTTGCGTGTATGTGTTTCATCATTGTTGATTATCTAGGCCAAATGGCTACAGAAGATATCCTCCCTCCTACCTTGACCTCTGAAGGCACTACAACGAATCTGTGTCTCAAAAGAACACCCGGCCTCTTTCTGTGTGTGTGTGTGTGTATGTATGTATGTGCACTTTGGATACAGGAGGTTGAGGTGGTTTCTAAAGGAAAGAAAAGAGATAAACTTAAGTCCAAGAAGGTTAAGGTGGGTGATGGGATACGTTCTCTCCGTGTGCTGTCGTTTTCTTGGACACATCATCCTCATCATAATAATCCTCTTCTTTCCTTTCTACCCTGTGTTTCTCCTCCATGCATCCAGCAGTAGCCCAGCATCACTGCTGGGTTACTTGCAAAATTTGAATTCGGAGCCCCAAATGCCATTTGTTTTATTTGAAACATATATACTATAGGTTCCCCCTATAGTATGCATCCCCCTTAATTGCTGGATTATCATTGGAGAAACACTTGGAAGATACTGACATGACACTTGTGTTCGGCTGTGGAAGATTAACACCAGCATGATGATACTGTAGGTGGCGCTAGCTCATGAATGGCTTTCGACTAAATGCAGTACAAAGAGAAACAGTAACACAAACTTTATGACATAAAATACATATTTGCTTCTCCGGAACAGAAGCAATAGAATTAGGGAACGAAGATTGGGGGGGGGGGGGGGGGGGGGGGGTAAGCTGTACCCCGGTTAACGATAATGTCAAAGAATGGAGCTCACACACATAGTGCACGAGCATGCTATCTGTTGTTACATTGGCATGCCATTGTATGTGGCCATGTTAACTGCAGCATGTTTCAGAGCCCTTCTGGAATCCGTGATCACAATAAACCTTCTGTTTAAACACTTAAACCTCTGTTTTAACACTAAAACCTCTGTTTTAACATTAAAATGTCTCTGATGTTTTCAAACTAACATTTTGTCTCACAGCCACGTCGTTATTTATGTATTTTAATTTGTATGTTTTTTTCTTCTGTATGAAAGTGGTTCTTAAAGGAGACATATTATACCACCAGGTGTGAGTTAGATTAGCCTTACAAGCCGTTTCGAAAATCTTCCCCATATGACATCACTAGTGTGCATGTCCACCTAGATCTGTGTTGGATAGATGAGCAATGTTTACTTCAGTCCATTGGGTAGGCTGGTAGACTGACGTTGTGGTATAATATGTCTTCTTTAATTATCAAGTGACATTCATTTAATTTGGATGATACTACCCTGATTTGGAATTTAACTGTATCTGACCTGCTGCTCACACCGTCCTTGTCTACATGAAATTATAGGATGTATCCGAAGATGATGATGAAGAAGAAAAAAAGGATGAAGATGAGAAACCTGTGCCGAAAAATAAGAAGGTAGAAGCTAAGAAGGTAGAAGCTAAGCAGCCTGAAGCTAAACAGCCCAAGGTAAGAGTGGCAGTTTGGTTATATTCAACTTCAAATATATAACATATTTCTATTTATGTATTTTGGCAACCTTTTGAAGCAGGATATATAACTAAGTAGTCCAAAATAAAGTCTTTGCCATTGCATTGTTGTTGAGACTGAAACAGGTTTGTTCACCAACCCTGAATGGCTGGCCCAGGTCGGCGGTGTTCCCCCAAGTTTTTCAATAATGCCGAATGATGATGAATCCCGGAATGTCCCGACACCTGAACTGAAAGTGGCATTTATAGCAGTATACTGCTGCTGTGGTTGTGTATCAAAACAATCACACATCTTTAGTTTGTTGAATATACGATGTCTTTCCTTCTTGTTTTTTTTTATATACTTCAGCCATTGACGCTGCGTGTGATCTGGAGCAGGGATTATTAATTAAATTATTATTATTATTAAATTATTAATTAAAGATTCGAACACCGGTCTTTGTCTAGCGGTGTATTTCTGCCCAGGAGAAAGTCGGGCAGCAGCACCCCTCTATAGAGCCATCGTTTGGTCAATATTTCTACACATGGGCCAATACAAAGTGCTCTGCACTAAACAATAGCCTAACTATAATGCCATAACCAAGATATGTCTCATGTTGTACAATGATGTTCAGAATTCTATCCCGCTAGCTCTACTTAAGTAAAAAGAAATTGAACGTGTGGGCGTAATGCATATAGACAGTATATAATACAGGCTAAACTTACTTTCCTTATGTGTACATTGGTGGAATCTATCACTGACTGCAAAAATAAGTGCACTTGTAGGGCCTACCCGTTGAGATTTGGGCGGAATCTATGGAAGAAGGGCACCTTTGTTCTATTATTTATTATTATCATCTATTTATTATTCTGTAGGCCACAAGTATTTGAACTGAGCAAGACTTTTTATTCTTTCATAAATACCGCCATATATCCCGAGAAATGTCAGGAAGGTATAATACAAATGGATGTATTATACCTTCCTGACATTCCTGACGCCCAAGCCTAGTTACGAGGACTTTTTGATACTGTCAAAATAAAACTTTTGTAGTACTGTCATTTTGTATGAGCGATCAGAGTATTATTTAAAACGTGCCAGACACCGTGATGTTGTACTATCAGTTTCTGAAAAGCTTAAATCTTAATATATAGAGATATAGAAATCGAAATAGATATCCATGCATCCCTAGAAGTAATCCATACAAGGTAATACAGTTTATAATCTGAATTTGATGCAAATGAAAGTTATGATTGAACATGTCCCATCCCAACAGATTTTCATTGTGTTTTTAGTGTGAGTACTACTACAAGACGGGTTATGTGGTGTTTTCTTTAGCCCGTGGAGAAAGAAGAGGAGAAGCAAAAGAAAGGCAAGAAAGACGCGCCGAAGAAGGAAAAGCACGTTGAGTGGAAGCGTAGTAGTGATGAGGAGGAGGATGACGACAACGACGATAGTGACGGAGATGACATGATGAAGGTAGGATTGGTTTTTCATAAAAAATATAAATGTTTTTGGTTCCTGCTTTGACCATGACAACTAATTATATATATTTTTCTATCTGAAGTGTGCTGAAGACGTTATAGCCGAGCAGTCGAAGAAAGATGAAGACGACCCATTTGCTAATCTCAGTAAGAAGGAGAAGAAGAAGAAAAAGAAGATGGTAAGAGTTTGTTTATGGCTTAAGGTGTCAAAAGATCTCAACAGGAGTTTGACCAGTGTGCCAATAATCATCAGAATTTACTTGGAAGTTAGTCTCACAAATCAGACTCAAGATTAATATCTGAAGTCTGAAGCAGACCAGATCAAATCTGGGTGAAAAGGGGGTTCCACTTTCTTTTGTTTCATGGTTGAAGTGTAGCTGGAGGCCGGAATCTATATGTGTCGAATTAGCCTACACAAACTCCTCCAGCAGAACTAAACCTTTAAGGGTCTATAAATATTTCAAATCAACATATTGTAGACTGGCCACTTTAATGCCTCATCCTTTAGGGCAAATGAGCTTTCCTCGGTTGAGTGTCCTCCCCTTGTTGACTTGGTTCCCAGGCTCTGTGCCGACTGCCCCCAGAAGTTCGGCTATAGCATAAGGCGGCTGAAGTATGCTTTTGACTTTGAGAAATTAAAAATTCCATTCCCTTATGATTTGTTCTCCTTTTAGATCTTGAGGTGTTTCACTGAATGATGTATTCTCTTGTTGCAGGACAAATACAAAATGTAAAGGAATCACTCAAAGTGGATTATTTTCCTCTTGCTACATATCCTCCTGGTTGATTTCAGATGGAGTATGAGCGGCAGGTGGCTAGCGTGCGGGCTAAAAGCGCCATAGAGGGAGACTTCTCAGTGTCACAGGCCGAGATGTCATCAAGACAGGCCATGCTGGAGAACGCCTCAGATATCAAGGTAACTCTCCTTACACTGTATATGTAGAATGCGTTGGTTGCGGTTTTACAAAGGGAAAATGACGTAAATCATGTTATTATTGATCCTTCTCAGCTGGAGAGGTTCAGCATATCTGCTCATGGAAAAGAGCTGTTTGTCAACGCTGACCTCCTGATCGTCGCAGGACGGAGATATGGCTTGGTTGGACCAAATGGGTAAATGTTCTCATCCGGGGACTTTGAACATCCGTCTGTTCATCGGTGACGAATAACTTGATCTTGAGTGTTGTTCTCTCTCTCCCTCTCCCCTTCTTTCAACAGAAAAGGAAAGACCACGTTGCTGAAACACATCGCCAACCGAGCGTTGAGCATTCCCCCCAACATCGACTGTTTGCTGTGTGAACAAGGTGAGCCAACCCGCCAACGCTTAAAGCTGGCTCCTCTCCTCCGCCACACCGCCACCCTGCCTCTGGTCGGCCCCCTTCCCTTAAAGCTCCGCCCTGTGTGTCGCTGCAGAGGTGGTGGCGGACGACACGCCGGCGGTGCAGGCGGTGCTGAAGGCGGACACGCGCCGCCTGAAGCTGCTGGAGGAGGAGCGCATGCTGCAGGCCCTGCTGGAGAAAGGGGAGGACAGCGTCACCGAGCGGCTGGACAAGGTGGGTCCCCAGGGACCCCTGGAGTCACACCAGGGGTCCCCCCCCCGCTTATTATTCAGTCACACGATGAATGACATGTCTTGTGGATTGGTTTGTGTATTACGTTGCCAGGGATGACATTTCTCATGCTCTTTTTAAACGAATGAATCCAGACCTTAGAGGGAGTACTAGTAGAGTTACGATTGTGTGGTTAACCTTATATATATATATATATATATATATATATATATAAAACTTGGTTACATTTGGTTAGTTCTGCAATTTAGCATTAAATTATGATGATGGAAAAATGTATCCAAAGAAGGGGAAGAGACAAACAGTGATTGATTTTACGGTCTAGCCCAGTGGTGCAGCCTTTACGTTCCCTTCACATGTACTGACTCTGGGTCACCTCTAGGTCTACGAAGAGCTGCGGGCCATCGGAGCGGCGGCGGCCGAGGCCAGAGCCCGCAGGATCCTGGCTGGTCTGTCCTTCACCCCCGAGATGCAGAACCGGCCCACCAAGAAGTTCTCCGGGGGCTGGAGAATGAGGGTGTCCCTTGCTAGGTAGGTGTGGGGGTTTTTGCACACAGAGAAATGGTTTGCCGGCCCTTGTCTCAGCAGTGATGTGGTGTATTGATCCGTTTCAGGGCCTTGTTTATGGAGCCCACTCTGCTCATGCTGGATGAGCCCACCAACCACCTGGATCTGAACGCCGTCATCTGGCTCAACAAGTACGCCACTACACTCTTAAGATTGCCATTATAACCTGCTTTTAATTAGAGCTAGGGTATGCAATTTATTTAAGATGCATTTTGTCATAATCTTATTTTTACATCTTGACAGCAATCAATAATTAAATCAAATACTCTAAATAAAAACAACAGATCTGATCTGTGGCTGTTGCAGGACTTCAATAAGCCTGGCCAATCATTTAATTTTGCCTGAATGAAATGATGAGATGGGTCACCTGTCGGACTACCTACCTCTTTTCAAAACCGACCCTACTTTAAGCAGTCCTGTTTATATTTAATAGTCTTGCCTTGGTGTTTGTAGTATTTACATTTTTGTTTTTCTATTTAAAGCTACCTACAAGGCTGGAAGAAGACTCTTCTTATAGTTTCCCACGACCAGAGTTTCCTGGATGATGTGTGTACAGACATCATCCACCTGGACTACCAGAAGCTCTTCTACTACCGGGGCAACTACTGTAAGTCCCCATCTATAACTTTAAGTTTCAAATGGCTCCAGAATCTCTCCGTATCTTGAATTCAACACGATGTCGCCAAATGGTTGCACCCCCATCTCATTCAGTTGGGGCCTATTTTTCCGACCGTCTTTTAAGTGACCTTCAAAAAGATGTACGTGCAGAAACAGAAAGAGCTCCAGAAGCAGTATGACAAGCAGGAGAAGAAGCTCAAGGACCTAAAGGCGGGTGGAAAGTCCACCAAGCAGGCCGTAAGTCTCGCTCACTCACACCCAATGACCAGCCTTCCTTCTGGGCTCCCCTCCTTGCTCATGGTCCGGGCCCCAACCTGTGTGTTCTACATACTACGGATCCATCACACATAACGCTGCTGGCTTTGTGAATGAGGTTACTATAGGTACATGAGGGTTAAAGTTACTCTTCTATACCAATCTTTGATCATCACAATTCAGACCAGAAAAATTATATGTAAAAGCAACGGCAACACTGCACTAGCTGATGTCGAAACGTTTTCTTTCATTCAAACCGTTTTAGGAAGCTTGTTTTGGGGGTTAAGCGCAAAAACAGAAATTATGAAATGGTTCAGTTCAGCAACAAGTCATTGAAAAAGGGTTTTCTTTCGGGCCCCAGGAGAAGCAGACCAAAGAAGCTTTGACCAGGAAACAGGCCAAGGGCAAAAAGAAGGGCGGCGTCGAGGAAGAGAGCAAGGAGAGCACAGAGCTGCTGAAGAGACCCAAGGAGTACACAGTCAAGTTCACATTCCCCAACCCACCCTCTCTTTCACCGCCCATCCTGGGACTGCACAGTAAGCAACGTCCCCGTGTGTCGCTCCACTTCCAGACAGGCACCCAAAACACACAGTGATAGATCAGCTTCTGTGAAGCAGTTTTGGTCTGGCTCACACCTCAGCCTCAGGATTAAAGGCTTTTAGAATGTGTCTTATGATGGATTTGCATGTAAGTGTTCTATTGGATCACACCAATCACCCACGTTGCAACTCTTACCGGTTCAGTCCTCCCCAGATGGGGAGGGGAGACAGAATTCAACATATACATTAAGTCCATAAATTGTATGCCATAAATTGTTGAATGGGCAAATGATTGTTGAGAATGGCTGAAATGGTGACCAACTACTTTTATTTTTTGCCAACACAGGCGTTGATTTTGGCTACGACGGCCAGAAGCCACTGTTCAAGAACGTAGAATTTGGAATTGACATGGAGTCGAGAAGTAAGTACATGCTGTAATCTTGCTGTGGCTGATCTGAAATGGGTTCGCTACTACTTCATTAAAACGTTAATCTGCTCTTTCAGTTTGCATTGTTGGGCCCAACGGCGTTGGAAAGAGTACCCTGTTGTTGCTCCTCACTGGACGATTAAATCCAGTAAGTGTGAAACATTTCCACAATACTTTAAACTTGTTAACTGTATTGATTTGCAATTGACTGAACTTATTTCTCTTTCAGGGCAAAGGTGAAATGAGGAAGAATCATCGACTGGTGAGACAATTTTTGTAAAAACAAATGAGGAAAGATCTGCACATTTCAAACCTTAGTTTTCAATAAATAGCCATTATATTAAAATAAATGGAATGACCACCCTGCATTTCATTTATTTTAATTAAATCCACCATCCATCAAATGCACCAATCATCAGATATTTACGTTACACCCACCAGTGAATACATGCATATACATTAACGTTAATCAAATAAACAAAAGGCTATCTAAAGCAGAGAGCAAACCCACAATAAGTCGCTCTAGCGCTGTAACCTGACCTGGTATCGCATCTTTTTGGCCAGCCATAACAGTAAACAGTGCTTCCCCCATCAGGACTGTGGATTGTGCGATTCATTCCATACTTCAGATCTGGAATCAGCCTTGTGCTTGTACCAAATAACAAACACTGGACCATTTCCACTTGGGGATACTGATTTGGAAGTTAGACTGTCCCGAGTCGTGACTTTATACTGGCCCTGGGCAATCGGGCACCCCTTATCGAACCCTGCCTATGCTGGTCGTAAATAGTTCTAACCCAAGTTCAATATCCATGGATTCATGAGGAGACAACCTCTTCCACACTAAAACCTTTTCTACTCTGCACAGAAAGTGGGCTTCTTCAACCAGCAGTACGCCGACCAGTTGAACATGGACGAGGCCGCCACGGAGTACCTGATGAGGAACTTCAACCTCCCCTATCAGGACAGCAGGAAGTGCCTGGGGCGCTTCGGCCTGGAGAGCCACGCACACACCATCCAGATCTCCAAACTCTCAGGTCCTGCCTTTTCAGTGATGGATAAATCTAGGACCAACTTCACACATTTGCATCAGTGTTGTCTATAATTCACAATGCGTTCCCCCTTCAGGTGGTCAGAAGGCCAGAGTCGTGTTTGCAGAGCTCTCGTGTCGCCAGCCTGATGTTCTCATTTTGGTACGTTGGACCTCTGGACTGTATGTGTATGTACTGAGGGCTTAATGGTTGGTGATTTAACTTCCTTTTATTTTCTTATTAGGATGAACCCACTAACAATCTAGACATTGAGTCCATCGATGCTTTGTCAGAGGCCATCAACGAGTACAAAGGAGGTAGGATCATTCATTCAGCCCGTAAAATATGTATTCAATATTTTGATTCTTGTTTAATACTGTTCGCTCACTGAAGTTTTTTTAACAAACACTACATTGCAGAGCTACAAATCAGAAGCATTTCTTGTAACTGTCCTATAATCCAGCTAACTTTTAACATTGTAGCTAGAGAATCGATACAGCCTTCTATCAGACCCTTGGATTAAAATCATTGTCTTCGTGTCCAGCCGTGATCATCGTGAGCCACGACGCCAGGCTCATCACTGAGACCCAGTGCCAGCTGTGGGTGGTGGAGGACAGCGCCGTCAACCAGATCGACGGAGACTTTGAGGACTACAAGCGTGAAGTGTTGGAATCATTGGGAGAGACCCTGGTCCACAAGATCAAGGAGAAAGAGTGACATCGCTATACACACAGAACTAGCCAGGGGGCTGTCGTATGAAGAGCAGCGCTGCATTGCCATAGCACTCAATGTACTGATAGTGCCCCGTCTTGAAGGGTTTTGCATGTTTTACCAAGGGACAATGAATCTGAATAAAGCCTAAATTTATCATCACATGACTAGAGTTAACCAAGAAAATGTGTTTAACAGCAAGAACGTAAACCAATGAGAATCAAACATTTTATTTTAATTGTTTGGTAAATCATGTAATGACGAAATTGTGGACCGCTCAAATGGAATAAGAAAGGACACTTTATTTCTACATCACTCAACATGTATATAGATTTTTCATACCCCCTATTTGAGATAGGCCTTGTATATTTTCTTCACTTTAGCAACTTCTTTCTCGTCAGGCACCATCTTGTCATACCATGTGTACCACGGCTCTCCAGAAGTCAAACATGCGGGAGTTGGTGTTGAACCCACTGCATCATGGGAATTGGAAAAGTCTTCCGCCAAGAATTCCACATGGGGTATTTGGAATGGTAGTAAACCTGTGGAAATTATCAAGAAAGGGATATGTCTGACATTTTCCCATATATTTTCTCTTGCAATTGCTAAAATTAAACAAGACTAATGTAGGAATAAGCCAATTAGGTAATTACTATTCACAAGACTGGTAATACTTGAGTTTCACAGAGAGAAACAGATTTACACCAGCCTCATCATTGAAGTAATGGTATGCAGCCAGTGAGAAGAGTCGGGCCATATTATCATACACTAAGCTAGCCATACTGACAGTTAACCCATGCATTGCAATCATAATAAAAATGCATTACTTCAACCTACCATGGTCTCTTGCCATGTTGACTGCCTGGTTAAGCACCTTCTGTTGTTTCATACAGACACCTAGGGAGATAGAAGAATGTTCAGGAAATGGGATTCCTCTCTGAAGTTGAAGGACCCAACAAAATCCAACAATATTAAGAACAGTGGCTTACCAGTTCGAGTGGGATCATATACCTTCCCGGTGTAAGGGTTTATGAACTGCTGCAACAACTTTACATTCTGCAAAAACAAGTATATTTGAAAGGCTAAAGTTTGGGGGATGACGGCTTGTACACATTAATTCAACTCATGTATCACTTATTAATTTCTAAATAGACCCCAAATGTATTTCAATTTGCTTCTTAAAACAAGAAAGTTACATATATTCACTATTATGTTTTATAAAAGGGACCTTGTCCACTCAATTCTACTCCACTATGCAACCCAATTTACACCAGGGCTTGTGATGTCACATTGAAATGACGATGCAAAAGGGGTCCGCCAAGGGAACACTCTGGGGTATCATTTTTCCGTCGCAATGGACATGTATAAATCGAACGACAAAATCTAAAAACGAATACAATGAAAGTTGGTTAGTAGCGTCAAAGACATTATCTTGCAACTGACCTGATGGTGAATGATGACATTGTTGTCGCGACAAATGGGACATGGGTTTCCACATATTTTGTCTCCCCTCTGATATAAAACAAAAAAAAACGTTGATTAATACTTGACAGACGATTAGTCTTCCTTAATGACCACATATCGAAACTTTCTTTAAAACACTTGCAATGCAGGTCTTGCGGGTTTTCTGTGGGGGTATGCCTCCTTTGTGGTTCCTCCTGTA
Organism: Pollachius pollachius; assembly: GCF_949987615.1. Taxonomy (NCBI): domain Eukaryota; kingdom Metazoa; phylum Chordata; class Actinopteri; order Gadiformes; family Gadidae; genus Pollachius; species Pollachius pollachius. The sequence goes on along the minus strand of NC_136946.1, from coordinate 16,266,232 downwards.
ATCCGCCCACACGTGACCTTTTCCATAACGCTCAATGTACTCTGTGGGAAAAACGCATCGATCTATCAGGTCATAAATGTCTGGCCTGTTAAGCCCTTTGAGACTGTACCAGTGATTAAGGGCTTTACACATAAATTGAAATAAGAAAGGGAGGCTGCAAGAAGAAACAAATGTCCTAGTTATTACAATGTGCAAACCTTCGCTTTCCAGGTAATCCCAGGGGTTGTCCTTGTAGCGTACAACAGCCTCGTTTGGGCTGTCATCCTTGACAGGCAGCGCCGTGCAGAACGAGCGTCGTCCCAGAAGCTCCACCACTGGGCCGCTCCGAGCCCACAGCGTGACCAGTCTCTGGGAACATGGCTAAAAAGGACGACAGACGTCTGAGGGACATCATTGGCAATGACTAGACACCAACAAACCATTCAATCCCTAATTGAATACCGGTTGACCAAACCTCAGAGCAACATAAAGGACCGCTGGCCTATCCAATGTCAGCTGTGTTCCGTACAACAGCTTCACAGGCATACATGGCTCCCAATCATTCATATATGTTCAGCACATTGTATCATCATAAGATGATACAATGTAGAGCATCATAAACTATCACAATACCTTATGTATTACCAGTGACCGCAAAACCGGAGTAGATATGCGGCACAAAATCTTGCTAATGCCTTGTACGGGTGCCGCCATGTTGTTCCCGTGTATTATTCCTTAACGTGTTTTCTTCCTCTTTCATTTCCTCTGTTGTCCTATACGCCGTACGGGGTGTTACTGCCGCCTACTGTCCACCTAGAGGACGTTTTTCACCGGGTCCTTGTTTAACTACCTCCCTCTTCTCGTGATTCGAGTCTCTAAAATGTGTTACTGCTCCCTAGTGTCGAGTGCGAGAAGTACAACTTGACGCTATGTTTTGATTTATTGTTTACGTTTAGAAACTTTAGATACTTTAATGCAATTATACTACTACTACTAATAATAATAATAGTATTACTACTAATAATAATACTATTCGCATATTATTCACTATGCATTATTCGACTGTTATAATTCAGGCCAAATGGTGTTAAATAAATGTATTATTTCAACAGCATTTTAATAAAATTGGATAGTTAATACGTTTTTGATGTATTTGTATCACTTTATGATACTCAAAAGTGTTTTCTCAATAAATTCGACCATAAATTCTCTAAGCGTACAATGGCGACTTCTTTTGTAGGCGGGGCGACAACGACCACTTGACCTAAATCCACTGGGTAGCCATTTTTAGGAATTATTATTATTCCCATTTCGACGTTGAATATAGTCTTCTAGCCACGTAAAGTCATTAATTCATATATCATTGGTTATAATGGACAAAGTCAATTAAATATAAGAAACTTTCAATTACAAATGTAGTCAGATTAGCTAGAATTTCATCGAAGTGTACACACTACGCCATTATGCCCTTGGCAGGGCCGTGATGTCAACGTGCTCTTAGAGACTCCATCTTTTCGCCGTGCGCAGACCGTGATCAACCGCATCATATGACGTCAAAGTCGTCACTGGGTATAAAAAGTAAGCCCGCCCCTACTGAGCTCATTCCTGGATTTGGTCAGAGGTGAGTGATGTCGCAAAGACATTGAGGCTATTTTCAACAAAATACTGTTTGTTTGCGATGAAATTAGGTCTTGTTTTGCCAAAACCCTTTAATGAACAAAAACATCCATAGGAGCGAGAAAACGTAAGTTAAATGTGTCTTTTATTGTGTCTGTTGCAGGTCCGAATTTGTATTGCCGAAGATTTGGGGCTTCGAGGACTTTGAACGACCGTGCTCAAAATCCTATTTTTTTCTTCAAGTAATGGACATTTGGTTACTATTTTTGCCTCCAGTTTGTTCCTGAAGGAAAAGCTAGCTTAGCTACCACAACCCCGCCCATAAGCAGTTTTTCAGTTACTATAAAACCATAATGGTTGACTATATGAAACTGATGAAATAAGCTATAAGTGGCTTTATAGTACACTATAATAGACCCGAGACGCTGAGGATCTATAACCAATAGTAAGTTGACTTTTAAGGGCGTAATTCGACCGAAATTAATCAAATGAAATTTAGCCATTAATGTAGGCTAGCCCCCGCGCTAGCGGGCTCCGTCAGAAGCGTAAGCATTTAAATACTAATTGGACCGTTGACAAAAGTATAGTACTATTTATTTTTATAGTCTAATATTTATAGTATGAGCTCACACAGGAAAGTGGACGGAGAACAGACGCTCCGCTTCTTTGTGTGTGAGACGGACGGGAAGAAACGGAGCCGAGCACTGCGTTAAATAACCATAAGCAATCTACTCATAAAGATTGCCGTAGGCAGGGAATGCTCGCGGTTATGTCGGATTTTTTTTGCCTGCCAACTTCCCAGGGTTGCTCCCCGGAACGAACCCGCAGTCTATACATAAAGATTGCATTAGTGTGAGGATGGTGGATTTGTCTTCTTCGTAGCTTTGTCTTGTGTCATACTAGGGCAGGCGACCCTCCGCAGCCAGGGTCTGTATCACCGTGTACAATCTGGGATAAAGATTGAGGATGGCTCCGGAGAAGTGTCCTCTCCACTTTAACAGGCGGGATGGCCAAATGTGTTGGATCAGTTTCGCTTTCGTCCTTTTGAGAGACCAGAGGCAAGAGCGCTTTTCACGGAGCCGCCGTTGGGAGTTTACAACCTGAAGAGCCGCTCTGTGGTTGCTCTTGTTTTTCTAGTTAGCCTGTGTTGGGAAGCCAACGACGTGCTCCGACAGCAGCTCAACTCAATCTGGTAGACGTGCCATTGTTCTCGGGATAGCCAGTGGTTGGAGATGGCGTCGACAGAGTGGTTAACCAGAGGGCAGGGCTTAGACGGTTCTAGTGAATCACTCAAGAGATCACAAGCTCCCTCCCTTTGTGAGCACATTGGGCAAAGCCTGGTTAGGATCCGGTCTGTACAGCTGAATGACTGATGTCTACTTTACCCAATGCCTTTTAAAGACCTAATGCGCTTCTCATTTTAGGGTTTTAATTAGTTCATCCATCATCCCTTTTCCTTACTGATTACGTTATTTATGTTTTCTACATTGCTCATGTCCATTTTTATTGTAGATCTGTATTATAAAATATATTGCAAGTAAAATTTTTAATACATAACTATCCATTGTCGTAAAACCTTGATCTTATTATTTTCTTAACTTGCACAACCATTTTTATTGCCTAACTGGTAAATTGGGCAATGTTTACAATTGACTTAAATTTAAATGTATAACAATTGTGACATTTGCAGGAAATTTGTAGTTTTGCAGTGTTGTGGAGGTCAGACATTATTATACATCTACTACAACAGTTCTACGGGTAAGACCAAACTGATTCCTCACATGACATTTGGAATTCACATTTCATTCAAATTTGTGAATGATTATGAAACTATATTCCTTAATTGAATTGGCAATAAAAATGACCTTAGAGAAAGTGTGTGATATGCTTGGTAGTAGTACTGCTAATATACACTTTAACGCACATGCATGGAAATAAGGCTAAAATGTTTTAGTAACGTTCTAAACATTAAATATATTAATTCATAAATATATTTTCGTATTTACCATTTCACCCTTTTAAAAGTAGAGGTCTGAGCTGGCATAAATGGCAAGTTCCCTTATTTATGTAGATCACGTGGAATTTGCCAAACCTTTTTGTTTGTACGTTGTTGCTTTGTTTGTGTTGCGTAATTGGACCGACATGGTTCTTTCAATCCATCCAAACGTGTTTTCACACGAACAGGCAGCAGGGGGCAGTAGAGAAGCTGCTTCCTTGTTTAAGCCCCGAGTCACATGGTACTAGATTGAGATAAACACTGAAAGCTATTGTAGCAGGAGATAACGTTTCAAGTTGGCATGCTTAATAATAAACATAATTTTTGGGGAATATTTTAATCACTCTTTATGATAATTGAACAATGTGACATTTTCAAAAAGGAAAGTGTAAGATGGCACTTGCATTATTTACTAGATATTCTTTTTGAATGTTTGGGAGTATATAGGCCTACCATAGGAACTTATTTATATTTATAAAATTTCCTAGTTTGCCATTTACGTGTGCCATTCTTAAAAACTAATATTAAGGAAATATGTTTTTTTGTGTGTGTTTACACTTGTTTCTTGGCTCCAAATAAAGAATAGACTTTTAAGAAATGAATGTCCTACCGTTTGAGATGTCAAAATATGAGCTTCCCTTTTAATATGGTGGCGCCATTGCTTCACTGCCACCGCTGAGGCTCAACTCAACTGGAAAATGAGCGGTCACACACAAAAGATCAAGGTGGTTGCCCTCTATATCCAAGTGAGGAGGGACACTAGTGATGAGATTCACAAATAATGGACTTATGCAAATACAATGTGTGTGTGTGGTTTATTTTTGGTGAGTTATGTTGAATAACTGATTATTCATCTAGAAGACATGAATTGAGAAAAATACTATTTGGTAGGGGACACAGTGGTGGGCTGTGGATAAATATCCATTGAGGCCCTGTCTCTGAAACGTCTATATTGCCTTTGATTGATAAAGGTGATGGTCTGCGTCTTGTGTGAGATTATTTGATATGGGTTCCGGTTCACCTTTAAAACATGGAGCTCCCTGGCTGGTTGGCAAGCAAAAAAATAATGGTTTTCACTTCAAAGGCTAACCGCAAAGGGTATCTTTTCAGAAACGCTAACGTAAACACGTATCTTCCTAATGTGTCCTAACCTGTCTGATGTGTGTGCTTTCAGACATGGCGGTTGGCCCTGTCGACCCACGGGAGATCCTGAAGGGGGTTGAAGCGCTCCTGGGGAAAGATGGGGAGCTGCGCAGCTTGGAAGGAGTTCCCAAAGTGTTCAGGTGACTGGCGCCCCAATAGAGCGAAGGCAACAGGCCAGTGAGTGTTCTCAACCTCACAAAGATGGACAAACGAAAGCAATGCTAAAGCGTCATTTCCTTCCCTCAGCCTGATGAAAGCTTCCACCAAGATGGTCAGTCGCTGCATGTACATGAACATCCTGCTGCAGACCAAGTCCCACGACATCCTCAACAGGTAAAGTCCCCTGAAGTTACTTTAGTAGGTACTTTCACAATGTCCAACCTTCATTTCAAACCCCTACCATGTTGCCACTTTTTAAATAAAGCGATTTCTCTAATTTCTTCAGGTTTATTCGAGTTGGGGGCTATAAATTGCTCAACGCTTGGCTGACCTACTCCAAAACCACCACCAACACGCCTCTTCTGCAGCTCATCCTGCTCACACTGCAGAAGCTGCCTCTGAAAGTAGACCACCTCAAACAGGTACTGGTCCCTTCTGCCCTCGGCCCAACCACAAATACTGGTCAACCTGCACTACAAAGTGTCCCTTTAGTTTATCTTGAATGTTGAACTCAAATCTTTTTGTGCTTAGAACAACACTGCAAAGCTGGTGAAGCAGTTAAGCAAGAGCGGCGAGACTGAAGGTGAGTTTGTTTGAGACCATTTGGTCGTAGCACCAGACACACAGGGCTGTCTGTGCAAGTAGCAGCCACCACTTTCAAAGGTTTCAATTTTAATCCTGATTTTAATCAAATCTTTATTTGAATTTCAGAGCTGCGGAAGCTGGCGGCCGTGCTGGTGGAGGGCTGGATGGCCATCATCCGCTCACAGAGTGTCCCCAACAGTGGAACGTCGCCAGCAGGTACAGACGCGCCCCTCCTCACGCGACCGCGTCCCGTAGCGCTCCCTGGTGCCCTGATTCCCTGGCACTGTGACACTACTCTAATGCTCTCTCCCCTTGTGTTGGTGCCGCAGACAAGAAGAAGAAGGAGGGCAAAGTGCCCATGCGAGAAATGAAGGAGAAGGCGGCGGCAGTGGAGGAGGAGAAGAAGAAGGAGAAGCCCAAGGCCCACGCGCCTAGCCACGCCAAGATCCGCTCCATAGGTGGGCACTGGGTCCGAAACAAAGGAGGACACCCTCGCCCTGCTTTAAACTGCTCCTTCTAAACACCTCCCTCTGCCTGCATTGTTCACAGGACTGGAGATAGAAGTGGCCACCCCTGCCCTGGTTAAGAAGACCCCCGCTGCCCCTCAACTAGGAGACAAGTACAACATCAAGCCTGCTGTTCTCAAGAGGCCCAGGTACAAAGTCCTGCTGAGTTTCTCACTCAGCCGGCACGCCCTCTTGTGGACTTTTCTCGTGTTCACCAAACAAGAGAGACGTTTGTATGTTGCCCCCTAGTGGCTGCAAATCTGATCTTTGTATCTTGTGTTTCCCATAGCAACGGGCCTTTAGATTCCCCGCCGGTGGAGAAGAAGTACAAACCCCTGAACACGCCCTCCAACTCAGCCAAAGAGATCAAAGTGAAGATCATCCCCGCTCAACGTAGGCCAAACACACACACTCGCGCACCCGCACAACCCTCTGTTTGCATTGGCTAATGGAGGTGGCGGATCAGGGAGTAACTGTTGGCTCTCTCTTCTCCCCTGCAGCTATGGAGTGTACCGGTTTTCTGGATGCCTTGAACTCTGCGCCTGTGCCTGGCATCAAGATTAAGAAGAAGAAGATGGGCTCTCCCGCCGGCGGGGCCGGTACCAGTCCCAGTGCCAAGGCCGTGTCCCCGACCTCCAACAAGGTACCAGTCAGCTCACTTCACTTCAGGGCATTTCTGGGGTGGAGTGAATGGTCAAACCCTCCCTAACTCAGTATAGTCTCATCCCGTTATGTCATTGTGTTTCAGCAGCGAGTGTAAACGATAGTGAACGATACAAAATCAATCCGGTATAAAACATGACCCCCATTCCCCTCCTCCCTCCTCCAGCCAAACCCCTTCGACAAGCCAGCCAACTACCAGGGCCTGACGGCCAAGCCCTCGTCCCCAGAGGGGGCGTCTTCGTGCCCCGCCCCCAGCGAGGACAGCCAGGACATGGAGCCCCCCGGGACCCCCGTGCCTGCCGACGACCCCGAGGCCTCTGACACCGGTAGGTCCCTGGCCTCACCGTCCTCACCTGGCCCCTCTGTCCGCCTGGAACCGGTTCCTAAGCTCTCAAACGTGCTTTCAGCAGAGAAGCCGAACGCGCTGGCGGAGCCGCGGCGGGAGGAGGAGACGCTGACCAAGAAGGGCAAGAAGAAGAAGAGCGTCCGCTGGGCCGAGGAGGAGCAGCTCAAAGAGTACTTCTACTTTGACCTGGACGAAACGGAGAGAGGTGGGCAAATCCATATGACCACCACAGGTGGGAAACTCAATATGCCGTGCACCTAAACATACACTTTACTACTACTTGCAGCATAAGTATTGCCCTGTACGAAAGACTTGAATGACAACCCAATGAGCGCGATTGACTGGTGAACCAATCAGGAGAGAGCAGCCTGATTAACGATCTATGAACTCTCTCTCTCTCTCTCCCCCCTCCCCCCCCACCTCATAGTCAACGTGAACAAGATCAAGGACTTCGGCGAGGCGGCCAAGCGGGAGCTGATGATGGACCGGCAGACCTACGAGATGTCCCGCCGGCTGTCCCACGACACCATGGAGGAGCGGGTCCCCTGGACGCCCCCCCGGCCCTTCACGCTGACCGGGAGCCTGGTGCACCCGGGCTCCGGCAGCACGGAGAAGCTCACGCAGAGGGACCGCGAGATGGGCATCCTGCAGGAGATCTTCCTCAGCAAGGAGAGGTGAGGACCGCCGAACCCCCAGGGCCCTCGGCTTGGTGTCGGTCCAGTGACCAGAGGATCTGTTCAGCACAGACTTGTGACCTGGCGTCCCTTCCTACCCCCCAGCGTACCGGACAGCCCTCACGAGCCGGACCCCGAGCCGTACGAGCCCATGCCGGCCCGCGTCATCCCGCTGGACGAGGACTCCAGCATGCCGGAGGACGGCTACATGGAGCCCATGGACACCACGCCGCAGCACGCCGCCGTCCTGGGTCTGGGCCTGGGCGAGGGCTCCAAGCTGCCCCCGGTGCTGGCCAACCTCATGGGCAACCTGGGGGGCGGCGGGCCCCCGCAGGCCCCCGGCAACCCGGCGGCCCCCAGCGTCAACGTCCAGGAGCTGCTCTCCTCCATCATGGTACGAGGGAGAGCCTGCCCTCCCGCTGGTCACAGCGCCGCCCAGAGGCCAGCTAGGTTTCTGACCGCACTGTGTGTGTTCCGCCACTAGGGGGCGCAGGGGAACCAGTCCACCGAGGACCTCATCAAGCAGCCCGACTTCTCGGACAAAATCAAGCAGCTGCTGGGCTCCCTGCAGCAGAGCCAGAACCAGAACCAGAACGGACCCCCGCCAGGTAATCCCCCCCCCCCCCATCATAGCCCGACCAACCGTGGTGTCTGCAGCGGCGTGTCCTAACAGAACGTGTTCCTCCCTGCAGTGAACCCGGGGCTGCTGGGCCACGGCCCCATGAGCAACATGAGCAGCATGCAGATGCCCATGAACGGCTACCCCCCCAACCAGCCCCCCGGGGCGCACCGCTTCCCCCACCCCCCGCCGCCCCACAACCACGGCCCGCCCTTCAACGCCGGCCCCCGCATGATGGGGCCGCCGCCGGGCCAGGGCCACGGGGACAACGGGGGCAACTACTGGGGCGAGGACTCCATGAGGGGCGGGCCGCCCCGCGGGGGGCACTTCCACCGCGGCGGGCGGGGCAGGGGAGGCGAGCCCGGTCCCTTCAGGGGCCGGGGGTCCCGCGGGGGGCCCCGCGGCGGACACAACAACATGAACGGTGGGCACACACACACACACACACACACACACACACACACACACACACACACACACACACACACACACACACACACACACGTTAAGATCATGCATTAGGGCTACCAACATAATTGAGTTCCGTGACACATACCGGTGATGAGTGATGGAGCGCCAGGTGACCCCCTAGGGCCGCTGGTTGACGGCCCCCCACTAGGGGCGTCCCCCTCCCCCCTGTAACAAGCTTCCTGCTCTCCCTCCTCAGACATGTCCAAGAGGCCCGTGTGTCGCCACTTCATGATGAAGGGGAACTGCCGCTACGAGAGCAACTGTGCCTTCTACCATCCGGGGGTGAACGGGCCGCCCCTCCCCCCGAACCACCCGGCCCACAACCAGCACCCCCCCCACCCCCAGCACGGACACTGAGGGGCCGCGCCCCCGGCGCCCAGACTTTGTCAGCCCAGACTTTGTCAGCCCAGACTTGGCGCTGCGGGAGGCTGAGACCCCGGGAGACGGAGGGAGGTCCTCCGACAACCCCCCCCCCCCCCCCCCCCCCTGGGCACCCTGACACTGGTCTCCGCCCGCTCCGGCTCTCCATCCAATGTTGAATTTAACTTATGGACCGGCTCATTCGTTTGTTTTGTTTGTTTTAAAGTGTAAACCCCTTTTTTCAAAGTGCTAAAATCACACAACTGAACCCCCCCCCCTCCTTAACCACTTCTGGAGCCATCAGCGACCCCAGGTGGAGCTGCGCTCCGCTCGCCTTTCATTCCCCGCTGAACACACACCACTACCATGAGAGGACTGAGTCCTACTGGCTAAACACCCACTCCTCTCAGGGTCCGTTAAGCTCCTCCACCAACAGTCAAAACGTGTCTGGGGTGAAGAACACGTTGATGTCCACAGTTGTGTCCTCATGTTTGCAAGTATTGGTATTCTTTTGGCAGCCCCAAAGTAGACGGTAGGACAGGATTATTAGGGGCCCTGTGCGACCCCCCCATAGCGTTGTGATGAGTATGTAGTGAGATGACGAGAGGAAGCACTTCCCACTCAGAGGGCCCAACAGAAGCTCCAGTCTTCCCCGAGCAATCCTGTTTCTCTTGACGTTTTATCAAATCACTATTACAATCCAGACTCCCATGAACCACACCTTGAAGGGGATGTGTATTAACCCATCTAGTCCACCTTCCTGGAGCTCTGAACTCTACATCAGAGCTGGGAAGTCGCTCTATGAACAGATACTATTGGCCTTTGTTGTGCTATCAACTGTAAGCCAATTGGTTACCCCAACAATAAGAAATGCAACACCAAGGTTTCTGAGCATGCTCCTGCAGAAACTCCCAGCTCTCCCTGTCTCTGGTTCCCGGTTGGTGTTGCTGCTTCTCCACGTGGGTCAACATGGCGGAGGAACGCATCATCAGTGTTAAAACGACTTGTCAAAGACTGATCAACTGCTGTTTGTGTCAGGTATATCGCGTTTTCTGTGAAAACAATGGCCTTCGTGTCTCTTGTGGGACTGCAAATGTTTTTTTTTTCTTTTTTCTGTGGCACCAAACCCAGATTTTATTTCGATGCAGTGCTGATAATAATGGGGCCTCTTATAAAAGAGGGGCCAACTTTTTTTTTTGGGGTGGATCAAATGTTAATATTTTTGTTTGTGTAAATAGGTGCACATCCGACACACATAAGTACGAGTATGTTTTGTACACAAATGTATCCAATAAATGTCTCAAAGTAAAATTTAAACGATAACCTTTCTGTTCCATTCATTGCTGAGCGTGTCATCCTGTGTGTGATCGTCATGGCGATGGCAAGGCATCGTCACCCTTAGACGAGCCAGAATCAATCCACTATTGTATCAGGTTTCCTCTGCTTCCTTACGTGCTCTCACTTTTAGTTTGTGCTCCCGTGTTTGCCTGCGTCAGATCCGTGTTATCAGGGCGGGGTCAGCACAAGGCAAACGAAACGAGTGGTTACAGGAGTGGCCTTTACACACCGACCCTCCTAGTCAAATATTGACCAGCTGTTGGAACAAAGGGAGAGAGGGTTAAGGACACCTCACCACTGCTGGGTCCTCAGGGCTCTCACTGGGAGGGTATGCTCGGTGGGGCCAGACCCCTTTAACTGGTAATGTCCCAGGCATTCCTCAGCATAATGTGCTCAAATAGTGCATATGCTTTATTCAGATATCACATTTGGTGAAAAGATTATTAAAGTTTCAGTTACTGTTTGTAAAATAAGACGGATTTGTGTATAATTAGCAACAAGATTACTCAAAATGACTATTATGAAAATGTTACCTATTCAACCAGTAAGAAAATAATCCTTAAAAATATCAATTATATGTATATATATATACACAATGTAGAAGAATATGGCTGTTCTTCTACTAGCCAAACTACTTTTTAAACCATTTTTTTTTTTTGTATTTGAATGGCTATATACTTCCTATATACTATAGAGCTGCTGTGCAAATATCAAGTTTGGTGTGAGTGAGTAGATGCTTATTGATGTCTTTAAACGTAGATATCCCATAGAAATAAACATATGTTAATGTCAAATTGTGTATTTGTGTGTAGTTCCAACCCTAACCCTTTACGATGTGTAGTTGTCACCCTAACCCTTTACGATGTGTAGTTCTAACCCTAACCCTAACCCTTTACGTTGTGTAGTTATGTGTAGTTCTAACCCTAACCCTTTACGTTGTGTAGTTACAGTATGTGTAGTTCTAACCCTAACCCTTTACGTTGTGTAGTTACAGTATGTGTAGTTCTAAACCTAACCCTTTTTATTGTGTAGTTACAGTATGTGTAGTTCTAACACTAACCCTTTACATTGTGTAGTTATGTGTAGTTCTAACCCTTACCCTTTACATTGTGTAGTTTTGTGTAGTTCTAACCCTAACCCAAACCCTTTACATTGTGTAGTTATGAGTAGTTCTAACCCTAACCCAAACCCTTTACATTGTGTTGTTATGTGTAGTTCTAACCCTTGAGGTCCATGAACGTGCAGGATGGACACATTTAGATATCTGAGTTCCATTGACATTTACATTGAGGGCCTTTAGCAGACGCTAACCGTCATGTTCCTGTTTCAGTGAGGGCTGCTATGCTAACGGCTTGATTCTTTCACGTTCACCTCCCTGGGCGAGAGAGCCCCAACAAGGCTTCCATTGATGGAGAACGGGTCGTATTACCTGTGTGAGTGTGTGTCTGTGTGTGTCTGTGTGTGTATGTGTGTGTGTGCGTGTGTATGTGTCCTGAGCTATCCACTCACGATGCTCAGGAATATAATATGAAACCTTTATTTTCGACTCACCCAGTCTACCTGCATCAGTTCTCCTTAAGTTGTACGTCTGATACGTTGAGATATGAACATCACGCATTATGAAGCTGGCTGATTGTTCCTATTTTCCCGATATAATCATAATAAATGTTTTTCAAACTATGATGTAACATAAGTCCCCTTTTATTCTATTAAATCAACCTCTTTGTGTCAGTGCAAAAATCAATTAACCCATTGGTCAGGACTAAGGATCCAATGGTGAAGAGTAGAATCATCGTTCTGATTGTCATCACACCTTACGCCAATGCTGAGCTGTCCTTGGCGCACGGCCAAACATCCCAACACCCAAGAAATCCTCACACACGAAACCCAAGTAATGTTCTGAAGAAGAAAGTTGTCCCTTTCTCTCTTCAATAAAAGTTCACCGTTAAACCAAATGTGAAGAAACATAAAAGAAGGAGACATTTTTTAACTGATAAGATCTCAAAGAATAAGACATCATGTCATTCATCCATTAACCTAGTGTCGGTGGTGGTGGAGGTGTGGTGGTGGAGGTGTGGTGGTGGAGGTGTGGTGGTGGGGGTGGTGGTGGTGGAGGTGGTGGGCTGGTAGTCTGGAACAGGTACAGCGTTGTGTTGGGGTGGGGTGGGGGAGGCTGAAGGCGGGGCTAGCAGGCGAAGGCGGTGTATAAATGTGCTGCAGGTGAGAGGGGAGAGACACAGCAGGTCCACCACCCACCGTCGTCAAGGCAACAACGTGAAGACAAACTATCAAGAAACAGGTAAGACTGCCATAGCTGCTAACCCTACCCCCTTGGGTGACAGGATGTACGCGTGCCTCGGGTCTCCGGGGGTCCGGACAGTCATCCCCTCACCTCCAGGGGGGTTTGAGGATTGTTCAGTTTGTTGAAGTTACCTTAAAACAAGCGATTTAAAGCCTTCTGTGCCTTTCCTTGTCTTGCAGCAAGTGGAGTAACGATGACTAAAGCCATCCTGTTGGTGCTGTTGGTGCTGGTGGCAGTGTGCTCCACCCAGGGGAAGCCAGAGCAGAAAAACATCCCCAAAAGGGGCAAGAGGATTCCTCAGACTCTCTCCAGAGGTTTGTTCCGCTCCTCTGCTCACATTACTCACACACACTGTTTGTACCCATTTTTGGATTTGGTTCTTGTCTTGATATTGGTATTGATCTGAAATGTTTCCTCTGTGTGTGTGTGTGTGCGTGCGCGTGTCTGTGTGTGTGTGTTTGTGCGTGCGTGCGTGTGTGTGTGTGTGTGTGTGTGTGTGTGTGTGCGTGTGTTTGTGCATGTGTGCGTGTGTGTGTGTGTGTGTGTGTGTGCCACAGGATGGGGTGATCAGCTGATCTGGGCCCAGACCTATGAGGAGGCTCTGTACTGGTCCAGGTGGAGGTGAGTCCCAACCGGCCCCTTTAAACCCACTCCCCTACAGGGATGCATGTGTCTAAAGCATATGTATCTGTCCTCAGGAACAAGCCTCTGCTGGTCATCTTCCACCTGGAGGACTGCCCTCACAGCGCCCGTGAGTCCCTCAGTAGCGTGTTAGTGGTTAAGTGTAATGTTAAGTCTAGTTCTTGTTTAAACAAGTGTTGGTGTGCCTGAGAGAGATGTTAAAGGGATTCGAATGCTTGGTTTAAAACCATTTAAACAATAGAAAACTGAACAAACGACAGTGTGTGTGTATGTGTGTGTATGGGTGCATGTGAACGTGTGAGTGCGCGCGCGTGTGTGTTGTGGTTGTGTGTGTGTGTGTGTGTGTGTGTGTGTGTGTGTGTGTGTGTGTGTGTGTGCATTGGCATGTTTGCTTATGTGTAATAGCAGGATGTGTAGTAGCAGGATATCCTGCTCTGATTAACATATTGCTGAGACGCTGAGTTGAAGTCATGCAATCTTTTGTTTCCCTGTGTTTCTAGTGATGAAGAAGGCTTTCGCAGATGACAAGGAAGTACAGAAAATCTTGGAAGAGGACTTTATTGTCCTGAATCTTATGGTATGTCTCTTCATTTACAATCGACTTATACCGATTGACAGTGAGCGTATCAAGAATCTCCTAAGATTGATACATAGTTTGGGAGTAAAGCACATGAGCTTTGTAGCTTTAATATTGAAAGTCACTCACTTACAGCATGAATAATAGCCCCACCCTCTCTCTCTTTTACCCAACAGTATGAAACCACGGACAAACATCTCTCCCCTGACGGACAGTATGTCCCCAGGTTCCTGTTCGTCGGTAAGATATCTCCCTCTCCCTCTGTCTACCACCTCTGTGTCTCACCCTCCCTCTCCCTCTGTCTACCACCTCTGTGTCTCACCCTCCCTCTCCCTCTGTCTACCACCTCTGTGTCTCACCCTCCCTCTCCCTCTGTCCCCCCCACCTGTGTCTCACCCCCCCTCTCCCTCTGTCCCCCCCACCTGTGTCTCACCCCCCCTCTCCCTCTGTCTACCACCTCTGTGTCTCACCCTCCCTCTCCCTCTGTCCCCCCAACCTGTGTCTCACCCTCCCTCTCACCCCCCCTCTCCCTCTGTCCCCCCCAACCTGTGTCTCACCCCCCCTCTCCCTCTGTCCCCCCCACCTGTGTCTCACCCCCCCTCTCCCTCTGTCCCCCCCACCTGTGTCTCACCCTCCCTCTCCCTCTGTCCCCCCAACCTGTGTCTCACCCTCCCTCTCCCTCTGTCCCCCCCACCTGTGTCTCACCCCCCCTCTCCCTCTGTCCCCCCCAACCTGTGTCTCACCCCCCCTCTCCCTCTGTCCCCCCCACCTGTGTCTCACCCCCCCTCTCCCTCTGTCCCCCCCACCTGTGTCTCACCCCCCCCTCCCTCTGTCTACCACCTCTGTGTCTCACCCTCCCTCTCCCTCTGTCCCCCCAACCTGTGTCTCACCCCCCCTCTCCCTCTGTGCCCCACCTGTGTCTCACCCCCCCTCTCCCTCTGTCCCCCCCACCTGTGTCTCACCCCCCCTCTCCCTCTGTCCCCCCCACCTGTGTCTCACCCCCCCTCTCCCTCTGTTCCCCCCACCTGTGTCTCACCCCCCCTCTCCCTCTGTCCCCCCCACCTGTGTCTCACCCCCCTCTCCCTCTGTCCCCCCCACCTGTGTCTCACCCCCCCTCTCCCTCTGTCCCCCCCACCTGTGTCTCACCCCCCCTCTCCCTCTGTTCCCCCCACCTGTGTCTCACCCCCCCTCTCCCTCTGTCCCCCACCTGTGTCTCACCCCCCCTCTCCCTCTGTCCCCCACCCAGATCCCTCCATGACCGTGAGGGCTGACATCGTCGGTCGCTACTCCAACCGCATGTATGCCTACGAGCCTGCCGACATGAAGATCTGTAAGTACAGGGTTTCACAGCCCGATCTGATGACCATGCACACACTATTCAACTGTTCAATCAATTACAATGTTGACCCATGTTTGATGATTATTTTAAACTGTATTTATATCGTCCACTTTCCTTCCCCAGTATTGGAAAGCATGGCCAAGGCCAAGAAGCTGCTCAAGACCGAATTATAGGATGTGACAAATTGATCCAGCGAAGATAATTTGGTGTTCATTCCTCTTGCTGTCACTAGAGTTTACATTGGTAAATTAAGCACTGTTTTTTTTTCCTTAACTGTCACTTGAAGGTTATCTGCATTGGACTTGCTCAATAACTCATAATTATATGTTGTCCAATGAATGTCTGTGCTGTGGCCTACAACCATGTATTTTTAATAAACAAAAGCGTTTCAAACTATTTTTCTCTTCGCCTCCGTTTCTGGCGCCACATTTTAAACGGCTCAAAGTCTCATTACCAAGGGGCTGAGGGAGAGAGACTGAAGTCACAGCTGTGCTAACCATTGTGGAGGAGCGGGGTCACAGGTCAATGTGGGTTAAACATTGTGGAGGGGCGGGGTCAGACTTCAGGGGGTTGGGAAGCGGTTTCCCTGAAGTACTCCTGCTAGGATACGGTGCAGACCGCAGCCTGGCCCCTTTATAAGCTGCTCCTAGCGACAGCGGACAGAGCGATTGCCTATGACTTGACTCACACAAAGTGCACTTAAGGAATACGTGTTTTATTTACCTTTCGAGGTTGAATACATTTTCACATCAATTGGATCTCAAACTCAAAACAATAGCATGAAATTAAATAATTTTCTTTCGGTTTAATCTGTACAGTACAAAGAGACGAATAAGTAGCTTCCCAGTAGCGCGTTACTCAGAATCATGCAGAAGGCAGGAAACACACAACAGCCACCAGCCGTGGAGCGTCAGGACGCACACGCACACGCACACGCACGCACGCACACACACACACACACACACACACACACACACACACACACACACACACACACACACACACACACACACACACACACACTAACCTCAACTACAACAGGTGTACAATCAGGAACCTTCAAATTCAGTTTAAATAACTTACTGTGATCATTAGTGCTAAAGATTGACATTATTGCATTCAGCAGATTTTAGCGTTTCACAGTTAAGATCAATAAAAACATATTTTAATACAATTGATGGAGTTAAATAGAAAAAGCAGGCCTGCATACATATTTTCATACACAGCAAAATGGACACAACCTATTTCACAAACATGGTGCATACATCGTGTTAACAAACCATGTTAACAACATGTTTATACACCATGTTTATAGACCATATTAACACCATGTTTACACACCACGCTAACACGATGGTCTATAAACCATGTTTATAGACCATGTTAACACCATGTTTACACACCACGCTAACACCATGTTAACACCATGTTTATAGACCATGTTAACACCATGTCAACACCATGTTTATACACCATGTTTCTGGTTGCCTCTGCAGGGGTTCTAGATAATGGACGTCATGCAAACCTCTCATTCAGAATAAAAACCCGGCACATGCAGCATCCTTCAAGTCCAAAGTGATCTGTATTTCTGTTCAGTAGCGGTACACACCTCTCGTTAAATAACAACACCTTCATAAAAACAGCATAGATGAGGAGATCAGCGCAGAAGTGGGCGGACAGTGCAGAGGGGCGTCGTGTCTGGGGGGTCTCTAGAGGAAGGCACTGGGGTTGGCCCGCGGGTCTTTCTGGTTCCTGTAGCGGTACGTGAACCAAACCCCCAGCATCTAGGAGAGGAACAAAACCTTGGTTCAATGGTGCAATAAAGGGCAGCATTACACAATCTAACAAGATACAGACTGGGCCATTCTTCACTCAATAAGCCAACTAGACTTGAATTTAACTTTGGACTTGCTCCACAACATATGACCACGGTATCAACAATGCAATGTTAAATAAGTCCTGGACTTAATTGTGTTTTTATCCGCAATTGTAATTGATGCGTGTTCATGTTTGTAAGGCATTTGTTTGATACAATTGAATAATCCAATCAATTGAATGAATCAAATCAAAACACAACATCCTTGTCATGGTGATTCTTGCGGTTGCTTTGGCAGCGGAGGGGGCAGCAGACCTCTGTGAAGCTGAAGAAGAGGCCCAGGCCGCCCACGTAGCGCAGCACCTGGCCCGCGTGCGCCTGGATCTGCTCCGCGCACGGCGAGCACGAGTTGTTGGGGTAGCAGGCCTAGGGTTAGACACACACAGACAAAGACACATACACAGACATGCTCACGCAAAGACACACACCCACAGACACATACACAAACGCGCACACACCGACGCACACGCAAAGACACACACACAGACACAGACAAATACACAGAAACGCTCATATAGAAAAGCACACACACACACACACACACACACACACACACACACACACACACACACACACAGGTTTCACAGTGAGGACACAGATTCAGAGGCACACGTTTCATCTGTAAAATGCTAAAAAGGCGTTGACAAAAGACAATGGGTGGAAGAGCGGAGACGGTGTTAAACGCACAGCGTCGCAGGTGGAGTTGTACTCCACCTGCCTGAAGCCGCAGCAGTTGAAGCTCTTCTCCACGTCCCTTTGGGTGCTCTGAGAGTTGTTCCAGCCCACCTCTAGGAGATGTTCCTGTCCACACACACACACACACACACACGCACACACACGTTTATTTGGGTGAAACAATATGCATGATATGCATCCCATTATTAGTGTTGGTGTTACCTGCTGCTCTTTGTTGATGGCCAGACATGCGCTGGAGACGGAGAACTGCACGATGAACACCATGAACAAGACGATCATGTACTGGACACCGTCGTCAAGGAACAAATTCAAACATCAGCATTTAAAACACAACGCTAACATTGCTAGAATTCACACATGATGAAGTCGAGCAATGTTACGGAGAGGAACCAAAGGGAATTCTGGAGAATAGAGGTTGATGTGTGGCTGAAGGGAGGGCAGAATCTAAAGTGACCACAGTGTTTTGGACCCAGGAGGGAAGCTGCCACATTGTGACCGCCGTATATGTTGAGTAAGAACTTCTGGGACGAGTATTTTGGATTATTTCCTGTCTGGTTTGAGGAAGTAAAACTGTTGTCTATGGTGAAGTATGATGTCACCTAGGGGTAGGATGAGCAGGAGAAAGAACAGCTGGCCAAGCACCGAGCCAAATGGGGGGCAGGGGTAGCGTGAGACCTGCGTTGATGGATGGAGATGTAGTGAAACCTGTCAGAGGTATGATCTGAACCATGAGGGCTGAGCCAGCGATGCCGATACAGGACTGCAGGCGGTTGAGGGGGAAGAAGCTGTTTATCCGTATCAAATGAGGATCAGGAGGAGGAATCAGAGGACAGAAGGTCATTGGTGACTTCACGCAGAGGGTTTTCTGTGCCAGTGTGTGAGAAAGGCGTATGGCAATCTTTCATATATCTGCTTAGTGTTTGAGCTGGGCTGCTGACAGAAATGGTAGGTTTGGATCAGCTGTTGGGGGCAGGTCAGGTTAGGAGGTGCTCTTGAGGATGGGTGTGAGGTGAAGCTTTATGGGAGGAGGGTACAGGGCAGAGGTGAGGGGCGAGGTCAATAAACCCAAGAGGAGGGAGACAGGTTTTGAGGGTAAGGGGAAATGTGTTGGACAGGTTCTGGGCAGGTAGAAGACTAGATGCCGGTGAGTATTTAAGGCTGGTCAGAAAGAGTTATAGGAGACAAACTGTGGGTGGATAGTGGAGCAGCAGAAAGGAAACAGCGAAGGTGGTCAGTGAGGAGGAGGCTAGCTGACTCACTTCCTGAGGTGACAAATGACAGGGTTCATGGAGAACAGTGGTACAAGCTCTCCTTATCAGATTTCAAATGCAAATAAACTATGCTGAAAGGCATATCAAACATTTATGTTATCTACACAGTATATGTTCATAATCAAAGATTAGTTTGTCTTTATGAGAAAATTTTGGATGGGGAAAGTATTTCACGTCAATACTTCATAGCTGTCTTAAAGGTGACACATTATACCACCAGGTGTGAAGGTGATTAGCCGTTCCAAGCCGTTTTGAAAATCTGCCTGCGTATCCACCTAGATGTGTGCTGGATAGATGAGCAATGTTTGCAGCAGTCCACTGGGTAGAAGGTTTGACTGATCTATCCAGAACACATCTAGGTGGACACGCCCACTTGTGATGTCAGAAGAGGCAGATTTTCAAAACGGCGTGTAACGGCTAATCACACTCACACCTGGTGGTATAATACTGTTTGTCACCTTTAAGTTGTACTCAGCCTCATCAGTTCATATCAGCTCCGTCAAAATAGCTTTCGAGATCTCGGTCGGGCAAAGGGCTTCTCAGTGCAGACTTTAAGACCCCTATGAACCCTGACCTCCCAGGGGGAAAGCTCCCAAACCCAGAGGGGGGACCTTTAGAAGGAACACAGCGGAGCAGGGGTGTACTGGGAAGGAAATCCGTTCCTGGACTCATCCAATGGGACCGGCCGGGGGGGGGGGTTCCAGACTAAAGGGCATTTGAGAATTAGTGCGGCGATGTCAGGCCCCCCCACCAGGGGAACACCTCAGAGAGGGATATGCTATACCCAGAGGTACAACTCAAGCCAAACTAAGAACATACGCGCAAATATACCAGACAATCCTCCGGTTCTCAGCGCTCGGCCGGGTGAGAATTCGGGAGGGGGGTTTCAGTGGTGTCCGGCCCGGCGGAAGGATACGAAGAAGAGGAGGACTTGGTGATGCTTCATGGCGCCGACGAGGCCGGCCAGGGCCACGAAGAACAGGAAGACCCCCACCCCGATGACGCCGCCCACCACCTGGAAGCTGGACACCAGGCCGAACCATTTCCCCCACGCGGCGATCCCGATCATCAGCAGGCTCACCAACTGAACACACACAACAGTCAGTCGGAGCAGCGCGGCGGGGTCAGACACGGGGCCAGCAGGCCGGAGGACAGGCGGGTTATCTTGTGTACAGCTGCTGAGGTTTGAACCCTCAGGGTCCAACAGTCCAACGAGGATGTTCACACAGAGCCGTAGATAGCGCTATATTCTACTTTGTTATCGTTGTGCAAAACAATGCAGTTAAGCATCTAACCACATGGTTAAAATAGTGATATGTAATTAGAGAACTTATATATACTGTTTGTTTTCCTGTGACATAATGTTCATTAATATAGGTTGTGATCTATAGTCGGGCTATCTATAGTAAAGGCAATAGATCTTATCTAAGAGATGTGTTGGGAATAATGACCATACACAACACCAAATTCCCTTTCCAACTACCTTCATGTAGACTCAGTTGTTGAATTCGATTTTTTTTACAACATCTATTCTAGGCTAATATAGACCACCTACTGACACATTTAAGTGCCTCTCATTCTGCCCTACACGCGGGTTGTTCCAAGCCTATTAGTATTTCCCGTAGAACTGAGGAGGAAGGCTGGGCAAAGCTCAGACAAAGGACGGACGTTATTCCCTTTTTTTTTCCTGAGAAAGCAAAAAGGAAATCGCACTTAAGAGGACCGATGCCGCAGCCGACCACCTCACTGTGACAACGTGCAGGAGGTGAGTCTCCACTGTATGGGAACACACGCCGCCGCATCAGGTTCCAGAGGGGAGCATCCTTCATTATGGATGAGGCGGTGCGTCCTCCTCTCCCTGTTGTTTACAGCCACCTTACCGCCTTATGCATCCTAAACCACACACCTAATACCAGTCACGGAATGAAACCATAACCCGTATAGTCTGGAGCCACACGCATCGTTCTATGCCACTGAAACATCCACCATATGGTACAAAGTAGCGGGCAGCCTCACCACGTAGAGGATGTTGAGCGCCCCCAGGGAGTGTTTGGAGCAGGTGAACCCGGCGCAGCCCATGGTGTCTGTCTGTTCCCGGGTCCGGCGGACCGGATTCACGCGAAAGGGACTCGGATTAGTGGAGAAAAACTAACAAACAGTAACAGCTGTCTGATCTAAAGGCTGAAACAGTCCTCGCTTGGTCGGGAGATTTACCCTATCAGGTCTGAAAAGGAACGGAGGGAGAATGTGGCGCTGGCCTCGCGAGCATGTGACGCAGGCGCGGGTACGTGGAGCTCGTGGACAGGCGGCGGCGGCGCGCTTCCATCGGGGCGCTGAATGTGAGGCGCAGTGGCGGCACTTCTCTATTCCTGACTCCTGGATACCATTAACCAACCACATCTTTCAGGGAATATCTTTTCTCTGCCTTTTATTTAAGATAATTTAAATCACAAAGACTGATGTTTAGAACGTGATACGTGTTAGCTGTCTTAAAGCCAGCCACCATTAAGGGACAGCAAGTGGAACAGGTTATTCGCTTTAAATATTATCATTATCATAGCATCAGTCAGACTACATTCCTAAAGAGCAATGTTGCGACTTTATTTCCTCAAGGAACTGAGGATCTTCAATGCCAGTGAACACACCGTGTGGGTGTGTGTGTGCATGTGTGTGTGCGTGCGTGCGTGCGTGCGTGTGTCATGGTCAACGGGTCACACACCCAAAGTGTTTTCACCTTTACTTTGACTCCTGGTACAGAACCTCTCAGTGAGATACAGGAAGATCTGAGCCAGGGTGTTGCCCAGGCCTGATTCACCAGAGACCATTACTCCAGGGCCAATACAATGGTCCAGAACCAAGGCCAAACAGGGGTAACCCCAGGGGCGTCACTAGGTTTTAAGGACAGGGGGGGCTTAGCCCCCAGGAGATGCACAGAATGTGAGCGAACGTTTAATTTCACAAACAGCTAACAAAAACTGAGAAATAACAACCTAGGTCGCAGGGAAAACGTGGACTGGATTACAGTGATGTGGGCATGCTCTATATGAACAAGTGGAATGGACTCGATAACGACGCACTGACTCTGACTCTCTACCGCTTCCATAAGGGAAACTAAGATTTATGATCACATTTAAGTTAATAATAACTGGTTATATGATTATTTATCTAAACTCAAATTCTCGCCACATTATATTGAATTTGTCAGCACTTTTTTGTAAAAAAAAAAATAATAATTTTTTTTTTTATAAATGAACATAAAATTATTTAGGGGGGCTTAAGAATATTTTAGGGGGGCTGAAGCCCCCCTAAAATAGGCCTAATGACGCCACTGGGTAACCCTCTGAATTAGACAAATCTCCATCCCACATGTACCAATGTCATGACGCTCTATTTTCTTATCTTTTATGATATCACTTTATTCTATTTGTATGCTAACTCATATCGACGCAAAGCCATGGTTAATCAATATATTGCTGATCTCCGTTTTTTGTGTTTTCCCCATGCCTGTCTGAAGGTGATTTATAATTCATGGTCCCTTGTGGGTCAGTCATCACCGTGACGCAAAGCCCAAGATGCACTGCGTTGTTACCGGGGTTACGTTACAGATAAATATGGAGAAGCTCAGTGTGCACAATTAAGTCATGATGCTCTCACTAGGATCTCTTTGCTTTATTTCCGAACTGATAGGGTTAACATCAAGGTTGGAGGTTGATTCACTTAATTCATTCGGACATTTTCAAAAGTACAAAAATGCATAGCACGATAGCAGGCCAATATGATGGTTGGTACTTTTACATTGAAGTTTTATCAATCCAATCCAAACATTGAATAAAAATATTATTTTGTGACATATTTTCAACCACACATTGACAATAAGAGAAGGGCATAGATACACTTTATTCTTTCAAAGCATTTGGCATATTTCGTATCTCATAGTTAGGATGTTGGGTAATTATGATGTGTGCCTGAAAATAACATCACGAAAATTTGCTATTGACGAATTTGTCTGCTATATAAATGGTGTGTGTGTGTGTGTGTGTGTGTGTGTGTGTGTGTGTGTGTGTGTGTGTGATATGAAATCTACAGGCCAGCTGGCTTCATAGGCCATATTGGAACCAACTCCCGGGTGCCATGTTCTGTCACTTGGCCTCCTCCCCTTCAGAGTCCGATTCTGTGTTCAGCAGACAGAGGGTCAACAAGAGTTAACAGCTTGTTAGCCATGGTTAATCAATATATTGCTGATCTCCGTTTTTTGTGTTTTCCCCATGCCTGTCTGAAGGTGATTTATAATTCATTGTCCCTTGTGGGTCAGTCATCACCGTGACGCAAAGCCCAAGATGCACTGCGTTGTTACCGGGGTTACGTTACAGATAAATATGGAGAAGCTCAGTGTGCACAATTAAGTCATGATGCTCTCACTAGGATCTCTTTGCTTTATTTCCGAACTGATAGGGTTAACATCAAGGTTGGAGGTTGATTCACTTAATTCATTCGGACATTTTCAAAAGTACAAAAAATGCATAGCACGATAGCAGGCCAATATGATGGTTGGTACTTTTACATTGAAGTTTTATCAATCCAATCCAAACATTGAATAAAAATATTATTTTGTGACATATTTTCAACCACACATTGACAATAAGAGAAGGGCATAGATACACTTTATTCTTTCAAAGCATTTGGCATATTTCGTATCTCATAGTTAGGATGTTGGGTAATTATGATGTGTGCCTGAAAATAACATCACGAAAATTTGCTATTGACGAATTTGTCTGCTATATAAATGGTGTGTGTGTGTGTGTGTGTGTGTGTGTGTGTGTGTGTGTGTGTGTGTGTGTGATATGAAATCTACAGGCCAGCTGGCTTCATAGGCCATATTGGAACCAACTCCCGGGTGCCATGTTCTGTCACTTGGCCTCCTCCCCTTCAGAGTCCGATTCTGTGTTCAGCAGACAGAGGGTCAACAAGAGTTAACAGCGACACCATCTGGTAGTAGTAGGAATTACACTTCTAATTCATAAAACGATCTCAAAGAGATTAAGAGGTGTTACCTTCTTCCGCATTCTGCAGCCACTCAACAAACTTCCTCATCTGTTCCAAGAAGATGCTTTTTCCTTTTGACGAGTGGCCGTCTTTGTACCACTTCAGAATGGCTTCCTCACTCAGGACATCGGCTGGGATTGGAGGGGGGAGATGGAGAGTCGTGAGGGTGAGGACTTGCACACACACACACACACACACACACACACACACACACACACACACACACACACACACACACACACACACACACACACAAGAAAAGGAGAACCAATCTGATGGCACCTGAATAATAACCAACAATTAGTGAGCATTGAAATAACTTAAGGGGGAGAGAGAAAGAGAGCGAGAGACAGTGAGAGGAGGAGAGACATAGAGACAGACAGACAGACAGACAAAGAAAGCAAGAGAGGGAGCAAGACAGACAGAGACAGAAACAGAGACAGAGAGACAGAGACAGAGAGACAGAGAGAGACAGAGACAGAGAGAGACAGAGAGACAGAGAGAGAGAGAGAGAGTCAGAGGAGGAGAGAGACAGAAAATGAGAGAGAGGTTTAGTTTAGTTTGTTAGGATCCCCTTTAGCCATTACACCAGGCAACAGCTACTCTTCATGGGGTCCACATTTAAGAAGAAAAATATACAATAAATAAACAATACACGACAACAGGTTGATAAAGAAAAGAGAACAGATAACAAAAAAAGAAAATAAAAAAAGAAAAATAATGTACAATTATGAAATCATAGAGAGGGAAAAGAAAGACATCATACATATGTAAAATTGTGAATTAGCAAGTATAATGTTTCATAGCACCAGTCCAATAACATCACATAGTCTGCACACAATGACCTACATGGACTAAACAAGCTATTGTAAATTATTAAAATGGATTTGAAGCTGTTTTTTAAAGTGTATTCTAACCTTAATTTCTATGTTTGTGTGAGGTAAAGAGTTCCATATTGACATAGCTCTGTACAAAACTGTTTTTTTCATTGCATTAGAATTAGGCATGGGCACTGTAAAACTATTCCATTACCACCTGCCTGTTAGAGTAGTTATTACTGGTGTAATGAATTAATTTGTACAAACAATTAGGTTTGTTGCTAACACAAATGCTCCTAAAAAATAAAGTGAGACTAAATAGTAGTCTTTGTTGTACCATGAGCCAAGATAGGCATTTATGCATATGTGAAATATTAGAACTATTTCAACATTGACGTGCCAGGCACGCTGCTCTATTTTGGACTAATTGTAGCTTTCTCAAGTCCTTTTTCGCTGCAATCGACCACACAGCAGGACAATTGTCAAGATGGAACAGAACCAGTGCCTGGATAACCTGGACCATAGAGGTTGATGTTAAGAACCCAGCCCATCTCCTGATTATTGATCAGGAGATCGATCCCCATTTTCTTGGTTATGTTGTTTATGTGACTAGACCATGACAGATGACTGTCCACTGTGACACCAAGCAGCTTTGTTTCTTCTACCTGTTTAATTTGTATCCCTTTCATTGATAAATTGAGTTTGGGATTTAGTCGTGACATATATTGTGAGCCTAATACAAAGCATTTTGTCTTTGAGATATTTAAGACCATTCTGTTATTCTTGACCAAGTCTGATACTAGTTGAAAATCTTTATTCAGAGTTGTAGATAAATCTTCCACAGTGGTAGCTGACATATATAATGTTATGTCGTCAGCATACATGGACACATTGGCCCTGTTCAAGACCAATGGTATGTCATTTGTAAAGATTGTGAACAGTAGCGGCCCAAAGCAGGTCCCTTATGGTATTCCAGACTGTCCTTGTTTAGCAATAGAGAGATCGCTATTAAAAAAAGCTCTCTGTGATCTAGCTCTCTATCCAGGGCACCGCAGAGGATGAGAAACCGTAGCAAGAAAGCTTCTCTAGCATTAGTCTGTGATCAATAACATCAAATGCTAAGGTGCGTTTGTACCTTTGTAGAAGAGCACGACTATCTTGGCGAAGGCCTTCATGAAGTTAATGTTGTCGTAGCAGAAGTCCTGCACCTTGAGCAGCAGCACCCGCTCCGACTGGCCCTGAGTACTGAACACAGCCAGCAGGGGGGCATAGTGCTGACACACACACACACACACACACACACACACACACATGATTTTGTTGACACCGACGCACACATTTTGAATGTGTGCTTGGCAAGATATGGTCTTGGATCGATAATGAAAACAATGGCGTTGGTGACGCCTTTCCTCGGGCCTACCTTCAGGTGTTTGAGCGCCTGCTCCGTGAGCAGCTCCTCCTTCTTGTTCCACTCCACGGCGTTCATCAGACAGGCCCAGAGCAGGCCTATCACGGCCGGCTCCAGCAGCCCGTTCCTCTTCATCTCCTCCTTCACGTACACCACGATCTAGAGGGACGGCCAACCACACCACACGCAAAAGCCCAGCGCAAACAGACACTTAAAAACACAGCGAACCATGAACCAGAACGACACAGAGGTTCTAAAATGACCCCCCCTCTACTGTGACACTGGAGCTCCTGGTTAGAAGGAGGTGGTACCTCTCTGTTCATGGTTTTGTTTGTGTTCATGGTTAGGAGGCGGTACCTCTCTGTTCATGGTTTTGTTCGTGTTCATGGTTAGGAGGAGGTGGTACCTCTCTGTTCATGGTTTTGTTTGTGTTCATGGTTAGGAGGCGGTACCTCTCTGTTCATGGTTTTGTTTGTGTTCATGGTTAGGAGGAGGCGGTACCTCTCTGTTCATGGTTTTGTTCGTGTTCATGGTTAGGAGGCGGTACCTCTCTGTTCATGGTTTTGTTTGTGTTCATGGTTAGGAGGCGGTACCTCTCTGTTCATGGTTTTGTTCGTGTTCATGGTTAGGAGGCGGTACCTCTCTGTTCATGGTTTTGTTTGTGTTCATGGTTAGGAGGCGGTACCTCTCTGTTCATGGTTTTGTTTGTGTTCATGGTTAGGAGGAGGCGGTACCTCTCTGTTCATGGTTTTGTTCGTGTTCATGGTTAGGAGGCGGTAACTCTCTGTTCATGGTTTTGTTTGTGTTCATGGTTAGGAGGAGGCGGTACCTCTCTGTTCATGGTTTTGTTTGTGTTCATGGTTAGGAGGCGGTACCTCTCTGTTCATGGTTTTGTTCGTGTTCATGGTTAGGAGGAGGCGGTACCTCTCTGTTCATGGTTTTGTTTGTGTTCATGGTTAGGAGGCGGTACCTCTCTGTTCATGGTTTTGTTCATGTTCATGGTTAGGAGGAGGCGGTACCTCTCTGTTCATGGTTTTGTTTGTGTTCATGGTTAGAAGGAGGCGGTACCTCTCTGTTCATGGTTTTGTTTGTGTTCATGGTTAGGAGGCGGTACCTCTCTGTTCATTGTTTTGTTTGTGTTCATGGTTAGGAGGAGGCGGTACCTCTCAGTTCATGGTTTTGTTTGTGTTCATGGTTAGGAGGCGGTACCTCTCTGTTCATTGTTTTGTTTGTGTTCATGGTTAGGAGGAGGCGGTACCTCTCTGTTCATGGTTTTGTTTGTGTTCATGGTTAGGAGGCGGTACCTCTCTGTTCATGGTTTTGTTCGTGTTCATGGTTAGGAGGAGGCGGTACCTCTCTGTTCATGGTTTTGTTCGTGTTCATGGTTAGGAGGAGGCGGTACCTCTCTGTTCATGGTTTTGTTTGTGTTCATGGTTAGGAGGCGGTACCTCTCTGTTCATGGTTTTGTTCGTGTTCATGGTTAGGAGGAGGCGGTACCTCTCTG
Source organism: Pollachius pollachius (assembly GCF_949987615.1). NCBI lineage: Eukaryota > Metazoa > Chordata > Actinopteri > Gadiformes > Gadidae > Pollachius > Pollachius pollachius. The sequence goes on along the minus strand of NC_136946.1, from coordinate 16,238,300 downwards.
TTCATGGTTTTGTTCGTGTTTATGGTTAGGAGGCAGAACCTCTCTGTTCATTGTTTTGTTCGTGTTCATGGTTAGGAGGCGGTACCTCTCTGTTCATGGTTTTGTTCGTGTTCATGGTTAGGAGGCGGTAACTCTCTGTTCATGGTTTTGTTTGTGTTCATGGTTAGGAGGAGGCGGTACCTCTCTGTTCATGGTTTTGTTTGTGTTCATGGTTAGGAGGCGGTACCTCTCTGTTCATTGTTTTGTTCGTGTTCATGGTTAGGAGGCGGTACCTCTCTGTTCATGGTTTTGTTCGTGTTCATGGTTAGGAGGCGGTACCTCTCTGTTCATGGTTTTGTTCGTGTTCATGGTTAGGAGGAGGCGGTACCTCTCTGTTCATGGTTTTGTTTGTGTTCATGGTTAGGAGGAGGCGGTACCTCTCTGTTCATGGTTTTGTTTGTGTTCATGGTTAGGAGGCGGTACCTCTCTGTTCATTGTTTTGTTTGTGTTCATGGTTAGGAGGAGGCGGTACCTCTCAGTTCATGGTTTTGTTTGTGTTCATGGTTAGGAGGCGGTACCTCTCTGTTCATTGTTTTGTTTGTGTTCATGGTTAGGAGGAGGCGGTACCTCTCTGTTCATGGTTTTGTTTGTGTTCATGGTTAGGAGGCGGTACCTCTCTGTTCATGGTTTTGTTCGTGTTCATGGTTAGGAGGAGGCGGTACCTCTCTGTTCATGGTTTTGTTTGTGTTCATGTTAGGAGGCGGTACCTCTCTGTTCATGGTTTTGTTCATGTTCATGGTTAGGAGGAGGCGGTACCTCTCTGTTCATGGTTTTGTTTGTGTTCATGGTTAGGAGGCGGTACCTCTCTGTTCATGGTTTTGTTTGTGTTCATGGTTAGGAGGCGGTACCTCTCTGTTCATGGTTTTGTTTGTGTTCATGTTAGGAGGCGGTACCTCTCTGTTCATGGTTTTGTTCATGTTCATGGTTAGGAGGAGGCGGTACCTCTCTGTTCATGGTTTTGTTTGTGTTCATGGTTAGGAGGCGGTACCTCTCTGTTCATGGTTTTGTTTGTGTTCATGGTTAGGAGGCGGTACCTCTCTGTTCATGGTTTTGTTCGTGTTCATGGTTAGGAGGAGGCAGTACCTCTCTGTTCATGGTTTTGTTCGTGTTTATGGTTAGGAGGCAGAACCTCTCTGTTCATTGTTTTGTTCGTGTTCATGGTTAGGAGGCGGTACCTCTCTGTTCATGGTTTTCTGTGTGTTTACATTTTACATTTACATTTAGCATACACTTTCATTCAGAGTGACTTATTAAGTACCATTCATTCACAAATTCACACACCGATGGTGGAGTCAACCACAGAGGGGGACAGCCAGCTCGTCAGGAGCAGTCAGGGTGAGGTGTCTTACTCAGGGACGCCTCAACACTCAGCTAGGAGGAGCAGGGGATCCAACCAGCAACCTTCCGGTTACCTCTGGGATGGGGCAGTCCTGGGAGAGCTTCTCCTGCAGCTCCTTCTGCAGCTGCTTGCGCGTGCCCAGGCAGCGCTGTGTGCGGAGGAACTCGGACAGCTCGCTGAGCCCCGCCTGGTCAAAGTACCTGGAGAAGTGCTCCACGCTCTGCTTGTTGGCCGGGAAAAGCTCCTGGTGAGAATGGGTCAAAAACGTTGTTTCACTCACCATGAAATAGATATGTATTAATATATATTATATTATTCATATTATTCATATTAAGGAGCCCAGTCATGGGATGGACGCCTGCACCTTTAAGTTTTCTTGATTATATGTTAATTCATTGTGTGCACTGCAAAACAAAAGTTTAAAAAAAAATCACCGGGTACAAAGCAAGTGATTTTCATGTATAAATGCTATTTACTGTTATATTTTGTGGCCAGACAAAATGAAAGATGCTCTCAACACAACTAAACATGGATGGCCACTGATGCCCAGCGCGGCCTTGGACCAGAGGTGGCTTGATAAGGCCTCGCAGCCGAGGCATTAGAGGGTAACCCTCACCAGGAGTCTCTTGTCCAGGTTGGACTTCCTCAAGGCCATGGTCACCGAGTTGGCATCTTTCTCTGCTATCCACGCCTTGAACATCTTCACAGCGAAGCATGCTGAGATCCCTGCAGAGTATGACCAACACTAAAGATAACGAGCTGTGTTTATGTGTGTGTTTACGTGTGCGTGTCTGTGCGTGTGTGCGTGCGTTGGGGCATGTGTGGTGTATGCTCGTGGGTAAGGGTGCGCTAACCTTCTTTGACGATTCCCTCGCTGAACAAGCCAACAAGGATGGGCGGGGGGAGATCATTGTTGGCCAACAGCACCCCCGTCAACATGGCTAGCTTGGTCTGCTCAGACTCTGTGAAGGCTTTGAGGAAGAGCAACAGCTCCACAGACACAACGCACGAGAGGATGTTAGGAGACCTCTTACATTGCTTTTCTAGAACCATTTCACAGCGATGTCAACGTAGGACCAACACAGGTGCCGCTATTTACACAAATGAGGGGTCTGTACTTTAGCACCAGGGCCTGTGTTGTCCTATAATGAGGCCCTAAGTGAAATGGGTCTATAAGGTGTCTTAACCTAGTTTAGAGTCAGCAGACTGAATCATCTGAATACCTAATAAACTGTAAATCATCAAGTGATCCAAAAAACACCTGATGTTGACCTACCCACTATATGCCAGAATGAACCGTACATCCAACCCTCTTGCATATTTGTAATCCTTGCAAATAACGTCACAACTTGCTGTAGGCTTACCTTCTTAATTTCCTCTTCAAAGGCCTTCTCCAGGTATTTGTATCTCCTTATGAGCTTATGGAAAACCTGTGAGAAACGGCTGGAACATCAAGCTCAAGACAAGGTTTGGGGCCTTTTTCAGTTAAATGTGCACAATAAAATAAGCAGGTGTTTTTTTGTCATATACATGCGATGGAGCCTTCTAGGAGAGTCATCTGGAGCAGAGTAGACCTGCCTGAGCGTAGAGGCGTATGGAGGAATGCTTCTCTTCACTGGTGAAGACGCAGTGGGCCGTCACCTTGTTCTGGTCGGCCTCATGGATGCGGGTCCCTCCTGGGGCTGTGAGGGATGAAAGCAGGAGTCATGTCCTCACAGCCTATAACTTTATTAGTGTAAGTCTATTTACACTGTATAGACTGTTTTTTGATGTATGGGTTTATTCTGGGACAAAATATTTTAGTTTTTTTGGTTATTTATACAGGGCTGGTAAGCAGTCGATCTGGTAACATAAAAGGAGTTATATATTGCTTTTTCAGTCTTTCCCTTTGCCTAGTGTGTTATATAGTACGGTCTGTTAAGCTACCAAGCACAGAGTCCAGCCCAGGGGGGTCCCCTTCTCCCACAGGAGACCCTTCTCCTGGACTGCCTGAACAGCTCGTTTGAAGTCAGCATTTACTTCCGTGATTTAATATCAAGAAATCATGGAGGTACAAACGTTGCGCCTTATAGGCGCCATGGCCCCCCCTAAAGGGGAGGCTAGTGGGGGCGCTGGCTGGTGGATTCCGGTTCTGGTAGCCCAAGGTCAAGAAGCCGTGCAAGAGAAATCCCCTATGTATGGAGTTTCGAAGGAAGACAAAAGGAGGATCAGTGGTTAGAATTCATTTTGACCGTTCTCTCATTTTAGGGCTAATTTTATGAGGAATGATTTTCATTCTTGAAGCGCAGTTCGTTGCTGTAGCTTTGCAACTTGTAAGTTTGTGTCAAAGGTGGGCATATTGATGGCATATTTACAGCCACTGGACAACCCCCATTTACGTGCTATATTCTCATATAGAATATTTATTGTTCGGTTTATTATTTTGTACATTTGTAATCTGATATATATGGATTTGCAAAAACAACTGTCATGTTTTAGTAGATTAATTAATGGTAACAGTGAGTAAAGCTCACAAAGCACAGCACAACAGCTGAAAAACTGAGTTCAGCGAAACGATACTAAATGCTCCAGCTGAAAAGTCAAGCAATGCAGGAGGAAGTTAGGCGACTGAGTGAACAGTAAACCTTCAAGCCAAGCTTCAGCTCCACACAATGTGTTGCCTACAGCTGTCAACAGGCTTCCGGAAGCAACAATCAGGAGAGAATTCAAGATCTGTGGTCAGATTGGGGAAAAGGGACAAAAGGACCGACCCTCATACCCAAATGCGATGCACCAGATTGACAGAGCCCTGAGTAAAGGGCATCTGAGCACCCCCCCCCCCCCCCCCCCTAGGAAGAATGAATAATATGAGAGGAGGATGTAAAGTCAGGAGCAGGGAACAGTTGACCAGTTGGAACACTGCCTCTAGTGTTCAGTCAGGGCACTTCTCCAGAGGCTGGAAAGGACAATAGGACATGTCATCAGGGAAACCTGATGGCATGAAGTGGACAATCCTTAGACTGTGGGCGAACTGAGGAAAGATTACAGCAATACTGTTTGTTTAGCCTGAATTGATGATAACAGATTAGGGCTGAACCAAAGCCATTGATACCGGCAATGTTTACCGCTGTGTGTACAGGGGGCGTGAGATGGCGACACGCTTGCTTAGCATTTCACCAATCACAACAGAGAGGGCCAGCTGACCAATCAGACTGGGCCTTTTGGGAGGTGATGCCTTAAAGATACAGGAGCGAAAGCTGAGCATTTCTGACAAAAGGCATAGAGTAGTTCTGCAGCAATGAAAACGTATTATTAATAAGGTATATTATAACGTTAAAACATGCAAACCCATTCTTGTAGCACACTGAATTTATTTACCACAAAAATACAACGCCTATTATGACCCCTTTAAAGATTAGATTAATAATAAGAAGAAGAATAAATTATAATAAATTGGATTTTCAAAGCGCCTTTGAAGATACCCAAGGACACTGTCAATGAGGATGAGAACTGGGGAGGGAGGGGGTATACTACACCATTATATGCTGTCCAGCTATCACTCCAATAATAGTACTAATTTATATAAGGTTCAATGGAAGGAATAAATGTGCCTTGCTTTAGTTGCACCCCTACACTAAGCAGAGTTACCTTATCCCTAGTAGGTCTCTCTCTGGGCTGGACGTTTACTTATGGTCTTCCTGTGTCCTTGATTGTGCTTCCTTGGGTTACAGGAAGATAGCCAAGAAAGAAAGGAAACTAACTAAATATTGAACAGCTTTTTACCCTTAAGCTACTCAAAGACAGGGTATTCTTTAAACATATCCTTAGTGCCATAACTACTACAGTGGACATTAAAAGCTCTAATTTTCAATGAAAATGTATTCTCAAATGAAAAGGCCACACTCCAGGGGAAATGCTTACTGGTACGAATCGGTTTAATGACAAAAGCCACTCACCCTGCTGTGAGACAGGGATCTGGTCGTAATGGGGACTTACGGTGCTAATCGTACAAAGCCAGCCGGGATCTCTTTGTCCTTGTAGAGGGTTGCCTGCACAACCCTGATCTGTCCCAGTGCCGACCGGACAGACTATAGCATAACAGGGGGGAAGCCAGGGTGCAAGGCTTTCCTTCCCTATAATACTCCCTTCAGTTAGGAGTTACTTGCTATCTGCATAGATGTAGACTCATTACAATAGGATTCTAGATTTGCTTGTTGCTATGACTTAATCTGAGGAATAGGCCTACCTACTGAACCTCTTCTATGAGAGGTACAAAACAGGTGCCCAATTGTCTGTCTGTCTGTCTGTCTGTCTTTGTCAATCCTTAATAATCAAAACATTTGTTCCAGGTTTTGTTGTCTGTCCAGCAAAACAAAGCACATTAATTACAGTGCATTAAAGCAAAGAGTTTGCCTTTTTGTCTGGACATGATTATATTAAATCCCAGCCTTGGCGCCACTCACCCAGCATGCTCCCTGCGATGAGGACATCAAACAGGGTGTCGGCATAACGCCGGTAGTCCAGCCGTGACCCGGACACATCCAGGAACCGGGCCGCTGCCTCCAGATCCGTGCCAGCTTCGTTGAGTCCCTGGACGATAGTATCTCTGAAAAGGGTCGGCTCAAATTTCTCCTTTTCATCTGGAAGAATACGAAGTAGGAGAATAATCGGTATTATTTAGATTGAACAACTACAACAAGTACCCAGCACAAGGAGTTCCCTGCATTGGACCATCACTAGCTGCAGCACTAGAGCATTTGACCATCACTAGCTGCAGCACTAGAGCATTTGACCATCACTAGCTGCAGCACTAGAGCATTTGACCCATTGGAGCTGGGGCTGACCCCATTCCGTTTTCTTCTAAGATATTCATGTAAACAATTTAAAAATACAAAGCCATGAGTAAAGTACAGTTAAGACTAAAAATTAATTCTAGATTTATATCACAAACTTATCATTTCTGTGTATGCATGTATGCCTTGTGTTTTAAAAGAGCTTTTGCCTTTGGGACTTTCCATGGGGTAGCTTATGTAACCTTCATGGATACTTTCTTGCGACACATGTGTATGTAGCTACAGCAGAGACTTACTCTACTATTCTATTCTCTCTATGCAACAGGAGTCCCAGTAGGTGATGCTGTGCTGGCTAGCTACTTATACCTTTGGCGAGCGCGGACAGCATCCTTGACATAGCATAGTGTGTCAACTGTATTCTAGGAACAGGATCATGTGAGGGTAAGCTCTACATCAGCCATTGTGTGATCAATGTGTCAAGAGAACGCGTGTAACACACACATCTTTGTGTTATTAAATTCCACGGCCACACCACATTAGATGTTTAAAATATTCCCAGAAATAGATCAGCAGACTCAGCAGTTCGGTTTATTTTTTTTATTTTTTTTAAATGCATTATGGACGTCTACTCACCCCTCTTTCTGGTCTTGAACCTCTGGCCTGTCAGCACTGGCTTCTGCGGCTTACCGGAACTCATAAAAGTCCTAAACGCAATCAAAGTAAAGCTAGTTACATCATCATCAGTTTACAGAATAGTGACCGAGTCTTGGTTTAAAGGAACAGAAATGCTTACCAAAAGTGTGTTCTGCTCAGAGAAGCTCGGTCTGAGAGTTGATCCGCCTTGCTGCCAACCCGGTGCCCTGTGCTATATTTAATAGACTCACCTCTCTCTCCCTCTCTCTTATGTGCCAGGCTTAGGACACACGTGTCGGAAAGTGGACACGGCTAATTCCCTGTCTCTGACTTTCAGACTCCTACACTTACAAAAGCATGAAAGTACACCTCTGTGGATAAACATCCCAACATAAGTCAAAACCAATACAATCGTATTCATATATACTATATATGATTCCTATTCTCATCCTGGAGGGATGTCTGGAAATCCAAGCTGCACAATCAACGCAGATCAGCCACAAAATGACATACTTTGTATTTGTTTACTGTTCTATAATATTTGGTTTACTTTTTTTTCCCTTTTTTAAGGCTCTGGTTAAAATGTTGTAAAATTTCTAATAGAATAATATACTAATAATGATAGAATAATATCCAACTACGTTGTACTATACTACAAAGTTGTTGCTGTCATGTCCAAAAAATGACCACTGGGCATTTCATAAAAAAAACAATTTGACTTTGACTTCCCTCATTTTTATATACATGACAAATTATTGAAAAGATACAGTATAAAAGTAATCTTAAAGCCAGTACACGGACAACGTGCTTGTTTTGAATCTCCCAGGCACCGGCAGCTCTCATCTCTGGGTCAGGGATTACAGCACTAGGCCTACTCTCTAATACCTTCACCTCAATCATACTTCGAGGGCTCTACTGAGCACGGCGCTGCTCCCTGGGGACGGCAACCTGTTACTACAAGTGTACACCCTTCAAATAAAACACCGTGTTATTTATTTTTAAACGTTGTTATATGTCTTGTATGATTGTCAACATAGTAACCTATGTCATATCGTCACATACCCCAGTTATACAATGTCTACTTACCACTTTCCCCAAAACACGATGGGATCGCACCACTCTGTTGAACGCAGGTGGCGTTCTGTTCTTGACGTCAGACTACCTTTTCCAAAATAGTGGTAGTAACCAGTGGCGCAAAAAGTGGGTATGCACTATATGCGGCGCATAGGGACGCCAAAGCGATGGAAAAAATACCATCAAATGACAAGAAGCTTGAAAACATAACTTATGCAATAACTAGTTTACCATGGAATCATTTATAGATTGTGTGCTACCTAATAATAATAATAATAAAAAAATAAAATAATAATCAGGTTAGTTGGGCTGTCAGACACACAGGCTACAGTTACATATGTTGGGTGACATGGGTCACATCTCCCTCTCATTAAAGTTCTGTGCTTAGTGGCTCTCCATATTTGTGCTTTTCAACATCCAAAATGTGAATGTAATTTCAACAGAAGCACAACCTTACTAGCTCGGCTCCGCCCGCCTCCGTACTAGTGGCTGAGAACAATGACGTTGAGGTCGTACGCTAGTTTGAGTTGTAGTCAAACGTTAGCAATTGGTTAAGGCAGATCCAGAGTGGCACTGGGCAGATCCAATAGTTTTTAAGTCTGACACCCGCCTTCAAGTGAGTTAACGTTTGTCAATGAAGAGAGGCCAGACTCAAATTAAACAAAGTAGGCCTACGAGAGTCTGGTAGGGCCAGGCTACAACCTTACTGCATAATAGTGGATTTTATATCTGATGCAATCACTAGGCCCCGTGGCATGAACATTTCACTTCATGAGGTTTTCTATCATTAATATGAGTTCCTCTAGCCTGCCTATGCTCCTGCAGTAGCTAGAAATGGCGTTAGTTAATTCCGATTTGGAATTTTCCCCGACATGTTACCTCCCCTTTCTCTCCTTTGCCCGCCCAGACCTACGACCGTACGAGCGCTGTGTGTGTGTGTGTGTGTGTGTGTGTGTGTGTGTGTGCGTGCGTGTGCGTGTGTGTGTGAATACACACACTGTAACACAAGTGTTGTACACTTCTTTGTTATTTGAATAACCGTTGTGCTGTTGGTGATATGGCGCATAACCTGACGTCTCTGGTATTTCCACAACGAGACTCGTAGTGGGGGTTATCTCAGCCATGGTTGAGAATGAATTGGTGGAAAGGAACTTTGGCTTTGACTCCCTGAAGTACATGAACCACGACATGGAGGAGAAAGGGATTGTTGGCCTCGAATGTGTCCCGCTTGAGCCCCGCTCCCCGCTGCCGAGGGACCACCGCCTCGGCGCTGCAGGCGGCGGTGGTGCCTAAGCGCTGACCGCTGCTGAGGTGGTGGTCCCTCGGCAGCAAGGCTCCGGCGGGAGGCAATCGCGGTCAACAATCCCTTTCTCCTCCATGTCGTGGTTCAGTCTACTTCAGATTGATGTGGACGTGGAAGAACAAGAGACGTTGGAGAACCCTAAACGGTCGTTTGAGATTCATAATATCGTCTGGAGGCTCACACAGCTTTTGGCCGTGATAATATATATTATTCAATATAAATATCCATGTATAATATGATATTATTTAGATATAGAGCTCCAGGACTCCTGTGTGTTCTAGAGTATTAACAGAACACGGCCAAAGGCTGTGTGCGCCTCGCCATACACCACTGTAAACAGAGCGCTTGGTACCGTGGCTGCAAGCTGCTCAGGGCCACACCCCCACCCTCCTCCTTGACCCGCCTCGCTCCTCCTCATTTGCATTAAAGCTACAGACACCGAAACAGCGCATTTGGGGGAAGCTCAATGTGCGACTGGCTCGAAGTGGCTGTAACTCTGCACCACGGATGAATTTCGGGAATGTCTTTGAATACTGTGCTAGTGGCCCACTAATACCTATATTAAAGCATCCATAAAATAGCATGTCATGGGACCTTTAAGTAGAGACGTGACCCAGGATCTCAGTCCGCACTTGAGAAATCCGACGTCCATTTATTGTTTGCCGCTGAAGATAAATATGAAACAGCTTCCTTTCAGAAAGTGCCCTTAAACAATCCTCCAACTCATCTTCCCAAGAGAATCAGAACAAAAGGGGCATTATGTACATACAACTTTATCAGATTTTTTTTCCTTTAACAGCTTCCTTTAAGAAAGTGTTCCTAAACAATACTCCAAATCCTGTACAAAGCACACAGAGGGGGAGGGGTACTAGCATGATTACACGAAGGTCAGGTGCATGCTAGCATATCGTAATAAAATGTCAAGTTCTCCAAAACACTGCAATCTATGCATTGATATTTACATGACACTTCCATTAAACAATGTATACTCAAAATAATTAATATAAAGAATGGTAAACTATAAGATGGTTAAAGATTTGATCACAAAATGGGGGGAAATAAATGCACACACCTCTTCCCAAGAGAATCAGAACAAAAGGGAAGAGGGCAGGGGGGGACAGGAAACTGTTGGGGTTCTCAGAAATGTGGGCGGGAGTACAGAAGGAGGTGGAGCTAAATCAAAGAACAGAGTCAAATAGAAAGGGGAACATAAGCTAAACTTCAGGTAATAAAACTGTAAAAGGCAATTTAGTGTAATTATAATTAAAGGGATATTATACCCTGTTACACCTATATGGGTGAAAGTTGACTGTAGTCATGTGTAAATAATAATAGTTAATTACCGTTGTGAAATAAAAACATAGATACATGGTGATGGATCAGCCTGTTGGATCACAATCCCTGCGGCGTCCCTTGGAATACCTAATAACAGGCTTCTCATCAAACAAATATAAACCGGTTACGCAATGCCATAGTCCTGACAAATCCGAATTATAAAGTTTAAGTAGATACTTACTGCTGATCAGCATCTTGTCGGATCTGTGTTTTCGCTGTTTGTGGCTGGGCTTTTCAATGTGCAGTTGCACGGCTGGGAGCAAATGCTACAGGGAGAGCCAGGTCGATTGAAACACGGGATGATTGAACACAGCGATTTCCTCGAAAACCATGCAAGTCTTTCACGTCAAATTTGTTACTAAGTTCAACACGAAAGACTGACCAATCCCGAGAGTTTTTTTGTAATGACGTCATATCGTTCAAATGTTATCCAAGGGAACCTGTTTTTGAGTGCGGCAAGTAGAATCTTCTGTGTGTTATTTTTTTTGCAATACACAGTTGTGTTTTTTGTTTCATGGCATAATAATAAGACAATACAACAGATGAATTAGTACTTAAACCTGTCCTAAAGTGTGCAATGTCAGAGTTTTGAAGTTAAGAGGCAAAAAAAGGTTTGGTTAATTTACCTGAAAAGTCCCATGGCATGCCGCCAGGTGCGGTGTGATTCGCCGGTACAAGCCGTTTTGGAAATCTGCCCCTTATGACATCACAGGTGGGCGTGTCCAGCTAGATGTGTGCTGGACATATCAGTCTACCAGCCTACCCAGTTGACTGTAGCAAACGTTGCTAATATATCCGTCACACATCTAGGTGGACACGCCCACCTGTGATGTCATAAGGGGCAGATTTCCAAAACGGCTTGTAGCCACACCTTGTGGCATGCCATGGGACCTTTAATATAACAGGTTAAGTCATTATGATGGTTCTATTACACTTTTTGGTTCGATTGGTCGCAGTTTCGACTCCCCCTAGCGAATCTTGGCGGGGAAAGCGAATATGCAAGTTTCTGCCGGCGACCCGCCGCCCACTCTCGCGGGAGTCTCGGGTCTTGCCTAGTAACGAATTGCTTTACGGCACTACAGACCCACAAACACGGAACCGGCTCGATATAAACACAAGTAGCGAAGGGATGTTACATTCATCATGGATCAGCCCACTAAAAAGAGACAGAGAAACCCAATGGCGGAGGAACAGAAGAAGAGAAAAGGGAGACTGACCGACAGAGAGGCCAGACACGAGTAAACGTTGGGCGAGCTTTTCAGGAATAGCGTGAACTGAAAGAAAAAGAAGACTGCAAATCGGACGCCGACCTCCGTGTTTCTTGTGTCTCGTCCCCCAGATACAGGCTAAATCCCCGAATCCAGGTTCTTGTTTATTTAGATCATAGACCGCTATTCTAATGCGTCAGAGTGTAGCCTATATCATGTAATATGTCCGGCTGGCCATATAATGCAGTACCGTGCACGAGAGCTGCTGTTAGCACATATTCGTCAGTAACAAAACTGTTACGAGACGTGAACCTCCATTATAGCTTTAGCCATGTTATACCTTTGGTGTAGTTCCCCGCGTGTAAACATGTTTGTAAAAAGATTGCTTTGTATTTTTTCTTAGTTAAAAGCGTTGGTGAACAGCATTGTTATGAGTTTTCGTGACGAGGTTTGATGACCCAAGACGGCTCGGCCTGCCGGCCCCGGTACAGCCACCACCCACATCCGAACTTGTGCGGGTACAAGTGTCACGAGGAAATCCAGAGAACCCTCAAGAAGATGGTACACAATAGCAGTAAGGCAAAAAACAAACCATGAAGAACTGGCACATATTTTTCTAACCAAAAAGTGTGTATTATTGAACAAATGAAAGAAAGGTGGTGAAAACATGTTATATTAAAAAAAGGGAAATTTTAAATTTTTTAATTTTAAAACCATATACAATAATATTTATTTGCAAACATTTACAGGTAAACATAAATGTGTCGCTAATCTTCCATACACAGCATCTAGCTATGTCAACTCTCCTGCGGGGGCTGGCGACAGCATACCCTCTCGATGTCTGAATCCAACTCCCTGCAAATCTGTACACAAGTGACGTAGGCCTATTAGATAAATCCTGTCCTTTTAACACTTTTAACGTTCACAGACTCTCATCCCTCCCATCTAGTTTTGTTCCCACACCCGTCTTGACAACCACAACCCACAACAGGGTACAGGTTTTCCGCACCACGCACCTAAAACAATATGGCACTCTTGGGATTAAGCCCTCTCAGGATAGACCCTCTGGACAGCTTGACCATAAACCAAAAACCAAAATCCACACTGATTGATATATTGCTGCAAATGACACAGCTGTCTTAACAACCACAACACTTACTGGGAGTGAGGCCCCACGAAATGATTGCAAATGACTCAGCCGTCTTGACAACCACAACACACACTGGGAGGGGACCCCAAGAAATGATTGCCAATGGCTCATATGAAACCCACTACTCATTTTAGGATGACATACACAGAGGGGCGCACCCACCGGAGCTAATGAGTGTTGCAGACTTGACGGAGCCGTTCCATTAAGACACAACTACCACATTCACCCATATATGTATTTCACACACACCTGACATTTATGTATGATGCCTACTGAGACCGAGCCTAACACCCAGTTCAAGCTTGCATGAAACCAATGTGGGCCATTGACATGGGGCCATTATCGAACCCGTGGATATTCCCATACAAGGCCTGTTTTTATGTTATGTTTAACATTAATAAAAAAAATGTCCATAACCAAACAACAAATTAGAATAAACAGATTCACCTTAAAGGATGATGACGTTATTGTGTTCTGATTCTGGTATCGCATATAGACAGTGTCATTTATGGTAAAAAAAAGATGGTGTCAGTTCCCTTCAGATATTTCCCCTTTTCTCACTTCATTTGACTACTTCCTTTTGCGTCATCATTTATAACCCAATGGACCACACACAAAAGACTTTCCAACAAGCTTTTATCAATAACACATTATCTTGATTCGCCGGAAGCATCAGCAAAGAGACCAGATTGAGGAACATTTGTTTTTGTGGAATTTGGATATTATTACTTTTTAATTATACAAATATGTACAGTAAGTATTTAACTTAACTGAACCCACTTCTTTCACTACAATACAGCTTAAACTCAAGTAAATTATCTTTCTGCACAAAGGAAAGTAACATATTACCATTTCAAGCATGTGTTTATTTTAGCCTTTAATGTTAGTTTGTGATGGAAATGCTTTTTTTTTCATCGTTTTAATCAACAATATAAGAAACCTTTGGAGAGGAGAGAACAAACCAGTTAACAATCATTTAGGAGCTATTTCTTTAAAAATCATAGAATGTAGAATTTAGTTGTTCTATAAAAGCTTGGTTGTGCAACATGTCATGTTTTGGAATTGTGCCAATATTAATTCCATGCTTGGATTGTTCTCAGCCTCATCTGAAAGTCCCTTTGGATAAATTAGGCCATCTAACTGCCTGAATAAATGTATCAAGTAGGCATGCTAGCTGACTAAATATATATGTAGAAGGTAAAGAAGGTCTATTAACGCATGCTTTCTCGATTTGTCCTCCGATGTGGTTAAGTGCTCTGGTTCAGGATACTCTGTATGCAAAGCAGTGAGCTGAATCAATGGGACACAAGGCATTATTACTCAGAGAAATCTTATTTTATTCAGATGCCTTCAGCATGAATACAGTTTGTTCAAGGGGAGTCCACGACCCGGACATGAAAAGTCTAAGTCTATCTGTTATTTTAAGGTCTAACAGATAAGAGGTAAGCAAAACAGAGACGTACTCAGAAAATGGCACAAAAGTGTTAATAGTGAGAATGATACGTAGACGACAAAAATAACATAAAATAACACAACTCCAACAAAGAAAGACATCCTTCGTAATAACAAGATATCTGAGTGACATACATGCAGAATGTTGGTTACAGAAGTAGAGAATGTTCTACTCGGAAAGATAACTCATTATAAATAATAACTAGCAGTACTAGTTGACTAATATAAATGTAAAGCAGGTCTGCTAACTGACCAAATGTAAATGTAAACAACCCTACCAGAGCAACATGTACATCACCTCCTAATGTTAAAATTGGTTTAAAGGTCCCATGGCATGAAAAACTCACTTTATGAGGTTTTCTAACATAAATATGAGTTCCCCTAGCCTGCCTATGGTTCCCCAGTGGCTAAAACTTGCGTTCGGTGTAAAACGAGCACTAGGTGTTTTGCTCGCCTTTGAAAAAATGGAGGCTCAAGCACGCTGATTTGGAATATGCTCCCATATGTCGTCATAAGGATCTAAACTCCTCCCCTTTTGTGTGTGTGTGTGTGTGTGTGTGTTATTACACAGTGTTTGCTGTTGATGTTATGGCGCATAACACGTTGGCTCTTTGACGTCTCTTGTATTTCCACAACGAGACTGTAGTTGGGGTTATCTCAGCCATGGTTGAGAAGGAATTGGGGGATAGGAACTTTGGCTTTGACTCCCTGAAGTATGAACTGCGACATGCTGCCTGCCACCGGTTGCCGCGAGGCACCACCGCCGCGAAGCACCACCGCCGCGAAGCAGCACCGCCCGGCAGCGGGCAGCCGGCAGCAGGCAGCGCGCGGTTCAGTCTACTTCAGATTGATGTGGAAGTGGAAGAACCAGAGAACCAGAAGTTGTTTGTGATTCATAATATCGTCTGGAGGTGCACACAGCTTGGCCGTGATAATATGTATTATATGATATAGATATCTATGTATTATATGATATTATTTAGATATAGAGCTCCAGGACTATAACGCGTGTGTCTTACACACGCGTACACACAAAGTGTTGTACACGCTGTTGGTGTTATGGCGAATAAAACGTCAGACTCTCGTCTCTGGTATTAGGAGATAGGAGAAAGGGATTGTTGACCTCGAATGTGTCCCGCTTGAGCCCCGCTTCCCGCTGCCGAGGGACCACCGCCTCGGCGCTGCAGGAGGCGGTGGTGCCTAAGCGCTGACCGCTGCTGAGGTGGTGGTCCCTCGGCAGCAAGGCTCCGGCGGGAGACAACCGCTGTCAACAATCCCTTTCTCCTCCATGTCGTGGTTCAGTCTACTTCAGATTGGTGTGGACGTGGAAGAACAAGAGATGTCGGAGAACCCTAAACAGTCATTTGAGATTCATAATATCGTCTGGAGGCTCACACAGCTTAGTGGCCCACTAATACCTATATTAAAGCATCCATAAAATAGCATGTCATGGGACCTTTAAGGCCAGCACTGCTTAGCCTGAAAAAAAAAGTTTTTCCTTTGCTTTTGTATATATATTTTTGGTTATGATGTAAAAAAAATATTATGGAGGACAATGGCTATGACTCAAATTCATTATATTCCTACAAAAGATGAATTACATGTTATTATGTTTAACTGAGGTTGTTTACATCATGTAGGCCTATGGGTTTGAGATACATCTCAAACCAATAGCACGAGGATGCTATGCTTCAATTCCAGTATTTTGATAGCAGATTGTAATGACCACTGTCTGTGTATCTTTGTGTGTCTCTTTGACAGTCTTTTAGGATTGGCGGTTTTAACCTGAGGGATTCATCGGACTGAAAGAAATGAACGAACAAAACCAAAGATCAACTTGGTAGGACTGGAGACCAATTGTCTTGGAAATAACCAACATCAACAAACTGCTTTGTGTGTTGGAATAAAAACGAAAATTGCGATGCTATTTAGGGGAATTCGTTTTTGTTCATTTGGAATATTATATTTATTTTTGAACAATTTTATTTTCCCAACTGTTAGTTACACGCTGAAGAACTGCAGGGTCACACAGAGTAGACATGCCTTCTGTCAGAAGAACAGTTTGAAAGTATTTCCAAAGGACATTCCAGCAAGAGTCAGAACTATAGAAGTGTCTAGAAACAACATTTCTACACTATATAAAACAGATTTGACAAATGTACCAAATCTGTTGCGCTTAGACCTGACACGCAACAGGATCTCCAAAATTGAATCTTCCACTTTTGTGGTTCAAATCTCTCTTGAGGTGTTAAAGTTAAACAACAACAGGCTTTGTAAGCTACAGGAGGGTATGTTTGATGGCTTAGTCAATCTCATGGAATTGTATCTGACTTCCAATCAGATCGAAACAGTAGCACCGGCCTCTTTCAAGTCTCTGAGCAAGCTAAGGATTTTGGACCTAGGCCATAACAAACTGCGCCACTTAACAAATGTCTTCTTACAACATACACGACATTTACAAAACCTGTACATTCGAGCAAACAAAATTTCCACTTTTCATTAATGGGAGCTGTCAAATAAGTCTACCGAACTTGCTACACTTGATTTGTCTCAGAATGAGCTCATGTACTTTAGGCTCACTGCAGCTATCTTTCCCAAACTCAAAAGGTTGTTCCTTGAGGATGGTATAAAGAATGGCATCGTCTGGGAGGTGAATGACACATCGTACCTTAGAAGTGTGGTTAGACTAGATATCAGTGGGGTTCGCTCCTCATTACATGGACGGCAGGAAGTGCTAAAGACATTTAACTCCTCCTCCTCACTGAGGTATCTGCAGTTAAACCAAATAAATAACAGCCTGCGGGTTCTCATCAATGCTTCCTGCAAAATCCCAAAGCTGAGCACTTTGGAAATCCGAAATAACAGCATCAAAGTTATTAGATCAGACCTGCTGCACTTGTGTACTTATCTGAAAATATTAGATTTGGGGATGAATGAGATAACTGAAATCTCTAATAATTCGTTTCAATCTCTTAGAATGCTTAACACTTTAATCCTAGAGTCTAACTGTCTCACATCTGTCCCCTATGCTGTAAGGAAAACTCAAATCACAAAACTGGATCTCAGCTGCAATAAAATCAATGTTCTTGGCTGTGATGATTTTGCCAATATGACCCGTCTCAGCGTTATCTATCTATCCAACAATCCTCTCTTGGCCCTCAAGGATTGCGTTTTCAAAGATTTGGTCAATTTTAATAGATTATTGTTGCTAAACAGCAGCATTCATCAATTAAACGGCGCCTTCAAAAAGAACAAGCAGAAGCTTAAAACTCTTTCTTTGATGAACAATAAACTCACTGTTCTAGATCGTGGAGAATTTGAAGCTCTGAAATCCCTCCAGACTTTGTCATTAAAAGGGAATAAATTACAACAACTTAAGGATGGGACTTTTTTTGGACTGTCCAGGCTTACACATCTTAGTCTCGAATCAAATAAAATAACTGAAATTACAAACGGTACTTTTGGTGACTTGAAAGCTTTAAAGACATTGAATTTGAAAAGCAATCAGATTAAATATGCAACGGCAGAGCCTATTCTGTATCCACCATTTGCCGAGCTTTCACAACTAGATACATTGGATCTTTCAGGTCAAGGCAGATCTCATAAGCGGTTAAACTTCCCTCAAAACTTTCTGCTAGGCCTGACAAATCTGTCAATACTCTACATCCAAGGTAACCATCTTACATCCGTGCACCCAAACATCTTCAACTATACTCCTAATTTGAATGTACTTGGTATGTCTAACAATTTTTTAACAGACATTCCCGACAATTTGTTTTCCCCAATTCAAAAACTAAAAAGTCTTTACATTTCAATGACAATGCTGAGGTCTCTAGATTTTTTGCTCCATGCTAACCTCACAGAGCTGGAGATATTGCAGGTGGCGTATAATACCTTTTCTGTGATTAGAGAGCCAGTGATGCTGTCTCTGTCAGCACTTACTTACCTGGATATGCAGGGTAATGGCTTCACCTGTAACTGTGACAATGCGTGGTTCCTCCAATGGGTAATCACCAACAAGCAAACACAAGTGTTTTCTGCGTACAACTTTGAATGCAGCTACCCTCCAAACCTTAAAGGTAGAAAACTGTTGCAGATTGACGTCCGTTCTTGTATAGTAGACATGGACTTCATCTGTTATATTTCCACGGCATGCGCGGTCATCATGACCTTAGCAGTCTCCTTCACCCACCATTTCCTGCAATGGCATCTGGTCTACGCGTACTACCTCATGCTGGCATTCCTCTACAACTCAAAGAACAAGGACAAGCGTGCTCATCAATACGACGCCTTCGTCTCCTACAACGCAAACGACGAGGGCTGGGTGCTGGGGGAGCTGCTGCCCAAGCTGGAGGACGAGCAGGGCTGGAGACTGTGTCTGCACCACCGAGACTTCCAGCCAGGTGAGGAGCTCTACCCTGAACATCCTCTGCACCTCCATTAGCATACATGCTAGCCTACACTTATTCATATATCGTTCATGTCAGTGGATATGCTATTAGATGATCATAAACATGGTATGAGATTTTTTCCTAACTTAGAAGGAGCCTTCGGTTGGTGACTGCAATAAGCATAAATGGTCTGTGTACAGTAAATGTAATAGGAGTCTGTGTTACGTTATGTAACAGAAAACAATACATTTCCATGTTTATTACCGTTTCATAAGCAAAAATGTATATTATGCTTAAGTAAATTAAACCAAGTCTAAATAACTGATCAAATTTAAAATGGTATTACAACATTTGAAGGACCAGGGAATTGCATTGGTGGTTAAATGGTCAATCGACTGGTTTTTAATTTCAAAGGCACAAAAAAAGAAAACTCTAAGCACAAATGAACCCTAACCTAACCCTACCCATCCCTCCTTCCACCCTCTCTTCCTCCAGTTCTTCATTCTTAAATTCTTGCCTCTCTGCATCTCACGTATCCATTTAAAAATATATATTTTTTCAATCTTGGCTTTGAATCAATAATTCTTGGCTTTGAACCTTGTCTAATGCCCACTGATTATATCCGTCCTGTTGTGCATGTCAAATATAAATAATGTAATGTGGCGCTAATCAGGGCATTCAATTGCAAGTTTGAGTTTGCAAAGTTGCAAGTTTGAGTTTACAGACATAGGTCATAAATTGCAAGTTTGAGTTTACAGACATAGGTCATAAATTAACTACACTGCAAAATATACACATATATATTTATTTTAATAAAAATACATTTGTAAATGTAAAGGAAAACACATATTGAGTGGCAGTTATGAACTGATTAATATCAAATCAATTCTTTAATTGCATGTCCAATCATCCAGTTTTGTCAAAATAAATTGAAATATTTTTCTCCTCGCGGTATAATTTTTGGGTGGGACAAATGTGCCTGTCTCCAATATTGGAAGGAACACGTCCCCTCCATCCGTCCCGGTTCCTACGCCCTTGATTTTAACTATTTTTATTCATTGCAAGGCTGCTATTGCTGTATCTTTTATAATTGGTATAGTTCCTTACAGGAGCAGTTTCAAAATAAAGATAATCATGTAGTCACATAGTGACGAGTCACAATACAGAGAATCCTTGTATGTTTTGTTTGTATTAACAGAAACAGTTTCTGCATTAGCTTAGTTTGTTAGTAGGTTTAATATTTTGTGCATCAATCTTTTGTGTCTGTCTCTTAAACTTGTGACCGATACACAGATCAAGGCAAGAACATACATACATGCAATATAAAACTAGAAAGCTATTAGCAACGGTAAGTTTCAAAGTAAGACTAGATAATATTCTGTAAATCAAAAATAAATCTTTGATATACAGAATATTATGAATTGTATAGATAAATAATATAAATAGCACATTTTGCCTTATTAACATGAAAAACCATAATGTAGGTACATCTTTAACCCATTGTTAATGCAAGAACATGTCAAAGAGTTTAGAATTAAGACTATTTAATATGTCAAAGAAATACTTAGAATATCAAATAAATGGAAACGGCTGTTTTGCACAACAGTTGATGTTGTGTTTGAGACTCACCATGGAATGGCGTCAAGCAGAGGCGACCGCATGAGGGGCACAACTGACAAGCTAAAACACAGAGGAAGGGCCACACAAATGAAACAGACAGGAATATTCTCAGAGATGCAAAATCACTTAAAACTCCCTCATAACATGAATGCAATCTGGTTTTATTATATCTGCTTACATAAACTAATATTTTATAATTTTTAATCAGTATTGTTGGCCTAAGAAGTAAAGTGTGAAAGAGAGCAGTTGTACGTCTGCGTTAGCATGTAAGCTAATGAATAGCTCAAAGCTGGCTAGCGTTGACTGACTCACTAATCTCACTAGTCAGTCTTTTTATTTATATCGTAAGTCTCATGACAAACAAGCTCAGAACGGTGCGTTTCCCTTTCTTTAGATTAATTTGTTTCATCCAATCATGTTTCTTGAGGTAGGGATCTGTAGGCTAGTAGCTGACCAACACAAACTCGGTAGAATATCATAACCATAACGTTAGAGGAAGCATGGCGTAACTCACCCATCACAGTTGTTGGTTTCTGGCCCAGGCTCTGTGCCGTCTCACCCAAGAAGCTCTGCTATAACAGTCAGATTGCTGGACCTGAGATGACTGACTAGCCAAATGGTCTTAGGCAACTAAGATCAGTTTGGCTAGTGAGAGAGTGGACCAAGAGAAAGTACAGAGAAGGGTACTTCAAATATTATTTGAATGTATTTTCACTGACCGATGCTTTTCAGGTAAACCCATCATGGAAAACATTACAGATGCCATCTATGGCAGCCGGAAGACCATCTGTGTGGTCAGTCGCGATTACCTGGAGAGTGAATGGTGCTCCAGAGAGATCCAGGTTGCCAGGTAAGATCCCAGAGTTTACATGGATCACCAGAATATGGTCGTTCACGTGTGTACTCGTGGTCATATTGTATGACCCTCATACATTTTCCCTCAAACTGTAAAGTGCAACGGACCAAAAGAATCAAGAGCTTTTATTTGTGTGTAATAACTTAGGAATGCGCAGCTATTACTGAGTGAAATGAAATGTTGTTTTGCGTCCACCACACAAGCCTCTTCGTGGCCCAATCTAGATTTTAGGCCACTCCCGTCACTTATTTCTGACCAATCAGGGTATCTTTGCCCTGACTGGCCTGAAACGTAGGGTGAAAGGAAGTAGAGTCTTGCTTCAAAATCTTGTTTTTTCCTCTCTCTCCCTCTTAACAACTCTCAAAGCATATTTACACCAATTTTAATGCCTCAGTAGTGAGGTTAACCCGTAGGGAATCTGTCACTCTATAAGACAAGCAGTCCGGTTCAACAGTGGAAACATGCCCCCAGCTACATCGCTCACCTCCATTAAATCAAAGACATAAGGGTCCAGGGAACATGTATAACTAAGACATGAGAATGTTAAGGGTGTTATGTTAACCAATATCATATGGGCAACTGGGCCTGTGCAAACATTTTAAAGGGAAAAGATGGTATGGCAATAAGACAGTGCATAAGGCTGGGACAAGTGACCAAAACATTAATGCTGTAACTTATTTTCTCGCAATGTGTCTCAGTGACTGCCCATGGTGCATGAGGTGTCTGTGGAAAGAATCCTGCATTTACCCTGTTTGAGCAGGTCACCCAATTATCCCCCACACGTGTGTAATGAAAAAGAACCACACTTTAGGGGGCTGATTAAAACACCACATCACCACCTGGTTATTTTCTCATGACTGACTTGCTGATCAATGATTGGCTACATCAATACATGGACAATGTAGCAATGGGAAAATGTGTCAAAAAATTATAACCAAGTAAAGTACTTGAGTATAGTCAGAAAGTATTTCTACTCAAGGACCAATACAACCATGTAGATAGGTCTGGTTTGTGTGCTGCTGGGTGGGGGTGGGTGCCCAGGGGTACAAGGAAGTCTTCATATGGTCATGACCCAGGCCAACCTTCACCTAAAGGTTAAAGAGCTCACATATATTAAAAAACAACTCTCCCTGTTCCATTACCCCAGCTTCCGTCTGTTTGACGAGCAGAAGGACGTGCTGATCCTGGTGTTCCTGGAGGACATTCCCATGCAGCAGCTTTCTCCATACTACCGCATGAGGAGGCTCCTGAAGAGACAAACCTACCTGAGCTGGGCTCGAGCAGACGCACACCCAAACCTGTTCTGGGAGAAGCTCCGGCAGGCCCTGGAGACACAGGAGCACCCAATGGGTGAGCATATACGGCTCACCGTGGAGGACGGACCCCCTGGAGAGAGACCAGAACAGTAAAAGGCTTAGAAATGCTGGGGGGATTATACTAGAGATACCCGAGGTCTGTATTTGGAGGGAAAGGGAAACATTTCCCCTTGCCAGCTTTGTTTGTTTTTGTGTATTGTAAAACACCTTCTTAATCTAGTTAATTGGTACATTTGGTGTGGATTTGTATTTTTATTCATTGCGACATTGGTGTAAACATTGTCTAATGTTTTCCAATATGTACCGTTGGGCATTTCAACTTCTGATGAAATCTGGGGAGAACTGACCCGAGGTTTGTCTTCGACAATGAAGAGTCCTTCAGGGAGTTCTGTTGTTTGCAAATAGCTGAGTTTATTAGTTCAAGTGCTTACCAATCATTAGCATGCAAAGGTATGTAGAACACCATCACTATAACAAGGGTGAAGTTCCCTAAGTGTATGGAAAGGCCTGCATTTCAAGATATGTTCCAGATCGGGGGTGCAAAAAATGTCTGTGACTCTGTACCAAACAACGTTATCGCTTGTTTCTTTGCGTAGCTCTATAGCTTATTATTGTATCAAGGCCTAACTTAAAAGGGGAAACTATGGTCATTGTTAATTTGAAATTAAACTTGTTTTCTATTCTAAAACACAAATCAAAGACTGCAACTTTACCATCTGTAAGAGTTGAGTATTTCTAAGCCTGACTTTGCCCGTGCACATTGCTGTGTAGGGACCCCTAGAGGGCTTCCATGTATATAGCACCATTCATAAAAGTTTATATTAAAGGTCCCATGGCATGCTACTTTATGGATGCTTTAATATAGATATTAGTAGGTCCCAAACACAGTATTTGAAGACGTTCCCGAAATTCAGCCGTGGTGCAGAATTATAGCCACTACGAGCCAGTCGCACATTGAGCTTTTCCCAAATGCTCCGTTTCGGTGTCTATAGCTTTAATGCAAATGAGGAGGAGAGAGGCGGGTCAAGGAGGAGGGTGGGGGTGTGGCCCTGAGCAGCTTGCAGCCACGGTACCATGCGCTCTGTTAACAGTGGATGTATCGCAATGGCGAGGCACACACAGTCTTTAGCCGTGTTCTGTAAATATTCTAGAACACACAGGAGTCCTGGAGCTCTATATCTAAATAATATCATATTATACATAGATATCTATATCATATAATATATATTATCACGGCCAAAAGCTGTGTGAGCCTCCAGACAATATTATGAATCTCAAACGACCGCGTCGGGTTCTCCGACGTCTATGGTTCTTCCACGTCCACATCAATCTGAAGAAGACTGAACCCCGACATAGAGGAGAAAGGGATTGTTGCCCGCGGTTGTCTCCCGCCGGAGCCTCGCTGCCGAGGGACCACCGCCTCGGCAGCCGTAAGCGGGGCTCAAACGGGAGACATTCGCGGCCAACAATCCCTTTCTCCTCCATGTCGTGGTTCATGTACTTCAGGGATTCAAAGCCAAAGTTCCTTTCCCCCAATTCTTTCTCAACCATGGCTGAGATAACCCCAACTACAGTCTCGTTGTGAAAATACAAGAGACGTCAAAGAACCAATGTGTTATGCGCAATAACACCAACAGCAAACACTTGCGTTACAGTGTGTGTAATCACACACACACACATGCAGCGCTCGCACGGTTGTGTCTCATTGGCGCGCCAAATTCTCTGGGCGGGCTAGGCAGAGAAAGGGGAGAAGCTTAGATCCTTTATGACAACATATGGGACCACATTCCAAATCAGCGCGCTTGAGCCTCCGTTTTTTCAAAGGCCAGCAGAACACCTCATGCTCGTTTTACACCGAACGCAAGTTTTAACCACTGGGGGACCATAGGCAGGCTAGGGGAACTCATATTTATGTTAAAAAACCTCAGAAAGTGAGATTTTCATGCCATGGGACCTTTAATCGAATAGTTTGTATAAGAATATAGTTTTATGATGGATAATTAATAACTAAAAGATAATTTGAAGTGTGAATTTTTTTGCAGGTTCAATATAAACCTAATTTAGAAGATGAATCTGAAACTACTGTTTTCTTCAATATGAATTGAATCATGAATAAAATTCTTGTTCACAGGAGATATTTATTGCTATATCACTGTTACGCTGCACTAGACTTTTACACCTTAATCATATCACTTTGCCACATGTCATGATTATATACACATGTATACAGTGGTGTATAGTAACAAAGTAGCAATACTTTGTTGCTGTACTTCAGTCGTTTTTTGGGAATTTGTACTTCACTAAATTTAGTATTTACATTTCTAGCAACTTTCACTTTTACTCCTCAATAACTCCTCCTTACTTCCTCAATAAAATACACTTTTACTTTGATACAGTTTCCCTTTGCATCTTTGTTTCTCGCTACAAAATAAAAGCTCAGGCAATTAGAAATGTCATGGCGTTGGGACGTGGGAACAGCAGGTTTGGCCAATCAATGGTGGTCCTAGCTAGATTGGTAATTTGATTGACAAGGGCTCACTACCACCAACAAATTTTCTTTATGTTTCGATTTGACCCAATAGCATTAGTATTAAGGGGTGGGAGATGGACACCTATCCAATAGTAATAAGGGGCGAGGAAGGGCCATCAGACCTGTCACTCAAACTTGCGCCAGTTGTAAGGAGATTTGGTTCATGATGTATTAGTCGAGCTGGCGTTGACTGTACATAGTTCTCTGGTTTATGTTCTTTAAGTTCTTGTAAGAATATTTCAAGTTGAAGTTCTACATAAATGTAAGATCATTTTATGCATGAATATTTTAAAGGATGTTTTATTTTAGCTCGTGTACTAAACATACATTTTCTGTGGCTGTGTCCATGCTTAACTATAGTTAATATATACTATATAAAAAAGCGGAGCCTAGATGCCTCTATTATTAACAATTACAGTCAAATATCAAATCTACCTTTCATAAGTAAAAGCATTGAGAAAGTTGTCCTCCAGCAACTTCACTTCCTGGCTTCAACTG
Source organism: Pollachius pollachius (assembly GCF_949987615.1). Taxonomy (NCBI): domain Eukaryota; kingdom Metazoa; phylum Chordata; class Actinopteri; order Gadiformes; family Gadidae; genus Pollachius; species Pollachius pollachius. Next base: position 16,212,784 of record NC_136946.1, on the reverse strand, counting down.
GCTGCTATCAAATCTTCCAAAAAGGATTTCAACCATAAAATACTTTTGGAAAAACTGCGGAGCCACTGGCAGGGGCCTGGGGAGATCCTTGACAAATTGTCGGAGGTGGTGTACCACCTGCGGATGCCTGGGCCAGGCACCTGGGGGCGTGTGGTGGTGCTGCACCGGGACGGACTCTCGCCGTACCGCCCCCTCGCCCCAGTTGTTGCTGGGGAGGGAGGCAGAACTCCCATTGGTTCCCCGGAAGGCTCCCCTGCCGGCTGCAGTTGCCGCTCCTTGGGGGATCCAGGGGCCCGGCGCCGGGCCCCTGAATACTTTAGGGACTAAGTGTTGGATGATGGGGTCGTCGGAGACGACTGAACCCCCAGGTGGGAGCTTTGTGGCGAACACTGGCGTGGACGCCTCTTCCATGTGCGTGCAGGGCATCCTGGGAACTCGTTGGTTGCCTGTTGTATAAAGGCCCTTCTGGGTCCTTTGTATTTGTTAGGATAAGTGGGGTTAATGGGTTTGGATGGTTCATTGTTGGTGTGTGTTGTTCTGCTATCATGTTGTGTTTATCACTGTCGCCACTGTCATGGAGAGTGTCATGTTCGTTTGTTGGGTGCGCTGTGTTTTATGGATAATGTTGGTTTTCAATAAAGGTAGTCTGTGTCGAGCGGTGTATGGGGCACAGAACTATGGTTAACTTACTCTGTGTACTTCTTGGCCGCCGCTACAATATCATATTATACTTACGCCTTGTTCACACTACATGTGTCCGTCGACGGATGATCAAGGGCGTGTCTGATGTATAGGGGACTAGTCTTTGTAGACGCATACTACTACTACTACTCTTCGTCCCCTATGGGACATAAGGCTTCAATGAGCAGTCTCCATTCCACTCGGTCCCTGGCATCATGAGGGGCCTCTCCCCATGACAGGTTCATCTGTTTCAGCTCTTGTGTCACACTTCTGCGCCAGGTGGTTTTTGGCCTCCCAGGTTTTCTTTAGCCTGGTGGTGTCCATCTTAAGGTGACCTTTGTGATGCAGTCCTGCTCCATCCTCAATATATGTCTTAGCCATCTCAGGCGTCCGTGCGTAATCTCCTTGGTGATGTATTGACAACCGGCCAGCTCTCTGAACCGTGCAGCAGAACAGACTTTACATTGAATAGGAGCATCGTTGTTTTAAGGCTGTATTGTTTTGATCTCCAGATGGGATGGAGTTGGGAGAAGGCCCCCTGAGCCTTTCCCAGCCTTGCTTTGATGTCTTTTGATGCCCCGCTGTCCTTGCTGATAAGACTGCCAAGATAGGTAAAATCTTCGACAAACTCAAGTGGTTCCTCATTAACAAGGATGGGTGCTGTTGGGATGGAGTTGACACACATCACTTGTGTTATGGAAGTGTTGATTCTGAGCCCAACTTGTATGACATCAGTTTTAGCTTGTTTATTGTACTGGTTGGTTGATAGGAGAGCAAGATCGTCAGCGAAGTCAAGATCTTTCAGCTGGGAGAACAGAGTCCACTGGATGCCTCTGGGTCTGTCTGCTGTGGTGTTGTTTGTGATCTAGTCTATGGCGACCAGGAATATAAGCTGATTGGTCAGCTAACATTCCTGTATAATGGATATCAGCTAATAATAACTATTAGCAGATATCCATTCTTTGGCCCCTTTCTGTCTGAAGCCAAGGACCTTTTGTGCTGTTTCGGAGTATATGGTCTTGATAGTATTCCATTTGCTGTTTATGGTGGGTTCTTCTTCCATTTCAGAGGAAGCCTCTGGAGTATTGAAGCAGTTTCTGAGTTCCAACACAAACTCTCTGTTTTTTTAATGTCCAGTTTCTTCTGCCGGTGGCTTTTTGGGATTGACTTCTTCAACTTGAGTTTAATGGTGGCAGCGATTAGGTGGTGGTCGCTATAGGCATCTGCCCCCCGGTAAGCTCTAACATCTTGCAGTGACCTGCACCATTTACCATTAATGCGGTCGATTTGTTTGATTGTCCTACCATCAGGTGACTGCCATGTGATCTTATGGGTGTTCTTGTGGGGGTAGATGGTACCGCCAATGACCAGGTTGTTGTTCATGCAGAAATCAACAAGGCGTTCACCATTGTTGTTCCTTTCGCCACATCCCTGCCTGCCCTCTCGTTGTTGGAATTGTCGGTTCCCACTTTGGCATTCATGTCACCAGTTAGGAGAAGAACGTTGTGTTGGGGTACCATTGAAACCGCCATTTGCAGTTGTTCATTACAGTCTTCTTTGACCTCCTCCTCAGCCTCGTTGGCTGGTGCATAGCACTGTAAGATGGTGAGTTTACAGTGCTTTGAGTTGAGGCAATCTCGGATCAGCCTTTCACTTACTGGTTCCCAATCCAGCAAGGTTTTGGCCTTCTTTTGGAGATTAAGATGGCAACACCATGTGTGCGGCTGTTCTCGTGGCCTGAATGGAGGATGGCAGACCCATCATGCAGGACTTGATGACCAGAGCTGGTCCAGTGACTCTCACTTATCCCCAGGATGTCCAGGCGGTACATTTTCATCTAAATAAGGACTTGTGCTGTCTTGGTGGTCTCAAACATGGTTCGGACGTTCCATACTCCAATGCGGATCTTGGTTTCAGGCCTTAGTAGGCCCTCTTTTGCACTCCTGACTTCCTTTCGGCTTTCATCAGAAGTGGTCATACTGCCATCCAAAGAGTTTTGGTGGCTGGGGTCTACAATGGGCCTGATGTCAATAGGATTTCTCATTTTAGTTTCTGTAACAATGGGTTTTTTTTACGGGGTGATGTTGTTAGCGCCACGCCCAGCCCCCAACCTGGAGGACCAGGTGCTGCCTTTTGTCTCACTCCTCACCCAAGACCAGTCTGGTATGATTGAACCTGCCAGGAGCTATAGGCTGCCTCCAGGATAGCTCTCAGTATCATAGAAGCACGCAAGCCTCTCCACCACGGCAAGGTCAGAGCACGCGGAGAGGACGCATACTTTGTAGACGCATACTGCAGCCAATGAAATCGCTTCCCGCTACAAAGCTGATGTGTGGATAGAAATACAAAAGATGACACAAACAACAGGTCACTAAAAACAATCCTATCATTCCACATTTCTTTAAAAAAATATAACGGCCAGAATTTTCCTGCTTCTTCCTGATTGTTATTGCAAAATGAATCCAGTAGATGCGTGGAGTGTATTTGCATAACCGCGATCTGATTGGCCGACGGCCGACGGATCCGCTGCTTCCTGAAAAGTTGAACGTTTCTCAACTTTTTGACGCAGGCCACCGAGCTGAATGGACGGACGGACCCACAATGCATTTTACGAGCGCCCCATGCAGAGTCAATGAGATCCATCGACGGACGGAGGTAGTGTAAATGAGCCCTTAGGGTTGATGCTACAGCAATTTGAAGACATAATCTCTTTTTAAATCCCATTGTAAGTTCAGCTAAACCAGAATTTAGCTGAAGCAAAGTCAAATACTTCACAAAAGGGTAAATTAGGATTTAGGCTCCTGGTTATTCTGTGTTTTTGTCCACCATGTGTCTGTTTGTCGTGCCTCTGACACCTCTCACCTGTACATCCTGCCTTTGTCTGTTTCCCGCCTTTTTTCCTGCTCATCTGTTCACCTGTTCACCTGCTCACCTCAGCCTATTTATACCCTGTATTGTTGGTGCCCCCTCGTCAGATTGTTTTATGCTGTTTCATAGCTCGCCAAGTTAGTTCTCTCTGTCATGTTTCTGCCTGCCTCCCTACTTGTCTGCCTGTTTTTTGGATTTAACCACAGTTTTGACCTTTTGCCCTCCTCTGGACTACATTCTTAACGGTGACCCGGCTCTTCTTACAGAGCCTGGCTCTGCTTCAAATACATCTTTGGAACTTTACTCTGCTTTTGGGGTCAGATGTCACACACACCTGACATTAATGTATGTTGCCTACTTAGACCCAACCTAACACCCAGTTCCATCCTGCATGAAACCCATGTCGGCCATTGACATGGGGCCATTATGGAACCCGTGGACCCGTGGACCAAGGATGATAACATTATTTTGTTGAATCCTGGTTGCATATAGATAGTGTCATTTATATTATTTTATAAAAATTAAAAAAAGATAGTGTCAGTTCCCTTTAGAGAATTCCCCTTTTCTCACTTCATTGGACTCCTTCCTTTTGCTTCATCATTTAGAACCCAATGGACCACACACAAAAGAATATTTCCAACCAGCTTTTATCAATAACACATTATTTTGATTTGCCAGATGCATCAGGAAAGAGACCAGATCGAGGAACAATTGTTTGTGTAGAATTTGGATATTATTCTTCTTCTTACTGTGTTCGGTTTTTGTTCCTGTTTTTGACAACAGCATCATTTTTGTTCTTGTATTTCCTCCTGAGAAACAGGGGTCGATTTATGCTGTTGTTTGAGCTGAAGCCTTGCTCTGCTTTAAATACATATTTGGAACTTTACTCTGCTTTGGGGTTCAAATTTCACACACAGCTGACATTCATGTATGATGCCTACTTACACCCAACCTAACACCAAGGTTCAATCCTGCATGAAACCCATGTGGGCCATTGACATGGGGCCATCATCAAACCTGTGGATATACCCATTCAAGGCCTGTTTTTATGTTATGTTTAACATCAATAAATAAAATATCCATAACAAAACAACAAATTAGAATAAACAGATTAATCTTCAATAATTTAAATCAATGTGTTTAAACTTCAAAGATGATGACATTATTGTGTGGAATCCTGGTTGCATATAGACAGTGTAATTGATGGTATTGTGGCGAGCAGCACGGGAAGGAGGGAGCCCAGGTTCAACCAATTATGCAGTCCGTGCCCCATACACCGCACGACTACGGACTGCTTTTATTCAACACCCTCATACATAACAGAAACACGGCACACCTGACCAACACACACAACACTCAAACTAATGGTCGTGATCACACTACACATCACACAACAATGGAACTACACACAATTAACCCCCCCACAACAAACAACCACAAAGTAACCCAGGGGGCCCCGAAAAGGTCCAAACCCCTATGACAGTTGAACCCCCCAGAATCCCTTGCGGCTCCACACCTGTGGTCGCCACACAGCCCCCACCTAAGGGGTCAGACGTCCCGTCGACCCCAACACCCAATCACATAGTCCGAAACGTTCCCGTGGCCGGCGCTGCCGCCTCGGCCTCTGCCGGTGGCGGCCCCATTGCGGCGCAGCTTTCCTCCCTGGTTGGGACGCCCGTCTCCCACAGCCGCAGAAGCCCTGGGGGTGTGGTCGGGGACCAACTTCATCGGGGCCCCCATCAGGTTCCACTGTTGGGGAGTTCTGGAGCGCTGTTCGGGCACCCCATCCTCCGCCGCCGTCCGACGTCTGGCCCTTCGACGGCCACGGGGCGCACGCTGCCCCGTCCACCCGCAGTCCTCGACCAGCCCCAGCTGCCCACACTGCTGCGGCTCACGGTCCTGTAGCCTGGGTTTCCGGACCGTGTCCTGCCCGGACTGGAACGCCACTGTCGCTGTGCCACGGGCCGCGTCCATCCGGGCACCACAGCGGCGGCAGCAGTCAACACCTGTGGTCGCCACAGTATTTGATTTAAAAAAAAAAACAAGATAGTCTCAGTTCCCTTTAGAAAATTCCCCTTTTCTTACTTCATTTGACTACTTCATTTTGCATCATCATTTAAAACCCAATAGACCACATACAAAAGAATATTTCCAACCAGCTTTTATCAATAACATATTATTTTGATTCGCCAGACGCATCAGGAAAGAGACCAGATTGAGGAACAATTGTTTTTGTGGAATTTGGATATTATTATTTTTCAATAATAGAATTATGTACAGTAAGTATTGAACTTAATTGAACCCACTTCTTTCACTACAATACAGCTAAAACTCAAGTACATTATCTTTCTGCAAAAGGGAAAGTAACATATTACCATTTCAAGCATGTGTTTATTTTTGCCTTTAATGTTAGTTTGTGATGAAAATGTTGTTTTTTTTCATCGTTTTAATCAACAATATAAGAAACCGTTGGAGAGGAGAGAGCAAACCAGTTAACGATCACATAGGAGCTATTTCTTTCAAAATCATAGAATGTAGAATTTAGTTGATCTCTAAAAGCTTGGTTGTGCAACACGTCATGTTTTGGAATTGTGCCAATATTAATGTCATGCTTGGATTATTCTCAGCCTCACCTGAAAGTCCCTTTGGATAAATTAGGCCATCTAAATGCCTGAATAAATATATCAAGTAGGCATGGTAGCTGACTAAATATATGTGTAGAAGGTAAAGAAGGCCTATTAACTGATGCTTTCTCGATCTGTCCTCTGATGTGGTTGAGTGCTCTCGTTCAGGATAATCTCTGTATGCAAAGCAGCGAGCTGAATCAATGGGACACAAGGCATTATTACTCAGAGAAATCGTACGTTTATTGAGATGCCTTCAGCATATATACAGTTTGTTCAAGGGGAGACGACGACCCGGGCGTGAAAAGTCTATGCATCTTATCTGTTATCTTCGGGGCTAACAGATAAGAGTGAAGCAAAACAGACACGTATTCATAAAAGTGGCACAGATTGTTAATAGTGAGAATGATGATGTAGATTACCTAAAAAAACACAACTCCAACAGAGAACGACATCCTTCGTAATAATAACATCTGAGTGACATACATGCAGAATGTCGGTTACAGAAGTAGAGAATCTTCTACTCTGAAAGATGCCTCAAGATAAATAATAACTAGGAGTACTATTTCACTAATATAAATGTAAAGCAGGTCTGCTAACTGACTAAAAATAAATGTAAGTAATCCAACCAGTTCAACATGTACATCAGCTCCTCATGTTAAAATTGGTTTAAGGCCAGCACTGCTGAGCCTGAAAAAACACTTTCTCCTTTGCTCTTTTATATATTTTTTTGTTATGGTTTAAAACATTTATTATGGAGGACTATGGCTATGAATCAAATTCATTATATTCCTGCAAAAGATTAATTACCATGTGATTATGTTTGACTGAGGATGTTTATATCATGTAGGCCTATGGGTTTGTAATAAATCTCAAACCCATAGCATGAGGATGCTATGCTTCAATTCCAGTAATTTGATAGCAGATGTAATGACCGCTGTCTGTGTATCTTTGTATGTCTGTTTGACAGACTTTTAGGATTGGCGGTTTTAACCTGAGGGATTCCTCGGACTGAAAGAAATGAACAAACAAAACCAAAGATCCACCTGGTAGGACTGGAGATCCATTGTGTTGGAAATTACCAACATCAACAAACTGCTTTGTGTGCTGGAATGAAAACGAAAATTGCGATGCCGTTAAGGGGAATTTGTTTTTGTTCATTTGGAATATTATATTTCTTTTTGAACAGTTTTATTATTCCAACTGCTAGTTACACGCTGAATAACTGCAGGGTCACACAGAACACACAGGCCATCTGTCAAAAGAACAGTTTTAAAGTATTTCCAAAGGACATTCCAGTAAGAGTCACAAGTCTGGACGTGTCTGGAAACATCATTTCTACACTAAATAAAACAGATTTGGAAAATGTACCAAATCTGTTGCGCTTAGACCTGACACACAACAGGATCTCCAAGATTGAATCTGCGACTTTTGTGTTTCAAATCTTTCTAGAGGTGTTAATTTTAAACAACAATAGCCTTTGTAAGCTACAGGAGGGTATGTTTGATGGCTTAGTCAATCTCATAGAATTGCGTCTGACTTCCAATCAAATCCAAACAGTAGCACCAGCCTCTTTCAAGTCTCTGAGCAAGCTTAGGATTTTGGACCTAGGCCATAACAAACTGTGCCACTTAACAAACTTCTTCTTACAACATACACCACATTTAAAACACCTGTACATTCCAGCAAACAAAATTTCCACTTTTCATTCATGGGAGCTGTCAAATAAGTCTACAGAACTTGTTACACTTAATTTGTCTCAGAATGAGCTCATGATCTTTAGGCTCACTGCAGGTATCTTTCCCTCTCTCAAAAGGTTGTACCTTGAGGATGGTATAAAGAATGGTATCGTCTGGGAGGTGAATGACACGTCGTACCTTAGAAGTGTGGTTAGACTAGATATCAGTGGGGTTCGCTCCTCATTGCGTGGACTGCAGGAAGTCCTAGAGACATTTAACTCCTCCTTACTGAGACATCTGCAGTTAAACCATATAAATAACAACCTGCAGGTTCTCATCAATGTTTCCTGCAAAATCCCAAAGCTGAGCTCTTTTGAAATCCGAAATAACGGCATCAAAGTTATTAGATCAGACATGCTGCACTTGTGTACTTATCTGAAAATATTAGACTTGGGGATGAATGAGATAAGTGAAATCTCTAACAATTCGTTTCAATCTCTTAGGCAGCTGAACACTTTAATCATAGAGTCTAACTGTCTCACATCTGTCCCTTATGCTGTAAGGAAAACTCAAATCTCAAAACTGGATCTCAGCTGCAATAAAATCAATGTTCTTGGCTGTGATGATTTTGCCAATATGACCCGTCTCAGAGTTCTCTATCTATACAATAATCCTCTCTTGGCCCTCAAGGATTGCGTTTTCAAAGATTTGGTCAATTTAAATATATTAATGTTGCAAAACAGCAGCATTCATCAATTAAACGGTGCCTTCAAAAAAAACACGCCACATCTTAAAACTCTTTCTTTGTTAAACAATACACTCACAGTTCTAGATCATGGAGAATTTAAAGCTCTGAATTCCCTCCAGACTTTAACATTAAAAGGGAATAAATTAGAACAACTTAATGATGGGACTTTTTTTGGACTGTCAAGTCTTACACATCTTGATCTCGAATCAAATCAATTATCTGAAATTACAAATGGTACTTTAGGTGACTTGAAAGCTTTAAAGACATTGAATTTGCGGAACAATCACATTAAATATGCAACGGTAGAGCCTATTCCCTATCCACCATTTGCTGAGCTTTCACAACTAGATACATTGTATATTTCAGCTCAAAGCAAATCTCATAGATGGTCCAACTTCCCTCAAAACTTTCTGCAAGGCCTGACAAATCTGTCGGTACTCTATATCAACGATAACCATCTTAAATCCATGCACCCACACACCTTCAACTATACTCCTAACTTGAACGTGCTTTTTTTGTCTAACAATTTTTTATCAGACATTCCCGACAATTTGTTTTCCCCAATTCAAAAACTAAAAAGTCTTTACATTTCAATGACAATCCTGAGGTCTCTAGATTTTTTGCTCAATGCTAACCTCACAAAGCTGGAGTTGTTGCAGGTGGGGTATAATACCTTTTCTGTGATTAGCGAGCCAGTGATGCTGTCTCTGCCAGCACTAACTGACCTGGATATGCAGGGTAATAGCTTCACCTGTAACTGTGACAACGCCTGGTTCCTCCAATGGGTAAACACCAGCGAAAAAACACAAGTGTTGGATGCATACAACTTTGAATGCAGCTACCCTCCAAACCTTAAAGGTAGAAAACTGTTGCAGATTGACGTCCGTTCTTGTACAGTAGACATGGACTTCATCTGTTATATTTCAACGGCATGCGCGGTCATCATGACCTTAGCAGTCTCCTTCACCCACCATTTCCTGCAATGGCATCTGGTCTACGCGTACTACCTCATACTGGCGTTCCTCTACAACTCGAAGAACAAGGACAAGCGTGATCATGAGTATGACGCCTTCGTCTCCTACAACGCAAACGACGAGGGCTGGGTGCTGGGGGAGCTGCTGCCCAAGCTGGAGGACGAGCAGGGCTGGAGACTGTGTCTGCACCACCGAGACTTCCAGCCAGGTGAGGAGCTCTACCCTGAACATCCTCTGCACCTCCATTAGCATACATGCTAGCCTACACTTATTCATATATCGTTCATGTCAGTGGATATGTTATTAGATGATCATAAACAGGGTAGGAGATTTTTTCCTGACTCAGAATGAGCCTTCGTTTGGTGACTTCAATCAAAGAGTCTGTGTTATGTTATGTAACAGAAAACAATACATTTTCATGTTGTTTATTACCATTTCATAAGCAAAAATGTTTAATATGCTTGAGTAAAAGAAACCACATCAACATAACTGATCAAATTTAAAATGGTATTCCAACATTGGAAGGACCAGGGAATTGCATTGGTGGTTAAATGGTCCATCGACTGGTCCTTAATTTCAAAGGCACAAAAAAAAGAAAACTCTAAGCACAAATGAACCCTAACCTAACCCTACCCATCCCTCCTTCCACCCTCTCTTCCTCCAGTTCATCATCCTTACATTCTTGCCTCTCTGCATCTCACGTATCCATTTAAAAATATATATATTTTCAATCTTGGCTTTGAATCAATAAATCTTGGCTTTGAACCTTGTCTAATGCCCACTGATTATATCCGTCCTGTTCTACATGTCAAATATAAATAATGTAATGTGGCGCTAATCAGGGCGTTCAATTGCAAGTTTGAGCCTTTTCAACATGGTGTATTTGAACCAGGGGCGTAGCAATGAGTTTAACTTTGGGGGGGACACATATCGGAAACCAGGCAGATCTGTCAATGGTTTGAGCAGAAATAGGTCATGAATTAACTACACTGCAAGATATTCAGAAATATATTTTATTTTAATAAAAATAAACATTTGTAAATGTAAAGGAAAACAAATATTGAAAGGCAGTAATGAACTGATTAATATCAAATCAATTATTTAATTGCCTGTCCAATCATCCAGTTTTGTAGAATAAGAAGCGGTGACAAGACGTCTTGTTGCGCTTTCAAAATAAAATTAAATATTTTTCTCCTCGCGGTATAATTTTTGGGTGGGACCAATGCGCCTGTCTCCAATATTGGAAGGGACACGTCCCCTCCTTCCACCCCGGTTCCTACGCCCTTGATTTTAACTATTTTTATTCATTGCAAGGCTGCTATTGCTGTATCTTTTATAATTGGTATAGTTCCTTACAGGAGCAGTTTCAAAATAAAGATAATCATGTAGTCACATAGTGACGAGTCACAATACAGAGAATCCTTGTATGTTTTGTTTGTATTAACAGAAACAGTTTCTGCATTAGCTTAGTTTGTTAGTAGGTTTAATATTTTGTGCATCAATCTTTTTTGTCTGTCTCTTAAACTTGTGACCTTCACATAGATAATTAGGCAAGAACGTACATACATGCAATATAAAACTAGAAAGCTATACGCAATGGTAAGTTTCAAAATAAGACCAGATAATATTCTGTAAATCAAAAATAAATCTTTGATATAAAGAATATTATGAATTGTATGGATAAATAATATAAATAGCACATTTCGCCTTATTAACATAAAAAAAACATAATATAGGTACATCTTTAACTCAATGTTAATGCAAGAACATGTCAAAGAGTTTAGAATTAAGACTATAAAATATGTCAAAGAAATACTTATAATATCAAATAAATGGAAACGGCTGTTTTGCACAACAGTTGATGTTGTGTTTGAGACTCACCATGGAATGGCGTCAAACAGGCGACCGCATGAGGGGCACAACTGACAAGCTAAAACGCAGAGGAAGGGCCACACAAATGAAACAGACAGGAATACTCTCAGAGATGCAAAATCACTTAAAACTCCCTCATGACATGAATGCAATCTGGTTTTATTATATCTGCTTACATAAAGTAATATTTTATCATTTTTATTCAGTATTGTTGGCCTAAGAAGTAAAGTGTGAAACAGAGCAGTTGTACGTCTGCGTTGGCATGTAAGCTAATGAATAGCTCAAAGCTGGCTAGCGTTGACTGACTCACTAATCTCACTAGTCAGTCTTTTTATTTATATCGTAAGTCTCATGAAAACAAGCTCAGAACGGTGCGTTTCCCTTTCTTTCAATTAATTTGTTTCATCCAATCATGTTTCTTGGGCGTAACTCACCCATCACAGTTGTTGGTTTCTGGCCCAGGCTCTGTGCCGACTCACCCAAGAAGCTCTGCTATAGCAGTCAGATTGCTGGACCTGAGATGACTGACTAGCCAAATGGTCTTAGGCAACTAAGATCAGTTTGGCTAGTGAGAGAGTGGACCAAGAGAATGTACAGAGAAGGGGACTTCAAATATTATTTGAATGTATTTTCACTGACCGATGCTTTTCAGGTAAACCCATCATGGAAAACATTACAGACGCCATCTATGGCAGCCGGAAGACCATCTGTTTGGTCAGTCGTGATTACCTTGAGAGTGAATGGTGCTCCAGAGAGATCCAGGTTGCCAGGTAAGATCCCTGAGTTTACATGCATCAACAGAATATGGTCGTTCATTAAATCAGGTTCACGTGTGTACTCGTGGTCATATTGTACAACCCTCATACATCTTCCCTCAAACTGTAAAGTACAACGGACCAAAGCCTAAATTACACATTTGTGTTGGCACATCTTGCAGACGTGCTATAGCGCTCTAACCACTGAGCCAGAAGTTTGCAACCAGCAAACCCAGTTGGTGTATATAACCTTCTTAATTAATAGCTGCTATAGGAAAGAATCAAGAGCTTTTATTTGGGTGTAATTACTTAGGGATGCGCAGCTATTACTGAGTGAAATGAAATGTTGTTTTGCGTCCACCACACAAGCCTCTGCATGGCCCAATCTAGATTTTAGGCCACTCCCGTCACTTATTTCTGACCAATCAGGGTATCTTTGCACTGACTGGCCTGAAACGTAGGGTGAAAGGAAGTAGATGTCATAATGTTGGACTATTGTGTCTTAGACCACTAGATGGCGCCAATTCTGTCTTTCTGTTCTCTGTGTTGTTTCCACCTTATGTCGATTGTTAAGCAGACTCACCTGGCCCTGTTAATTAGTCATGTGATTGGTTCCGCCGTGTTTGTCTCACAGTACTTAAGCCTGGTTCTTTCACTCTGTCTCTGTTGAGTCTGCACTGAACCCATGTGAGTAGACCTTGGTCTTGAACTCTACGTTTTGGATTTCTTGTTGTTTGACCCTGGACTGTTCCCATACTCTGAGTTTTGGATTACCCTTTGGATTTACTTTGATTGTGTTTTTGCCCTTTTGGATTGTTGGACTGAGTTTTTTGTGTTTTTGCCTTTTGGATTACTTGGACTTTGTGTTTTGTGTTTTGGATCTTCTGAGCTTTTGGAACTTTTGAGGAATAAATACCTTACACTAATCCTGTTTGCTTCGCACTTGAGTCACCCTAGTTTCCTGTGTACCAAGCCATGACAGAAGACTCAACCATGACTGACCCAGCGACAGCATCGGCAGGAGCCCCTGATACTATGTTTATTGCTGCCTCTGACTTTGAAAAAATCATGGCAGCTCTCAATAGCTTTGGTTCTACTATGGATACTCATGGACAGGCGCTGGCTCTCCAACAGACTCTTGCCCAACATGACCACCTTCTTCAGCAACTCGTCCAGTCAGCGAGGAGTCCTAGCCCCACTCTACCCGGTGGCCAGGATCCACCAGACCCAGGTGGGCAGCCTTATCCCGCCGGCTCCACCTCAACCGGTAGCTCGACCTCCTAGTGCAGAACCTCGGCTACCTACTCCTCAACGATACAATGGTAACCCAGGTGCTTGTCGTGGTTTTTTAACACAATGCCAGTTGACTTTTGAGCTGCAACCTATTTCGTTCCCTACTGCTAGATCCAGGATAGCTTATATTATAACTTTATTGACTGACAAGGCGTTAGCCTGGGCCACTGCAATCTGGCAGTTACAGGGTCCAGAATGTTCGGATATTATTCTTTTCAGTAATGAGATGCTGCAAATTTTTGACCAGTCTGCCTCAGGACAGAAACTCTTGCTCCTTCGTCAAGGGAGAGACCGGGTTTCGGATTACGCCATCTCTTTTCGTACTTTGGCCGCGGAGAGTGGCTAGAATGAGACGGCCCTTGTTACCACTTTCTTAAATGGCTTGTCTGAATCACTGAAAGACTGTTTAGCTGCAACTGAGTGTCCTAAGGATCTTGAGTCCATCATCTCCCAGGCCATACGTCTGGACAATCGTCTCCGAGAGCGTAGACGGGACCAGACCAGCGGCCAGCAGCCAAGCTTCCAGAGCCGACCAACACCTATAACTCCCCTCTGGAACCAACCTGCTCCCATGGACACCACAGAGCCTATGCAGATTGGACGAGCACACCTCTCTCAGGAGGAAAAGGATCGGAGACGAAGGGAGAGATTGTGCATCTATTGTGGCCAATCAGGACATTTCAGAGCCTTTTGTCCCGACCTCCTGGGAAAAGACCAGCCCCGTCCAGCCTTGGGAGGGCCGTGACGGGGGTCACTCGTTCTCCCGAGCTCCCATGCACAGGAGTCTACCTTTCAGTAACCTTGGCCTGGGGAGGGCTAAGCCACTCCTGTCGGGCATTATTAGACTCTGGTGCTGCTGGAAATTTTATGGACACTGCCCTTGTCCGAAGATTGCAGATTCCCCAAGAGGCCTTGGAGACTCCGCTTTCTGTTTCCGCTTTAGATGGCCAACCTATTGGTGATGGAAAGGTTACTTCAGCCACCACTCCACTTCGCCTTCGTGTCGGGAACCACAACGAGAGTATCTCTTTGCATTTGCTTGACTCCCCAGAATTTCCTGTGGTCCTTGGTTTCCCGTGGCTGAACCGCCACAACCCACAAATTGATTTGTCGACGGGGTCCATCCTTGAGTGGGGTCCAACTTGCCATGCCACCTGCCTTTTTTCTAGGCCTTCCCCTGTGTCTAAGTCTCCAGATCCTTCCGAGCTAAGCAACGTTCCCACAGAATATCTGGATATAAAGGAGGTTTTTAGCAAACAAAGGGCCTGCAAACTTCCACCCCATCGGTCCTATGACTGTTCCATAGAACTCTTGTCAGGATACAGTCCTTCACGTGGTCGGATCTTCTCGCTCTCCTTGCCGGAAAGGAGGACCATGGATGACTACATCAAGGATGCCCTCTCCACTGGTTTTATACGCCCCTCCACGTCCCCTGGTGCAGGGTTTTTCTTTGTGGGGAAGAAAGATGGTGGTTTGCGCCCTTGTATAGACTACAGGAGTCTGAACAAGATCACCATACGCAACCGATACCCCCTCCCGTTGATCTCCACAGCTTTTGATCTTCTACAAGGGGCCACCATTTTTTCTAAGTTGGACCTTCGCAATGCTTATCACCTCGTTCGCATCAGACAAGGTGAGTGGAAGACAGCTTTTAACACCCCCTCTGGACACTATGAATATCAAGTGATGCCCTTTGGACTCACTAATGCCCCAGCTGTTTTCCAAGCCCTGATAAATGATGTTTTGCGTGACATGATTAACCTTTTTGTGTTTGTTTATTTGGAAGACATTTTGATTTTTTTTCCAAGTCTCGTCACGAGCACTGCCAACATGTGCGTCAGGTCCTCCAGAGACTTTTAAAGAACCACCTGTATGTAAAACCTGAGAAGTGCGAGTTTCACGTCACCGAGGTGGCTTTCCTTGGGTTCATCATCAAACAAGGTCAGGTTCTGATGGACTCAAGGAAGACTCAAGCGGTGCGAGACTGGCCCGTTCCTAAGACTGTGAAAGAGGTCCAGCAATTCCTTGGGTTTGCAAACTTCTACAGGAGGTTCATCAGAGGTTTTAGTTCTGTGGCTGCTCCTATCTCTGCTCTCACCAAGAAGGAAGCAGCACCTTTTGGATGGACTCTGGATGCAGACCAGGCATTCCGAAGACTCAAGGAGCGCTTCTCTTCGGCTCCTATACTGACAGTACCTAATCCCTCTTTGCCTTTTATTGTAGAGGTGGATGCCTCCAGCGTGGGTATTGGAGCTGTCTTGTCTCAGTGCTCGTCTGATGGGAAGGTACACCCATGTGCCTTTTTGTCCCATCGCCTCAGTCCCACAGAGACAAGGTATGATGTTGGTGACAGGGAACTTCTGGCAGTGAAGATGGCGCTTGAAGAGTGGCGCCACTGGCTGGAAGGAGCCCAGCATCCTTTCTTGGTTTGGACGGACCACCGGAATCTGGAGTACCTCCAGCAAGCCAGACGCCTGAATCCTCGGCAAGCTCGGTGGGCATTATTCTTCGGTCGCTTTGACTTCACCTTGTCCTATCGACCCGGTTCCAAAAATGGAACCTGATGCCCTATCCAGACAGTTTCTGCCTAACAACCGGGAAGAGGATATAGGGCCAATTATCCCACCAAAGACAATTGTTTCACCTGTCCGTTGGGGAATTGAGACCGTTGTCAGACGGGCTCTTCAGCAGGATCCTGATCCGGGACCTGCACCAGATGGTAAACTGTTTATTCCCAGAAGAGCACGGTCTGAAGTTCTCCAGTGGGGCCATTCCTCGCATCTCACAGCACATCCAGGTGCCCAAAGAACTCTGGAGTTCCTCAAGCGACACTTCTGGTGGCCGGAGATGGAGAAGGAGGTTAAGGACTTCGTTGCCGCCTGTGCTACCTGTGTCCGAAGCAAAGACCTTCGTCAGCGTCCTCAAGGGTTGCTCTTACCACTCCCAACTCGGCCCTGGTCGCACCTGTCCATGGATTTTGTGACTGGCCTACCCGTCTCAGAAGTTAACAGTGTCATTTTAGTTATTGTTTACAGGTTCTCTAAGGCCTGCAGACTAATTTCTTTACCTAAGTTGCCATCTGCACTTGAGACCGCTAAGCTTGTTTTTCTCCATGTGTTCCGAGTTTTTGGTCTGCCGCAGGACATCGTCTCGGACAGAGGCCCCCAGTTTTCCTCCTGTATATGGCAAGCCATCTGCCGACTCATAGGGGCCACTGCCAGCCTGTCCTGGGGGTTCCATCCGCAGTCCAATGGCCTGACAGAGAGGGTAAACCAGGAGATGGAGGCCACCCTTCGGAGCTTGGTTGCTGACAACCCCTCACCTTAGAGCGCCAAGTTGCCGTGGGCGGAGTATGCTCATAATACCCTCCAGTCCTCCTCCACTGGTCTATCCCCATTTCAGTGCCAGTTTGGGTTCCAACCACCCTTGTTCCCAGAGCAGGAGAATGAAGCAGGGGTGCCGTCTGCTCTGCATTTCGTGCGGCGGTGCAGACGAACCTGAAAAAGGGTTCGCCAGGCACTGCTTCGCACTGCCAAACGGAACCAGGTGCAAGCCAACCGTCACCGGACACCGGCTCCTATCTTCCGCCCGGGACAGAAGGTCTGGCTGTCCGCCAAGGATCTACCGCTACGGGTGGAGTCCCGTAAGCTTGCCCCACGCTACATTGGCCCTTTCAAGATTACCCACCGGGTTAATCCAGTCGCCTACAGACTCCAACTGCCCCGGTCCATGAAAGTCCACCCCACTTTTCATGTTTCACGTTTGAGACCCGTGCTTACCTCCCCTTTTGCCCCTGCCCTCAAGCCCCCTCCTCCACCCCGGATGGTCGATGGTGGACCAGTCTACACGGTGAATCGACTGCTGGACTCCCGTCGGGTCCAGAGGTCGGTCCAGTACTTGGTGGATTGGGAAGGCTACGGCCTTGAAGAACGTTCATGGGTTCCTTTGGAATATTGTCGACAAGACCCTGATCAGAGACTTTCACCTACAGCATCCTGATCGTCCTGGGAACGCCAGGAGGCGTTTCTAGAGGGGGAGATTCTGTCATAATGTTGGACTATTGTGTCTTAGACCACTAGATGGCGCCAATTCTGTCTTTCTGTTCTGTGTTGTTTCCACCTTATGTCGATTGTTAAGCAGACTCACCTGGCCCGGTTAATTAGTCATGTGATTGGTTCCGCCGTGTTTGTCTCACAGTACTTAAGCCTGGTTCTTTCACTCTGTCTCTGAGTCTGCACTGAACCCATGTGAGTAGACCTTGGTCTTGAACTCTACGTTTTGGATTTCTTGTTGTTTGACCCTGGACTGTTCCCATACTCTGAGTTTTGGATTACCCTTTGGATTTACTTTGATTATGTTTTTGCCCTTTTGGATTGTTGGACTGAGTTTTTTGTGTTTTTGCCTTTTGGATTACTTGGACTTTGTGTGTTGTGTTTTGGATCTTCTGAGCTTTTGGAACTTTTGAGGAATAAATACCTTACACTAATCCTGTTTTTGCTTCGCACTTGAGTCACCCTAGTTTCACCAAGCCGTGACAGTAGAGTCTTGCTTCAAAATATTGTTTTTTGGTATGGCAATAACACAGTGCATAAGGCTGGGACAAGTGACCAAAACATTAATGCTGTAACTTATTTTCTCGCAATGTGTCTCAGTGACTGCCCATGGTGCATGAGGTGTCTGTGGAATGAATCCTGCATTTACCCTGTTTGAGCAGGTCACCCAATTATCCACCACACATGTGTAATGAAAAAGAAACACACTTTAGGGGGCTGAATGATTAAAACACCACATCACCACCTGGTTATTTCTAATAACTGACTTGCTGATAAACGATTGGCTACATCAATGCATGGACAATATAGAAAGTTGAAAATGTGTAAAAAAACATAACCAAGTAAAGTACTTGAGTATAGTCAGAAAGTATTTCTACTCAAGGACCAATACAACCATGTAGATAGGTCTGGTTTGTGTGCTGCTGGGTGGGGGTGGGTGCCCAGGGGTACAATGATGTCTTCATATGGTCATGACCCAGGCCAACCTTCACCTAAAGGTTAAAGAGCTCACATATATTAAAAAACAACTCTCCCTGTTCCATTACCCCAGCTTCCGTCTGTTTGACGAGCAGAAGGACGTGCTGATCCTGCTGTTCCTGGAGGACATTCCCATGCAGCAGCTTTCTCCGTACTACCGCATGAGGAGGCTCCTGAAGAGACAAACCTACCTGAGCTGGGCTCGAGCAGACGCACACCCAAACCTGTTCTGGGAGAAGCTCCGGCAGGCCCTGGAGACCCAGGAGCACCCAATGGGTGAGCATATACGGCTCACCGTGGAGGACGGACCCCCTGGAGAGAGACCAGACCAGTAAAAGGCTTAGAAATGCTGGGGGGAGCGGGGATTATACTAGAGACATCCGAGGTCTGTATTTGGTGGGAAAGGGAAACATTTCCCCTTGCAAGCTTTGTTCGTTTTTGTGTATTGTAAAACACCTTCTTAATCTGGTTAATGGGTACATCTGGTGTGGATTTGTATTTGAGGGTCAAGCAGCGAAGCTTCGAGACAACCTATTGTTTTCGTACATTTTCCTATTATTATCCTTCAATGGGAGTCTATGGCAGCCCATAGAACTTCATTGTAAAAAGATGTGAAATTTAGCACACTTATTCAGGACAGTCCCATTATCCTATGACCCAAATTTGTGGTCGCTATCTTATGATCTCTAGCGCCACCAACAGGTCACAGTTGAATATGCATTCATGTTTATAACTTTTTACCCATTCGCCCAATTTTCACAATCATTGGATTCCTTGGGCCAAGCCGAGTTCAACGCACCCTATATCGTCGTTTTGTGCCATGATGGATTTTCCGCCATCTTGGTTTATGTCAAAAACCTTGAAATGTTTTCCAATCTTCTTTAAACTTGGCACACATGATGTTCAGGCCATGCTTGACAAAAAACATTAAATGGATTTTTCAAATTCAAAACCGTTTGGCCGCTACAGCCAATCAAATTCGACCGCGAAGACGCCAAACAGGAAGTAAGCCAATTTCTCAGCAGCCCTTTGACACATCATAACCAAACTTTTCACATAGACCCCTGATGTCATCATGGGGACAATCATTAAATTCGGTGACCTTTGACCTCTAGAGGGTGCTGTAATTAATGAGGATGTGTTTTAACTCCTCTCTCTTCACATGAGTATATTTCAAACCTATTTTCAATGTCTGGTGATACTGTCAGACCTCCCCACATATCTAATGAAATATTTCCCATGGCAACATCAGAATTTGCCCGCCATGTGGAAAGTTGTCAAAATCAATAGTAAATATCCACAAGACCCAAATTACGTCCAATCATCATGAAACTTGCCATATATGATCTTCAGCTTTTTCAAATTCAAGCCAATGACAGCCAATTAAAGTTGACCACAAAGCCGCCAAACAGGAAGTATGCCTGTTCTCAGCATCTCTTTAACATATCATAGCCAAACTTGGTACATAGACTCATCACATCATTCTGGGGACATCCAAACAATTTGGTGACCTTTTACCTCAGGGGGACGTCAAACAGGAAGTGAGCTCATTTATCTGCAAGGCCTTCGTGTATCCAAACCAAACTTGGCTCATAGTCTTATGACCCTATTCTGATAATGCCCAAACAATTTGGTGACATTTGACCTTTAGGAGGGCGCTGTTAGCAGCAAGTCTATTCCAGCTTTTAGAAAGCAACCTCAATGTATTTTCGTTGTGATAACCATTTGACAATATCTTTCATTGTCAGTAAAATGATATCTAATCATATGCATTTTATCATGGTCATCATATACTGTGTTATATAAAACTGATAACATTTCAATCATCATGTCAATCTGACATACAGCATACAATTAGAACACACATTTATTTCCAATGTTAGTTGCGCTGAACAGCGCTCATTTAAGGGTAGACACTTCACTCGTGTGGCGACAAGCGGTACTGCATGTATAATTCAACAATGACTTTATTTACCATTCCGCCCACTTACAATATAAACTGCAATTCTTACTGGAGTAGATGCTTCATGAACTACCTCCAGAACAGATGCTTGTTTACATTGTGTTTCTGTTAGGGATATTGTTCAGAAAGAATACCCCTATGTATTTCTTTGATTTCTTCTGTCAGGCAGACGATAATGTGCCCTTACCATTAGGTGGGGTCATTTTCCATTTTGTAAACATTGACGTGTAGTCGCATAATGTTCTAGTCCAGGGGTTTTCAAATTGGGTGAATGTGACCCTCCCCTTAGAGTAGGTAAGGACAGCCGAGCCCCCCCCCCCCGAGTTCATGAACTATCGTTCAATGAACGCGTTCAGGCACAACACTGACCCTTTTGTCTGTGTACCAAACAATGTTATCGCTGGTTTTTTTGCGAAGCTCTACAGCTTAATATTGTATCAAGGCCTAACTTAAAAGGGGAAATTATGGTGATTTTTAATTTGAAATTAAACTTGTTTTCTATTCTAAAACACAAATCAAAGACTGCAACATTACCATCTGTAAAGAGTTGAGTATTTCTAAGCCTGACTTTGCCCGTGCACATTGCTCTGTAGTGACCCCTAGAGGGCTGTCATGTATATAGCACCATTCATAAAGGTTTATAATAATCAAATGGTTTGTATAAGAATCAAGTTTTATGATGGATGATTAATAACTAAAAGATCATTTGCCGTGTTAATTTTTTTGCATGTTCATTCTTAACCTCATTTAGATGATGAATCTGAAACTGCTGTTTTCTTCAATATTAATTGTATTATAAGTAAAATTCTTGTTGACAGAAGATATTTTTTTCTATATCACTGGTACATTACACTAGACTTTTACACCTTAGTCATATCAATATGTCATATCATGATTATGATTATATACACATGTATACAGTGGTGTATAGTAACAAGGTAGAAATACTTCGTTACTGTACTTCAGTCTTTTTTTCGGGATTTGTACTTCACTTCAGTATTTACATTCTAGCAACTTTTACTTTTCCTCAATAAAATGTATACTTTTACTTCGATACATTTGCCCTTTGCATCATCGTTACTTGCTACAAAATAAAAGCTGAGGAAATTAGAAAAGTCATGAAGTTGGGACGTGGGAACAGCAGGTTTGGCCAATCAATGGTGGTCCTAGCTAGATCGGTAATTTGATTGACAAGTGCTCTCAACCACCACCCAATTTTGTTTATGTTTTGATTTGACCCAATAACATTAGTATTAAGGGGTGGGAGATGGGCACCTGTCCAATAGTAATTAGGGGCAAGGGAGGGCCATCAGACCTGTCACTCAAACTTGTAAGGAGATTTTGTTGTAAGGAGATTTGGTTCATGATGTATTGGTCGAGCTGGCGTTGACTGTACATAGTTCTCTGGTTTATGTTATTCAAGTTCTTGTGTGAATATTTAAAGTTGAAGTTCGACATAAATGTAAGAACATTTTATACATGAATGTTTTAAGGGTTGTTTTATTTTAGCTCATGTACTAAACATAAATTTTCTGTGGCTGTGTCCATGCATAGGCAATGCGTGTGCTGCCTGTGCATGTACAAAGTTTATATATATTATATAAAAAAGCAGAGCCTATTAAGCAGAGCCTATTATTAACAACTACAGACCAATATCAAATCTACCTTTCATAAGTAAAAGCATTGAGAAAGCTGTCCTCCAGCAACTTCACTTCCTGGCTTCAACTGGCTGCTATCAAATCTTCCAATAAGGATATCGACCATGTAATACTTTTGGAAAAACTGCGGAGCCACAGGCAGGGGCCTGGGGACATCCGAGGTGGTGTACCGCCTGCTGATGCCTGGGCCAGGCACCCGGGGGCGTGTGGTGGTGCTGCACCGGGACGGACTCTCGCCGTACCGCCCCCTCGCCCCAGTTGTTGCTGGGGAGGGAGGCGGAACTCCCCGCGGTTCCCCGGGCGGCTCCCCTGACGGGGCCGTTGGCCCTGCAGTTGCCACTCCTGGGGGATCCAGCTGCCTAACCGGCGGCGCTGGGCCCCTGATCACTTGAAGGACTATGTGTCGGGTGATGGGGTCGTCGGGGACGACTGACCCCTCAGGTGGGAGCTGTGTGGCGACCACTGGCGTGGACGCCTCTTCCGGGTTTGCACAGGGCATCCTGGGAACTCGTTGGTTGCCTGTTGTATAAAGGCCCTTCTGGGTCCTTTGTATTTGTTAGGATAAGTGGGGTTAATGGGTTGGGGTTGTTCATTGTTGGTTTGTAGTTTTGTGTTGTTCTGTTATCATGTGTTCATCATTGTCGCCACCGTCATTGAGAGTGTCATGTTTGTTTGTTGGGTGCGCTGTGTTCTATGGATAATGTTGTTCTTCAATAAAGGTAGTCTGTGTCGAGCGGTGTATGGGGCGCAGAACTATGGTTAACTTACTCTGTGTACTTCTTGGCCGCCGCTACAATATCATATTATACTTACGCCTTGTTCACACTACATGTGTCCGTCGACGGATGACCAAAGTCGTCTGATGTATAGGGGAATAGTCTTTGTAGACGCATACTGCAGCCAATCAAATCGCTTCCTGATACAAAGCTGATGGATATAAATACAGAAGATGACACAACAGGTGACTAAAAACAATCCTACCATTCCACATTTCTTTAAAAAAATATAATGGCCAGAATTTTCCTGCTTCTTCCTGCTTATTATTGCAAAATGAACCCAGTAGGTGCGTGGCGTGCATAACCACGATTTGATTGGCTGACGGATCCGCCGCTTCCTGAAAAGTTGAACATTTCTCAACTTTTTGACGCAGGCCACGGAGCCGAATGAACGGATGGACCCACAATGCATTTTACGAGCGCCCCATGCAGAGTCACTGAGATCCGTCGACGGACGGAGGTAATGTGAATGAGCCCTTAGGGTTGATGCTACAGCTATTTAAAGACATATTCTCCTATTAAATCCCATTGTAAGTTTAGTTACACACAAACCCAGGTTTATCTGAAGCAAAGTCAAATACTATACATAAGGGTAAAACAGGACTTAGGCTCCTGGTTATTCTGTGTTTTTGTCCACCATGTGTCTGTTTGTCGTGCCTCTGACACCTCTGACCTGTACATCCTGCCGTCTTCTGTTTCCCGCCTTTTTTCTTGCTCATCTGTTCACCTGTTCACCTCAGCCTATTCATACCCTGTATTGTTGATGCCCCCTTGTCAGATTGTTTTATGATGTTTCTTAGCTCACCTAGTTAGTTCTTTCTGTCCTGTGTCTGCCTGTCTCCCTACTTGTCTGCCTGCTTTTGGATTTAACCACAGTTTTGACAATTTACCGTCCTCTGGACTAAAACCCTAATGCCAACCCGGCTATTCTATTACTTTGTTTCGTTTTTGTTGCTGTTTATGACAACAGCAACATTTTTGTTCTTGCGTTTCCTCCTGAAAAACGGGTCGATTTCTGTTATTGTTTGAGCTGAAGCCTTGCTCTACTTCAAATACATCTTTGGAACTATACTCTGCTTTTGGGTTCAGATTTTGCACACACCGGACATATATGTATGTTGCCTGCTTAGACCCAACCTAACACCCAGTTCAACCCTGCATGAAACCCATGTTGGTCATTGGCATGGGGCCATTATCGAACCCGTGGATATTCCCATACAAGGATGATGACGTTATTGTGTTGAAACCTGACCGTGTCACTGATATCATTTTATTTAGAAAAAAAAGTTTCAGTTCCCTTTAGAGAATTCCCCTTTTCTTACTTCATTTGACTACTTCCTTTTCCTTCATCCTTGTTAACCTTATAGACCACACACAAGACCATTTCCAACCAGCTTTAATCAATAACACATTATTTTGATTCGGCAGACGCATCAGGAAAGAGACCAGATTGAGGAACATTTGTTTTTGTTGAATTTGGATATTATAATTCTTTTCCTACAGTTTTTGGTTTTATTTCCTGTTTTTGTTAACAGCAACATTTTGTTCTTGCTTTTCCTCCTGAGAAACAGGGGTCAATTTTTGTTATTGTTTGAGCTGAAGCCTTGCTCTACTTCAAATACATCTTTGGAACTTTACTCTGCTTTTGGGTTCAGATTTCACACACACCTGCCATTTATGTATGCTGCCTACTTAGACCCAACCTAACACCAAGGTTCAATCCTGCATGAAACCTATGTTGGTCATTGGCATGGGGCCATTATCAAACCCGTGGATATTCCCATACAAGGCCTGTTTTTATGTTATGTTTAATATTAATACATAAAATGTCCATAACAAAACAACAAATTAGAATAAACAGATGAATCTTCAATAATTTAGGTCAATATGTTTAAACTTCAAGGATGATGACGTTATTGTGTTGAAACCTGGTTGCATATAAACAGTGTCATTTATGGTATTTTATAAAAAAAAAAAAAGTGTCATTTCCCTTTCGAAAATTCCCCTTTTCTTACTTCATTGGACCCCTTCCTTTTGCTTCATCATTTATAACCCAATAGACCACACACAAAAGACCATTTCTAACCAGCTTTTATCAATAACACATTATTTTGATTCGCCAGACACATCAGGAAAGAGAGCAGATCAAGGAACATTTGTTTTTGTGGAATTTGGAATTATTATTTTTTAATAATATAAATATGTGCAGTAAGTTTTTAACTTTTTTGAACCCACTTCTTTCACTACAATACAGCTAAAACACAAGTACATTATCTTTCTGCAAAAAGGAAAGTAACATATTACCATTTCAAGAATGTGTTTATTTTTGCTTTTAATGTTAGTTTGTGATGAAAATGCTTTTTTTTTCATCGTTTTAATCAACAATATAAGAAACCTTTGGAGAGGAGAGAGCAAACCAGTTAACGATCATTTAGGAGCTACTTTCAAAATCATAGAATGTAGAATTTAGTTGATCTCTAAAAGCTTGGTTGTGCAACACGTCATGTTATGGAATCGTGCCAATATTAATTTCAGGCTTGGATTGTTTTCAGCCTCACCTGAATGTCCCTTGGGATAAATTATGCCATCTAACTGCCTGAATAAATATATCAAGTAGGCATGGTAGCTGACTAAATATATGTGTAGAAGGTAAGGAAGGCCTATTAACTGATGCTTTCTCGATTTGTCCTCCGATGTGGTTGAGTGCTCTGGTTCAGGATACTCTGCATGCAAAGCAGCGAGCTGAATCAATGGGACACAAGGCATTATTACTCAGAGAAATCATATGTTTATTCAGATAACTTGAAAAGCCTATGCATGTCATCTGTTATCTTCAGGGCTCACAGATAGGAGTAAAGCAAAACAGACACATACTCAGAAAAGTGGCACAGATTGTTAATAGTGAGAATGAGACGTAGATGTCATAAAAAATACTACTCCAACAGAGAATGACATACTTCGTAATAACAAGAAATCTGAGTGACATACATGCAGAATGTCGGTTACAGAAGTAGAGAATATTCTCCTCGGAAAGATAACTTAATATAAATAATAACTAGGAGTACTAGTTGACTAATATAAATGTAAAGCAGGTCTGCTAACTGACTAAAAATAAATATAAGTAATCAAACCAGATCAACATGTACATCAGCTCCTCATGTTAAAATTGGTTTAAGGCCAGCACTGCTGGGCCTGAAAAAACAGTTTCTCCTTTGCTTTTTTATAACCTTTTTTTGGTATGGTTTAAAACATTTATTATGGAGGACTATGGCTATGAATCAAATTCATTATATTGCTTCAAAAGATTAATTACATGTGATTATGTTTAACTGAGGATGTTTATATCATGTAGGCCTATGGGTTTGAGATAAATCTCAAACCCATAGCATGAGGATGCTATGCTTCAATTCCAGTGTTTTGATAGCAGATTGTAATGACCGCTGTCTGTGTATCTTTGTGTGTCTGTTTGACAGTCTTTTAGGATTGGCGGTTTTAACCTGAGGGATTCCTCGGACTGAAAGAAATGAACAAACAAAACCAAAGATCCACCTGGTAGGACTGGAGATCCATTGTCTTGGAAATTACCAACATCAACAAACTTCTTTGTGTGTTGGAATGAAAACGAAAAAATTGCGATGCCGTTAAGGGGAATCAGTTTTTGTTCATTTGGAATATTATATTTCTTTTTGAACAGTTTTATTTTTTTAACTGCTAGTTACACGGTGAATAACTGCAGGGTCACACAGAACACACAGGCCATCTGTCAAAAGAACAGTTTGAAAGTATTTCCAAAGGACATTCCAGTAAGAGTCACAAGTCTGGACGTGTCTGGAAACAACATTTCTACACTAAATAAAACAGATTTGGAAAATGTAACAAATCTGTTGCGCTTAGATCTGACATGGAACAGGATCTCCAAAATTGAATCTGGCACTTTTGTGGTTCAAATCTCTCTAAAGGTGTTAATTTTAAACAACAATAGCCTTTGTAAGCTACAGGAGGGTATGTTTGAGGGCTTAGTCAATCTCATAGAATTGTATCTGACTTACAATCAGATCCAAACAGTAGCACCGGCCTCTTTCAAGTCTCTGAGCAAGCTTAGGATTTTGGACCTAGGCCATAACAAACTGTGCCGCTTAACAAACGTCTTCTTACAACATACACCACGTTTACAAAACCTGGACATTCGAGCAAACAAAATTTCCGCTTTTCATTCATGGGAGCTGTCAAATAAGTCTACAGAACTCATTACACTTGATTTGTCTCAGAATGAGCTTATGTTCTTTAGGCTCACTACAGGTATCTTTCCCAAACTCAAAACGTTGAACCTTGAGGAGGGTATAAAGAATGGCATCGTCTGGGAGGTGAATGACACATCGTACCTTAGAAGTGTGGTTAGACTAGATATCAGTGGGGTTCACTCCTCATTACATGAACTGCAGGAAGTCCTAGAGACATTTAACTCCTCCTTACTGAGACATCTGCAGTTAAACCGAATAAAGAACAGCCTGCAAGTTCTCATCAATGTTTCCTGCAAAAACCCAAAGCTTAGCTCTTTTGAAATCCAAAATAACGGCCTCACAGTAATTACATCAGACCTCCTGCACTTGTGTACTAATCTGAAAATATTGGACTTGGGGATGAATGAGATAACCGACATTTCTGACGATTCGTTTCAATCTCTTAGGCTGCTTAACACTTTAATCATGAAGTCAAACAGTCTCACATCGGTCCCCAATGCTGTAAGGAAAACTCAAATCAAAAAACTGGATCTCAGCTGCAATAACATCAATGTTCTTCGCTGTGATTATTTTGCTAATATGACCCATCTCAGAGTTCTCTATCTATACAATAATCCTCTCTTGGCTCTCAACGATTGTATTTTCAAAGATTTGGTCCATTTAGTTATATTAATGTTGCAAAACAGCAGCATTGATCAATTAAACAGCACCTTCAAAAACAACACGCCCAATCTTGAAACTCTTTCTTTGTTAAACAATAAACTCACTGTTCTAGATTATGGAGAATTTAAAGCTCTGAAATCCCTCCAGACTTTGTCATTAAAAGGGAATAAATTAGAACAACTTAAGGATGGGACTTTTTTTGGACTGTCAAGTCTTAAACATCTTGATCTCGAATCAAATCAATTATCTGAAATTACAAACGGTACTTTTGGTGACTTGAAAGCTTTAAAGACATTGAATTTGCGGAGCAATCACATTAAATATGCATCGGTAGAGCCTATTCCCCATCCACCATTTGCTGAGCTTTCACAACTAGATACATTGTATGTTTCATCTCAAAGCAGATCTCATAAGTGGTCCAACTTCCCTCAAAACTTTCTGCAAGGCCTGACAAATCTGTCAATACTCTATATCAAAGGTAACCATCTTAAATCCGTGCACCCACACACCTTCAACTATACTCCTAATTTGAATGTGCTTTTTTTGTCTAACAATTTTTTATCAGACATTCCCGACAATTTGTTTTCCCCAATTCAAAAACTAAAAAGTCTTTACATTTCAATGACAACCCTGAGGTCTCTAGATTTTTTGCTCCATGCTAACCTCACAAAGCTGGAGTTTTTGGAGGTGGGGTATAATACCTTTTCTGTAATTAGCGAGCCAGTGATGCTGTCTCTGCCAGCACTAACTGACCTGGATATGCAGGGTAATAGCTTCACCTGTAACTGTGACAACGCGTGGTTCCTCCACTGGGTAATCACAAACAAGCAAACACAAGTGCTTGATGCGTACAACTTTGAATGCAGCTACCCTCCAAACCTTAAAGGTAGAAAACTGTTGCAGATTGACGTCCATTCTTGTACAGTAGACATGGACTTCATCTGTTATATTTCAACGGCATGTGCGGTCATCATGACCTTAGCAGTCTCCTTCACCCACCATTTCCTGCAATGGCATCTGGTCTACGCGTACTACCTCATGCTGGCATTCCTCTACAACTCAAAGAACAAGGACAAGCGTGATCATGAGTACGACGCCTTTGTCTCCTACAACGCAAACGACGAGGGCTGGGTGCTGGGGGAGCTGCTGCCCAAGCTGGAGGACGAGCAGGGCTGGAGACTGTGTCTGCACCACCGAGACTTCCAGCCAGGTGAGGAGCTCTACCCTGAACATCCTCTGCACCTCCATTAGCATACATGCTAGCCTACACTTTTTCATATATCGTTCATGCCAGTCGATATGTTATTAGATGATCATAAACATGGTAGGATTTTTTCCTGACTCAGAATGAGCCTTCGGTTGGTGACTTCAATAAGCATGTTTGGTCCGTGTACATTAAAGGCAATGGGAGTCTGTGTTACGTAATGGAAGAGAAAACAATACATTTGCATGTTGTTTATGACCATTAGATGAGCAAATGGTCAATCAACCAAATCAACAAAACTGATCAAATTAAAAATGGTATTACAATATAGAAAGGACCAGGGAATCGCATTGGTGGTTGACTGGTCGATCGACTGGTCCTTCATTTCAAAAGCACAAATAAAAAGATAACTCTAAACACAAATAAACCCTAACCCAACCCTACCCATCCCTCCTTCCACCCTCTCTTCCTCCAGTTCTTCATCCTTAAATTCTTTCCTCTGCATATCAAGTATCCATTTTTTAAAAAATATTTATTTTCAATCTTGGCTTTGAATCTTGTCTAATGCCCACTGATTATATCCTTCCTGTTCTGCATGTCAAATATAAATAATCTAATGTGGCACTAAACCGGGCGTTCAGTTGCAACAGATTTAGTTTGTGCACAACGCACAGATTATTGAATTAAGATTGAGCCTTTCTGACGTGGTGTATTTGGACCTGGGGCGTAGGAATGACTTTAACATGGGGGGGGGGGGGGGGGGGGGGGACACATATCGGAAACCTGACGGATCGGTTAATGGTTTGAACAGAAATGTCATAAATTAACTACACTGCAAAAATTCACAAATATATTTTATTCT
This sequence comes from Pollachius pollachius, assembly GCF_949987615.1. Lineage (NCBI taxonomy): Eukaryota > Metazoa > Chordata > Actinopteri > Gadiformes > Gadidae > Pollachius > Pollachius pollachius. The sequence continues at coordinate 16,182,893 of NC_136946.1, read as the reverse complement.
ACTAAAAAGATACATTTGTAAATGTAAAAAAACACTTTTTGAATGGCTGTAATGAACTGATGAATATCAAATCAATTCTTTAATTGCAGGCTTTATCATCCAGTTTTTTAGAATAAGAAGCTGTGACAAGACGATCTATTGCGCTTTGAAAAATTTCAAATATTTTTCTCCTCGCGGTATATTTTTAGGGAGGGACAAATCTTTTTTTTTTTTTTATATTTCACTACAAAGCATGATTATGTTAATAAAGACATTTCTCACTGAAATACAAATTGAAAGGCAGAATAGTCCGTAGTGCAGCATAAAAACAGCAAAAAGTAATGATCTTCACAGAGGGAAGATCATGCCCTCACCGAACTCCCCCCCTCCCTCCGTCTGTCACGGCATGTGCGTAATAACGTCACTCAAAATATAGCCAATCAAATCGTTTGTTTACCGGAAGAGCGATTTGGAATGAAAAAATGGCTTGCTCGAAAATTAGGAAAGTTGACCACGAAAACAGACATTTTAAAAGGTGAATGGACTGACCAATACATGTTCATTCTCCCGCAAGGCAGTACTAAACCTTTGTTGTGTCTTTTATGTGTTGAAACCATGGCGCTGATAAAAAGCGGGAATATTAAGCGGCATTATGAATCCAAACACAGATCCTTCAAGGAAAAGTATTGTAACGTCACAGGGTTTGGGAGGAAGGGGCGGGCCTTCTGAGAGGGGGGTCCCGGGGGTTTCCTTCCGGGTGGGTGTGTCCGGTTGTTGAGTGTTCCGGTTGAGCTGCGCCTCTCTGTCCTTTTGAGGAATCTAATAAAGCTCCTATGGACTTCGCTCACTACCTCGCCTGTGGTCATTACATTGGTGTCAGAAGTGAACAAACGACGGGAGTGGGTGGAGAGTTGTGCGTTCAAGCGGAGGGCTACTTTGGATTTACGTCGCGGTCGGGCTACAGCGTTAGTTTCAGTGTGTCGGTTAGTTCGCGTCGGTCATGTCTTTTCCGAAAGTGAAAGAGGAGGAGGTGGAGCAGGAGACTGGTGCGTTCGGATGGACAGAGGACGCGTATGGGGAGTTTCGCAGAGCTTCCCAAGAGGCCAGAGAGGGGTTGAGAGAAGCTGCAAGGAAGCTGGCGGCCGACGCAGGGTTGTCTTCTCTTCCCGCGCGCCCAGAGCGGGAGCCCGCGGCTCGGGAGGTAAACAGACATGGCGGCGCCCATGTTCCAGTTGCCGCCCCCCATGTCCCAGTTGCCGCCGTTTCGGTTAAGACGCCTAAGTACTCCGGTAGGTCTGACTGGGAGGCGTTTCATGCTCAATTTGAACTGCTGGCTGACGCTGGGGGATGGACAGTAGAGGCTAAAGCATTGCAGCTGGCTTTGTGCCTCACAGACGACGCGTTGTCGTGCCTGCTGCTGCTTTCACCGGGGGAGAGACGGGATTACGGAGCTTTAGTGGGGGCCTTGCAGAGGCGGTTTGGACAATGTGTGAAGCCGGAGCTCCTTCGTAATGAGCTTGGTAACCGCTGCAGGAAGCCGGGGGAGTCGCTGAGGGTGTTGGCTGATGACATTGAGAGCCTGACACGTAGGGCATATGCACACATGCCCCCCAGCGTGCAGAGCGAGTTGGCACGGGACCAGTTCATCAGAGCCCTCCTTCCTCTGGAGCTGCGGGTTCAAGTGCAATTACAGCACCCAATTTCTCTTCAGTCGGCTTTGGAGATGGCCGTGGAGAGGGAAATCGTGTGGGCGCGGTCACTGAGGGGGGCCCAAGAGGGAGTTATCCGGCAGGGGGAGCAGCCCGGGGCCCTGTGGCGGAGGAAAAGCCGGCGTGGGCGACAGAAATTACGGAACTGATAAGGGCCGTATCACTGCAGCCGTCACGCATTCGACAGCGTCCCGACCAAAGAGCCTGTTGGGGGTGTGGCCAACCCGGACATTTGGTCAGAGATTGCCCAACACGCGCGGGTCCGGGAAACGCCACAGGGCCCGCACGGGGGGGATGTGCGGACCTTAAACAGTTCTTCCCCCGCCCCCCCGCCCCAGCTGTTCCAGAAACGGAGGGGCCACGTCAGCACAGGCGGGGGAGCCAAGACCCACTTCCCCCAGTAGCAGACGTCCTCGAAGCTTCAAGGACGGCGATGGTGGTGGGTCGACTCGGTGACGGGGATTCAAGCTATGTTCCTGTGGCCGTGGAGGGGGTGCCGTGTTCGGCCCTGGTGGATACCGGTTCATCAGTGACGGTGCTCAGACCAGACGTGTGCCCGGAGTGGATTCGGTTGGAGCCCACTGACGTGCAGCTGCGCACGGCCACAGGGGGGCTGGCCCCGATGAAAGGTACGGGGCTACTTACATTGACTGTGGGGGGAAAGGACGTACGTCACCCAGTGTGGGTAGCAGCGGTGCAGGACCCATGTATTCTGGGCTGTGACTTTTTGAAGGCCACAGGTTGCCGACTCGATCTGGACGGGGGCACGGTGAGCTTCCGAGGGGGGCCTGTGATCGCTTTGTTGCCCACTGGCTCAGGTTCGGGGCCGCCCGTGGGGCCCATCTCGCCGGCAGTGTGTGCAGTAGAGCCCGAAGTCAGCGATCCCCTACCCGTGGCGTCCGTAACCTTTCCCAGGACTTATGTGCCCCAAGCAGCCCAGGCCCAGTCACGACGACTGAAGGGGGGGGCGCCGCCGCCGACCGTGAGGGAGATATGGCTAAAGAACCGGGAGGGGCTGGACGACCAGCAGCAGGAGCGGTTGTGGCAGTTGCTGCTGGAGTTCCAGGACAGTTTTGCTATGGGGGAGGATGACGTGGGCCGGACTCCCTTGGTGCTACACGAGATCGACACTGGGGAGGCCAGGCCTATCAAGTGTCGGCCGCGTCGTCTCCCTTTGGCACGTCAGGAGGCGTGTGACCAAGCGGTGGAGGACATGCTGCAGGCAGGCGTAATTGAGCCTTGTGACAGTCCTTGGGCGTCCGCTGTCGTCATGTTCCCCAAAAAGAATGGCACCTGGCAGCTCTGCCCGGACTACAGGCCGGTGAATGGGGTGACCAAAAAAGATTTGTACCCGCTGCCGCGCATCGACGAGTCCCTGGACTTAGTCTCGGGATCGTCCTGGTTCTCTGCCTTGGACCTCCGCAGTGGGTACTACCAGGTGCCCCTCTCCCCAGAAGCAAGACCCAAGACAGCGTTCTGCACAGGCCAGGGTTTGTGGCAGTTCCAAGTCCTTAGTTTTGGACTGTGTAACGCTCCAGCCACCTTCGCCCGCCTGATGGGCCGGGTTTTGTCAGGCATCCCCCGCCAACAGTGCCTGGTATACCTGGACGATATCTTGGCGCATGGCAGTGCCTTTGACCCTGCCCTCGAGTCCCTGCGCCGGGTGCTGGAACGGATCCGTGCAGCGGGCCTGAAGCTGCATCCAGATAAGTGTCACTTCATGCGCAGAGAGGTACAGTTCTTGGGGCACACAGTGGGGGGGGGAGGGCATCCGCACAATGGAAGCGAAAGTGCAGGCGGTTGCAGACTGGCCCACCCCGGCTAATCAGAGGCAGCTCAAGAGCTTCCTGGGCCTGGCTTCCTATTACCGGAAGTTTGTGCTGGGTTTTTCATGCTTGGCTGCTCCTCTTTACAGGCTGCTACAAAAGGACAGTGTTTTCCTGTAGACTGAGCAGTGCCAGGGGGCGTTCACCAGCCTTCAGCGTGCCCTGAGCGAGTCCCCCGTGCTGGCCCCAGCTGACCCCTCGCTGCCGTTCATGCTGGACACCGATGCTAGTGGCGTCGGGGTGGGAGGGGTGCTCTCCCAAGTGGGGCAAGATGGAGAGAGAGTGGTGGCGTACTTTAGCCGGGCCTTTAACAAGGCGGAGCGGCGTTACTGCGTTACCCGCAGAGAGCTCTTGGCCGTAGTGCTCTCCATCCGTCACTTCAGGTACTACCTCTGCGGCCTGCCTTTTACAGTGAGGACTGACCACTCTGCTCTCCAGTGGCTCATGACCTTCAAAGAGCCGGAAGGGCAGGTGGCCAGGTGGTTGGAGGAACTCCAGGCCTACGTCTTCCGAGTGGAACACCGGGCTGGAGCCCGACACACCAACGCCGACGCACTCTCTCGGCGGCCCTGCGCTGCCGAGGGGTGTCGCTGCTGCGAGAGGAAGGAGGCCCGCGAGAGAGAGCTGCGGGCAAAGGAGGAGGGATGCGCCGCGGTGCAGCAGTTGGAGGTCATCTGCCGAGGGTTGGAGACCATAGATGGAGGCGATTGGACAAAGCAGCAGGAGCAGGATACCGACCTTCAGGCGGTGTTGCAGTGGGTGGAGGTGCAGCGAAAACCACCGTGGGAGGAGGTGGCCGCCCTCTCCAGAGATGTCGAGGGACTGTGGACCAAGTTCGGGGCTCTGCGCCTCTGCCGGGGCGTGCTGCAGCAGGCCTGGAAGGAGCCGGCCACGGGCGAAGAAAGGTGGCAGGTTGTGGTTCCCAAGGGCCTACAGGGGGCTGTGCTCGAGGCCATGCATGGAGCCGCAGGGTCGGGGCACTTTGGGGTTGCTAAGACACTCCGACACCTACGCCAGGGTTTTTACTGGGGCCGGTCCCGGAGGGATGTCGAGGACTTTTGCCGTCGGTGTGACCCCTGCACCGCACGGAAAGGCCCCACCGGGCGCTCACATGCTCCCCTTCAGCAGTTTCTGGTGGGCGCGCCCATGGAGAGGGTGGCAGTGGATGTGGTGGGGCCGCTGCCCCGCTCGGACCGTGGCAACCGCTTCGTTCTCACTGCCATTGACTACTTCTCCAAGTGGCCCGAAGCCTATGCCATCCCCGATCAGGAAGCTGAGACCGTGGCCGACGCCCTGTTGGAAGGCATGTTCAGCCGTTTTGGGGTGCCAGAGACATTGCATAGCGACCAGGGGAGAAATTTTGAGTCCTGGGTGTTCTCCGCTATGTGTGAGCACCTGGGCATCCATAAGACCCGAACCACTCCCCAGAGGCCGCAGAGTGATGGACTGGTGGAGCGCTTCCACCGCACCATGGGCCAACAGCTGGCCATCCTCACCTCCCAGCACCAGAGAGACTGGGATAACCACCTTCCCCTGGTTCTCATGGCTTGCCGCACCGCCGTGCAGGAGTCTACGTCATGCACGCCTTCCCTTCTCATGCTGGGAAGGGAGCTTCGTACCCCGGCGGAGTTGGCATTCGGTCGTCCGCCGGATGCCCCAGACTGTTCCCCTGGCCCTGAGTATGACAGGAAACTCCAAGATCGCCTGGAGTCGGCCTACCTATTTGCCCAGGAGCAACAGCAGAGGGCAGGGGTGAGGCAGAAAAGGAATTACGACATAAAAAGCAAAGGCCGGCATTTCCAGGCGGGAGAGCTAGTTTGGGTGTTCAATCCCCAAAGGAAGAAGGGGAGATGCCCTAAACTGGACAGTCCTTGGGTGGGCCCTACCACCTAAATGAAGAAGGGCGGCACTACACAGAGACAGACTGGCTCCGTACCAAGGGGGTGCCTCCCCACTGGCCCAGGGGGGTCCCGTTGCCCCTCGCTGCCGCCCTGCCGCCTCAAAGCCCACCCCCCCGGCGACACCGGCGGGGCCTTGGTCGGACGCCTTTACCCCAGCTGGCGGGGATAACCGGCCCTCCCCTGTATCCGATACCCTTTGCCCCCCGCCCCCCCGCCCCATCCCAGGTGCTGAAGACCCCGTTCCCTTTGTACCCGATGCCCGGGGAGGGGGTTCTCGACGGCCCAGGGGGCCACCAGGGCACTTAAAAGACTTTGTTTGCTATCTGTAGGATGAGTTTAGTAATTTTGTTCAGCGTTGTGTCTGTTGTTATGTGGGGGGGGGGGGGGTTGAAGCACGTCATGTTAAAGGAAGTTACGTTTATTCTGGGGGCTGTTTTTTCTGTGATTCCTCGGGGCGAGGAACTTTGTGAAGGGGGGGTAATGTAGCGTCACAGGGTTTGGGAGGAAGGGGCAGGCCTTCTGAGAGGGGGGTCCCGGGGGTTTCCTTCCGGGTGGGTGTGTCCGGTTGTTGAGTGTTCCTGTTGAGCTGCGCCTCTCTGTCCTTTTGAGGAATCTAATAAAGCTCCTATGGACTTACTTCGCTCACTACCTCGCCTGTGGTCATTACAGTATTGTGGAAAATATCCGAGCTGAGAGCTCAGTATGAGAGGTCTACTCGAGTCTTCACACACTCATTCACAGGCCAGCAATGTGCAAATGAATGCTCACTTAAGATTGCATGGATTTTGTGGCAACATAAAAAAACTTTCAGTTATGCGACTGTTGTGAAGGAGTGCTTGAACGCCACTGCTGAGACGTGAAGGTAAACAAAGGGATGAATTGTGTGAAAAAATAAAGAAAATCCCAATGTCAGCTGCAACGACAACCAGAAAATCCGAAATGTTATCAGACGACGCACTGTCACAGCTTGATGCGGCTGTTCAGAGTGCCCCATCCTTAGACATTGAGTCTTCAGATGTAACGGATAATGCCGTATAATTTTGGTTTATGTGCGTTTTTTCACCAAGACAAGAAAGAGATCTGTGAGGACCTGTTGGGTCTAACACCACTTAAGGCACACACAAGACGAGAAGATATTTATGAGGCTATTAAGGAGATGCTGTCAAAGAGGGGGATTGATCTAACAAAGGTTGTCTCAGTCACTACAGATGGGGTACCTGTTTTGCTTACTTGAAATGTAGGCCTAGTGTACTTGTTTTGCTTACTTGAAATGTAGGCCTAGTGTACCTGTTTTGCTTACTTGAAATTAAAGCCTAATGCTCTTTTTGTGTTTATTTTAAATGTATGCCTGGTGTACCTGTTTTGCTTACTTGAAATGTAGGCCTAATGCACTGTGTTTATTTGAAGTGTAGGCCTAGTGTTCCTGTTCTGCTTACTTGACATGTAGGCCTTATGCACTTTTTATGTTTACTTGAAATGCAGGCCTAATGTACCTGTTTTGTTCATTTGAAATGTTAATATGCGTTACTTTGTCTTACTTGTTTTTCATGGTTAAAAGTAAGCTATTTGGAAATTGAAAATAAATACATCTGAAATTATAAGAAAATATGCTGTGTTGATTGTATTTGACAAAAGTAGGCTATTAGGACGTGGTAGGTTAGAGGTTCGGACCTTTCTTGGAAGGAATTTTTAGTAACTGGACCTTGTTCAATTTTAATTGAAGACTCCTGATGTAGAGTCACATAGTGACTAGAATAACAATACAGCGAATCCTTGTATGTTTGTTTGCATTAATGCAAACAGTTTCTGCATTTGCTTAGTTTGTTAGTGGGTTTTATATTTTGTGAATTTTTTTTTTTGTCCGTCTCTTTACTTGTGACCTATACACAGATAATTAGGCAAGAACATATATACATGCAATATCTAACTAGAAAGCTATAAGCAATGGTAAGGTTCAAAATAAGACTAGATAATATTCTCTAAATCAAAATTAAATCTTTGATATACAGAATATTATGAATTGTATAGATAAATAATATAAATAGCAAATTTTGCCTTATACACAAATTAAACAGACAGGAAAACTCTGAGATGCAAAATCACAACATAACATGAATGCAATCTGGTTTACATCTACTTACATAAACTAAAATTTTATAATTTTAAATCAGTGTTGTTGGCCTAAGAAGTAAAGTGTGATACAGAGCAGCTAAACGTCTGCGTTAGCATGTAAGCTAATAAATAGCTCAAAACTGGCTAGCGTAGGGGAGTGGGTGACCCGTCGATAGCGATGCCGGCGTAGTTTTTGGCTCTGCTCTCACAGTCTTATTCTTTCAGTAATCCTATCATATACCTCGAATACTTCGACATATTATTCATTATGAATCCTTCCCCAAACAACGATGCACGGAAAAGGGAGATTGGACAATCGCCTGTAAAGAAGAAATTCAGAGATTCGGCCATTTCCAAGGAAGATCTCGATGAAGCTATAGCTAATGGGATAAAGCTAGCCCTCGAAGCACAACAACGTGGTCTAGAAGTTGCGGTAGCCTCCGCTGTCAGAGAATCTGTGGACTCTATCCTGGTCCCAGCGCTGTGTGATTTACGAACCGAAATCCAAAAGACCAATGAAGCTGTGACGGAGATCAGCAGTGAATTTGAGCGTGTAGCCAAATCTACTAAGAAGACCCAAGACCGCGTGGACTCTGTTCAGGCAGCTGCACGAGAGGATAGGCGCTCGGCCGTTGAGTTAAGAGCACAGCTAGAACAGCTCACCACAAAGTTGACAGATCTGGAGGACCGGGGACGAAGTAATAACATAAGGCTGGTTGGCTTACCAGAATCAGTGGAGGGTGCGGATGCAATCAGCTACCTCAAAGATAACCTCCCCAAGTGGATTCCTTCATTGGTGGGCCGAGACATTGGCATTGAGCGGGCGCATCGTGTGTATGGAGGAGCGGCTAACTCCAACAAACCATACACCCTCATCGTCAGATTACTGTGTTGGCAAGACAGATCGGCTATCCTTAACGGGGCGCGTCAAGTTTATCCTGTGAAGTACACCTCCAACAGAGCCACTTCGGCAACATCAGCAAGCACGCTCCTGTTCTTCCCAGATTACAGTCCAGCGACGACAGCAAGGAGAAAGAGCTTCAGTTCTGCCATAAAGAAAGCTAAAGACATGAACCTGGAGCCATTCCTCACCTACCCTGCGCGGATTAAACTGCAGTACAAGGGTGAAAAGAAGATGTTCGACTCCCCCGAAGCCGCCGAGGAGTTCCTCAACTCTCTTCCACGGAGGTCCGCCTTCACACCTGTACGGCGCGACGGTGGAGCTAATGTCGCAGTCTTAACTCTGATCGTTGAGAAGAACCACGGGGATCCTCCGCACGCAAGAGAAGGCAATTTGGTGGGCATGAAGGAATGATCTTTCATCACTTAACATACACAAGTTAGGTAGCGATGGACAGTCTCAGCATCCTTATTAAGGTATTTTGTAATGTTTGGAATATAGGGTGACCTAGGCTCTTCTGATAGTTCCTTCCAGTATAAGCCTAGCTTCACCAGTTCGAGAGGTAATGCTTTATTTATTTTTTTTGTTATGACTGTGTGGGCTTATCTTCTACTGTAGCCATGCGTTGGTGTGGATCGGTCACGTATCAGACGATGTTTGTGTTTTTACAGATCTACGGTTTTTTGCTTGTGCGGTCTGTGTTTGTTTTTGTATATAGTTTTTCCTACCCCTTCCCCGTTACAGACGTATTCATACTCTTTGTTAGAACATCAGCGTTGGGGCATCTGCGCAGTAAATGGCAGGACGATCGCACACATATGCTCCATCTTATACTAACACGTTTACATTTTAAGACAGATCTTAGCCATATAATATGTCAACGCAGTCATTGAAGGTATTATCACTTAATGTGAATGGCCTAAACTCCGCTATCAAACAAACTCGTGTTCTTGAATATCTTCATCGTAAAAGGGTGGACATTGCCCTGATCCAAGAAACGCACCTAAAACAATGCGATGTGGCACGGTTTCAAAATAAACATTACAGATTAGTTGTATCATCATGCGCCCTAAATAGGACCAAGGGAGTTTGCATTCTTCTTAACCGGAAAATGTCCTGCGAGGTGAATGTCACTGGTAAGGATGAGATTGGGAGACTTGCTTTTGCCCGTGTGTTCTTTGGTGGTGGGGGGTGATTTCAATGCAGTCCTTAATCCATCTCTTGATAAATCTAATTCGGATGCAATAACCAATCCTTCATCTACCCTATTGAACGCACTTATCACAGACTTAAATCTTGTTGATATTTGGCGCATGCGGAATGCCACTGCTAGGGATTATACATTTTTCTCTAATAGGCAGAAGACATTTTCCCGGATAGATTATCTTTTTCTTAGCCCAACCTTGGTTGCCGGGCATACGTCCATTGCTATCTTACCAATTCTGCTATCTGATCACTCTGCACTGTTATGCAACGTTGATCTGCCCAACATTAGGACAAAGGCCCCCAGGTGGCGTTTAAACACATCCTTACTAACTAACTCTGGCTTTCTTAGTTCACTCAAAGTTCAATTAAATGATTTTTTGGATATTAACACAAAAGAATGCTCCACTCCACAAATTTTATGGGAGGCCACAAAGTGCTTTATTCGTGGTTTCTGTATTTCATTCACCTCAACTCTAGCTAAAACAAAAGCTTCCCAGATCACAACTCTTGAATGCAAAATAGAATCGTTAGAAAACTTACAAAAACATAGCTTCTCAGATGATCAGTCTAAACTGCTGAAATCTTTGAAAGGTGAATACAAGACACTGGCTGTATCAAAGGCGGAATTTATCCTGCATAGAACTAGACAAAAGTACTACTTTGAATCAGAGAGGCCTAGTCACCTGCTGGCTCTTATGCTTAAGGAATGTGAAACGAAAGCTCACATCCCAGCAATAAATAAGCCTGATGGCGAAATTACAACCAATCCGCAGTCCATTAATAATTAATTTTTAACATTTTATGAAAATCTATTTAAATCAGAAATTGCTTATGACGACACAAATTGTAAACATTATCTTGACAAATTGGATCTTCCCTGCCTTGAACAAACAGACCAAGACGATCTGGAAGCTGCGTTAGAGTTGGATGAACTACATAGAGCTTTGAAATGTCTCAATAAAGGCAAATCGCCTGGCTTGGATGGCCTTCCCCCAGAGCTTTATTTAGAACTCTGGGATTTGGTGGGCACACTAATGCTTGATTCATTTAATTTTGCAATCAAGAGTGGGACCTTTCATAGAGACCAAAAAACAGCACTCATCACCGTACTCTTGAAGAAAGGTAAAGATCCCTTGGAGTGTTCTAGTTTTAGACCAATATCTTTACTTACAAGTGATCTTAAGATGTATGCCAAAGTTCTTGCTCTTCGCCTTGAAAAAGTTATTCAGTCTCTAGTCAATGACGACCAAACAGGCTTTATCAAGGGACGCTATGCATCTGATAACATGAGAAGGCTGCTACACATTATAGATGTGGCAGAGACACACCCAAATCCTTGTGCCATATTTTCACTTGATGCCGAAAAAGCTTTTGATAGGATAGAGTGGAACTATATGTGGGCAGTTTTGCAACGTTTTGGATTCAGACATAATTTTATAGCAATGATCAAGGCGCTATACCACTCTCCCTTAGCAAGTGTTCTAATGGGGGGCACAATCTCTTCTCCTTTTACCCTGCAGCGTGGAACAAGACAGGGGTGTCCACTCTCGCCACTTTTATTTTGTCTATCTCTGGAACCCCTGGCACAAGCCATTAGGCAATCTACAGCTTCCCCTATGAAAATTGGTTGTCATAACCATGTTATATCTCTTTATGCGGATGATATAATTTTGTTCTTGGATAGCTTTGACACCTCTATTCACCCAGTCATCAAGGAATTTGATCTTTTCAGCAGCCTGTCAGGCTATAAAATTAATTGGTCTAAATCTGCACTTATGCATCTAAATAATATTCAAACAAAAGCTCCTATTCCCACCTATGTTCAGACCAAAAGCTCTTTTACATATCTGGGCATTACAATCTATAGAAACATACATAAAATTAGCAGAGACAACTTCAACACTATGCTAAGCAAAATAAAGTCGGACATTCATAGATGGAGGAATCTAAAGACATCTCTTCAAGGTAGAATTAATACAGTTAAAATGAACGTATTGCCCCGTCTCAATTTCCTTTTCTTTATGTTACCACTCTGCCCCCCTCCAAATTATTTCAAAGACATTCACTCCATGATTTCCAGTTTTATTTGGGATGGGAGACGGCCTAGGGTTCGTTTGACTACACTGCAACGACCCAAACTGCTGGGGGGTTTGGCAGTACCAAACTTTGAGCTTTACTATTGGTCTTTTCAGATCAGAGCACTCAGCACATGGATTGACCCACAGGCTACCACCGCATGGAAATTGATCGAAGCTGCTAAAATATTACCACACAAACTGCAAGAAATCCTATTCTCTAGTGTAACAAACAAAGTAATTAAAAATAATTTTGGGCCCATCATTGCAAACTCTATACGGGTGTGGAAGAAAGCAGAACGTTGGATGGGTGCCCCTTCTAAATTCTGTCAGAATACACCACTATGGCATAATCCAAAGTTATTATCCGGTAAAAAGCCATTTCATCAACCATCTTGGTCATCTCTTGGAGTGAATACATTAGGTGACCTATATAATGCTGAAGGTCTTTGCTCCATACAAGACTTAAGAACACGCTTTTCTCTTACTGCGTCCTCTTATTTTGTTTACTTTCAGCTAAGATCTGCCTTAAAAACGTATGGGGTTCCCTGGAATTCTCCTCTCCCCTCACATCCCTTGCTAAGATGGATTGCACCATTACTGGGCAGATCTTCTGTCTCCTTAATATATAATTCACTGGTTCAGCACGGGGCCAAGGCTTTACCAATTGAATCCATATGGAGCAGGGAACTGGGGGGCTTGAATGTAAACTTGGATTGGGAGAGAATTTGGTGCAATTTAAGTATGACTTCTAAGAACCTAGCTCACCAACTAATTCACTTCAAGACCATACACAGGGCCTACATCACACCCTATACGAGATTTCAGATGAAATTGCAAACTACTCTCAACTGTCATATATGTAACACTGCTTTACCCAGAACATTCTTACACATGTTTTGGGATTGTTCGGTCATTCTGGTTGCATGTAAACTCAGTGTTAGCGGATATACTTGATATTTTTTATGTTCCTAATCCTGTTTTTTGTCTGCTTAATGATAATTCTGATATAAATCTAAAGCGAATTCAGCTCAAAATGCTATTTGCAGGGTTTACCTCTGCAAAGAAAACAATTTTGAAAAACTGGTTTACTCCAGATATGTGTATGAAGTCATTCTGGATCCATAGCCTGCTCAACATTGTCAATCTTGAACATACAACTGCCCGACTTAATAAGGCACGACCAGTGACTGTTCAAGCTTGGTACTCTTTCTCATCCAAAATAATCTCTTGGGCTAGGGACAACAACAACTAGACAGTCTTTGTTGTGATTTACCTGCTGAACATGTTTCTGTTGCTGTATGTATTGTCTTACCAACCTGATATTTTTTCTTCTTTCTTTTTATTTTCTACCTTAATTTAACATATGACTTTTGATATGTCTGTAACCACCCCCCCCCCGTTCCATTTGAAAAAGAAAAACAATAAAAATGTTGATCACAAAAAAAAAAAACTGGCTAGCGTTGACTGACTCACTAATCTCACTAGTCAGTCTTTTTATTTATATCGTAAGTCTCATGGCAAACAAGCTCAGAACGGTGCGTTTCCCTTTCTTTCGATTAATTTGTTTCAACCAATCATGTTTCATGAGGTGGGGATCTGTAGGCTAGTATCTGACCAACACAAACTCGGTACAATATCTTACCCATAACGTTAGAGGAAGCATGGCGTAACTCACTCATCACATTTGTTGGTTTCTGGCCCAGGCTCTGTGCCGTCTCACCCAAGAAGCTCTGCTATAACAGTCAGAATGCTGGACCTGAGATGACTGACTAGCCAAATGGTCTTAAAACTAAGATCAGTTTGGCTGGTGAGAGAGTGGACCCAGAGAAAGTACAGTGTACTTAAAATATTATTCTAATGTATTTTCACTGGCCGATGCTTTTCAGGTAAACCCATCATGGAAAACATTACAGACGCCATCTATGGCAGCCGGAAGACCATCTGTGTGGTCAGTCGCGATTACCTGGAGAGTGAATGGTGCTCCAGAGAGATCCAGGTTGCCAGGTAAGAACCCAGAGTTCACATGCATGACCAGAATATGGTTGTTCATTAAATAAGGTTCACAGGTGTACTTGTTGTCTTATTGTACAACCCTCATACATATTCCCTTAAACTGTAAAGTGCAATGGACCAAAGCCTAAATTACAAATTTGTGTCGGTACATCTTGCAGACGTGTTATAATGCTCTAAACAATGAGCCAGAAGTTTGCAACCAGCAAACCTAGTTGATGTATATAACCTTCTTAATTATTAGCTGCTAAAGGTATATGTGTCTCAGTGACTGCCCATGGTGCATTAGGTGTCAGTGGAAAGAATCCTGCGTTTACCCTGTTTGAGCAGGTCACCCAATTATCCCCCACACGTGTGTAATGAAAAAGAAACACACTTTAGGGGGCTGAACGATTAAAACACCACATCACCACCTGGTTATTTCTAATAACTGACATTGGGAAACTGAAAAGGGAAAATGTAGCAGGTTGAAAAATGTGTAAAAAAACATAATCAAGTAAAGTACTTGAGTATAGTCAGAAAGTATTTCTACTCAAGGACCAATACAACCATGTAGATAGGTCTGGTTTGTGTGCTGCTGGGTGGGGGTGGGTGCCCAGGGGTACAAGGAAGTCTTCATATGGTCATGACCCAGACATATATTAAAAAACAACTCTCCCTGTTCCATTACCCCAGCTTCCGTCTGTTTGACGAGCAGAAGGACGTGCTGATCCTGGTGTTCCTGGAGGACATTCCCATGCAGCAGCTTTCTCCGTACTACCGCATGAGGAGGCTCCTGAAGAGACAAACCTACCTGAGCTGGGCGCGAGCATACGCACACCCAAACCTGTTCTGGGAGAAGCTCCGGAAGGCCCTGGAGACCCAGGAGCACCCAATGGGTGAGCATATACGGCTCACCGTGACGGCCGGACCCCCTGGAGAGAGGCCAGAACAGTAAAAGGCTAAGAAATGCTGGGGGGATTATACTAGAGATACCCGAGGTCTGTATTTGGAGGGAAAGGGAAACATTTCCCATAGCCAACTTTGTTCATTTTTGTGTATTGTAAAACACCTTCTTAATCTGGTTAATGGGTACATCTGGTGTGGATTTGTATTTGTATTCATTGCCGACATTGGTGTAAACGTTGTCTAATGCAGGGGTCCCCAACCTTTTCACCACCAAGGACCGGTTTGATTCTCCAAAAAATTTCACGGACCGGCGGGGCGGGGCCTGGGGGGGGGGGTTGGGTTATGTTGCGCAGGAGTTGCCAATTTGTTGATATTTTCATATAGTGTTGTGCATGCATTCATTTAAAATAACTAGTTCCAGTTATTTATGAACAGTGAAGGTAACAAACTCTTAAAAAAGAACGTGAACTTGAACAAGTGAAAAATGAACAACTATGAACATAAATATATTGAACTAAACTTGAAGTAACATCTATCAAGTGTAAACATGCACAACACAAAATGTCAGTAAGGGAACTTAACACGCGTTTGTGAGGCCACAGAATAGGCTACAATTCATTTTAATCAGTGGGAGCCCTGTGCTTGTTTCCCTGCAACAAGAAGGTTCCATCTGGGGGTGATGGAAGACAGTGACACCCTTAGCGTGTTTGAAATGTCCAATCGATTGCGCAATTTTGTTTTAGTGGCAGTCATTGCCGAAAACCCGGCCTCGCATAGGTACGTGGTGGGAAATGGAAGCAACGTTTTCAGCGCTTTTATGGATATCTCGGGATACTCCGCTTTGGTTTTGATCCGAAAACCCGCCAGAGAGGTTTGCTCAAACACATTTTTAAGACCACCATCATTAGCTATTTCGATCAATTGATCTTCCTCCTGCACTGAGAAGTGATTCGGGACATTGACAAATGGGTTGCGGATCCACTCATTTGTTCGCTGTGGATCTTTGGAGGATGGGAAGTAACGTTCGAATTCATTTGAAAGCGCAACAAGGTGATCGCGCACCAGCTGCGAGAGAATGGGCCCTGCCTCAGTCTCTCCCAAAATCCCCACTAATGTTTGGAACATATCGAATACTCCCCTGTCCACTCGTCGTCCCCACAAATCAAGCTTGGCTTTAAATGCAGCAACTTTATCTGCCAGTTTAAAGACAGCCGTCATTCTCCCCTGGAGTGTCAGGTTGAGCTCATTAAGCAATCCGAATATGACACACAGGTAAGCCAGTATGGACACCCAGTGCTCAACACTAAAATGTGCTGCCAATGGTGACTTTTTTTCTGTAAGAAACCTCTGCAGCGGCTCTCGCAACTCAAACACTCTGGCCAATGACCTGCCCCTTGACAGCCATCTGACATCTGCGCGCAAGAGAAGGCGTTTGTGCTCTGCGTCCATTTCTTCACAGAGCTGTTCAAATAAACGAGAGTTGAGTGCGTGTGCTTTTATGTGGTTGATTATTTTAACTACATCATTTAATACCCCATTAACTCGGGCGACATTTTTCGGCTAGCCAGCATTTCCCTGTGAATGACACAGTGTGTGGGCTCGCAGTCAGGTGCAACCTCTCTAACCCTTGCAGTGAAACCGGACAGCCGTCCAGTCATGGCTGCAGCC
This sequence comes from Pollachius pollachius, assembly GCF_949987615.1. Lineage (NCBI taxonomy): Eukaryota > Metazoa > Chordata > Actinopteri > Gadiformes > Gadidae > Pollachius > Pollachius pollachius. The sequence continues at coordinate 16,166,615 of NC_136946.1, read as the reverse complement.
CCATCAGTGCAAACGCCAATACAGAAAGACCAGACTAATTTTCCTGACACATAACCATCCAAAGCCCGGAATAATTCTGCAGCTGTGGTGTTCGTTGGAAGTGACAGCACACACAACAAATCCTCCTGCACATCGTCCTCAAAACTGTACCGTACAAAAACAAGCAGAATTGCCCTGTTTTCCACATCAGTGGACTCATCGACCTGGATCGCATACCACGGTGAACCATTCACCCTCTCAAACAACTGTGCTTCAATATCCTCCGCTATATCATCAATTCGCCTATGGACGGTGCTGGCTGAAAGAGGTACCGAGCCTATCTTTTTTGCTGCAGCCTCCCCAAGGAGTTCATTGCACATGTCTTTTGCAGCAGACAGAATTAGCTCTTCCCCAATAGTAAAGGGCTTCTTACACTTAGCAATACGACTAGCCACTAAGTATGAGGCTTTTAGCGCAGCCACGTTCACAGATGTGGTTGTTTTAAGCGCTATTTTTTGTGATTCTTGCTCACGTTTTTTACGTTCGAAGAAGTCAAGGGGTTTGTCTTTAAGTGTAGGATGCTTGGATTCTAAATGTCGAATAAGCTTTGACGGTTACATAGCTTCATTCGACAACGTATCGCCACATACCACACATAACGGACTTGGTGCATGTGACTCACCGGTCTCTATAAACCCATATTTTAGGTACGACTCGTCATACTTTCGATTGAAAGACCCTTTCTTTTTCTTTGCGGTTTCTTGCTCATTATCGTCAGTGGGTCTTTTTCCCCCGCTACCCCTTCCAAAGAAACTTTCTAAACACGTCTGTTTTGAGTTGCTCATTTTCGCAGTTTAGCTAACTTAGTGTGACACTACTGTTGAACTGAACACGTGAAGGTAGCTGCACAGCTTAGGCTGCGCAGCCACTGTAGCCAATACGTGTTGGGGGCGGGACAGACAGACAGTTATGCCTAAGAAAAGAAGTTAAGACCTTGCCAAAAATGCAAACATGTTATATGCAATCTAACAACTGCATATAGACTTATGGCATGTAAAAGAGTGACAGTATTGCGAAGTAAATTGAGTTTATTAAGTATGCATGCATTTTGCATGAATTTTTTTTTTATTATTTTTTTACTCATGTCGTAGCCTACGAATCTACGGCCCGGTTAGGAATGTCCCGCGGCCCGGTACCGGGCCACGGCATGGTGGTTGGGGACCGCTGGTCTAATGTGTTCCAATTTTTGCGTTGCGTTTATCAACTTCTGATGAAATCTGGGGAGAACTGACCTGAGGTTTGTCCCTAAGTTCCTTAGGGGACAAACGTTCCCTAAGTGTATGGAAAGGCCACCATTTCAAGATATGTTTCAGATCGGGTTTGCAAAAAACACTCGTGACACTTGTGTCTGTGTACTAAACAACTTCATTGCTTGTTTTTCTGTGTAGCTCTATAGCTTATGATTGTATTAAGGCCTAACTTAAAGGGGAAACTATGGTCATTGTTAATTTGAAATTATTATTTTTTTCTATTCTATAACACAAATCAAAGACTGCAACATTACCATCTGTAAGAGTTGAGTATTTCTAAGCCTGACTTTGCCCGTGCACATTGCTGTGTAGGGACCCCTAGAGGGCTGCCATGTATATAGCACCATTCATAAAAGTTTATATTAATCGAATGGTTTGTATAAGAATCAAGTTTTATGATGGATGATTACTAACTAAAAGATCATTTTCAGTTTTGCATGTTCAATATTAACCTAATTTAGAAGTTGATTCTGAAACTGCTGTTCAATATTAGTTGTATTATAAATAAAAGAATTGTTCACAGAAGATTCTTTGGTCAATATCACTGTTACACTGCACTAGACCTTAACATCTTAATCATATCATTATGTCCTATGTCATGATTACACATGTATACAGTGGTGTATAGTAACGAAGTAGAAATACTGGGGTACTGTACAGCAGATGACACGCAAATCTATGTAATAATGCTAATAATAATAATTTCAATTCATATAGCACTTTCCTCGCCCTCAAAGCGCTTTACATAGGAGCACAACAATGAACAAACAAAAAGGAAATGTAAAGTTGATGGGGCTTGGGTTGGTGGGTGATCTAGGGGTAGGCGGAGGAGAAGAGATGGGTCTTGAGGTGGGACTGGAAGATGGTGAGGGACTCGGAGTCACAGATATGTTGGGGGAGGGTGTTCCAGAGCCTGGGAGCTGCCCTGGAGAAGACTCTGTCACCAAGGCTGCAGAGTTTTGATGTGTGGGTGGAGAGGAGACCGGCTGAGGAGGATCTGAGGGCCCGGGGGGGTTGATAGAGGGAGAGAAGGTCAGAGAGATATGGGGGGGCCAAATGGTGGAGGGCTTTGTAGGTGAGGACCAGGAGTTTGTAGTGTATCCGGTGTGAGATTGGGAGCCAGGGGAGTCTTTTGAGGGCTGGGGTGGTAGGGTGCCAGTTTTGATGGTGGGGCGGATGTGGGGTTCAAGGGAGAGGGTGCAATCAAAGATTACGCCAAGATTGCGGGCCTGGGGGGAGGGGGGGACCTTGGTGACGTCGATAGTAAGTGTGGGGGGTTTGCGAGTTTGCTTAGGGTGGATTTTGAGCCGATGTTAATTTTGAGGAAGTTATTTTGCATCCAGAGTGTAAGTCTAGACAGGCAGGATTCGATGTGGGAGAGGGGGGGGTTGTGGGGGGATTTGGTGCTGAGGTAAATCTGGGTGTCATCAGCGTAGCAGTGGAAGTCCATGGGGAAATGGCGGAGTTACTGACCAAGGGGGAGGAGGTAAATGATGAAGAGGAGGGGGCCGAGTACAGAACCTTGGGGAACGCCTTGTGTGATGGTGCCTGTGGCAGATGTGTGGTTGTGGAGGGAGATGAAGTGAGATCTGTCTGAGAGGTATGAGTGATGCCAGCTCAGTGCAGTACCTTCGATGCCTAGGTTGCTGAGCCTGGTGAGCAGGATGGTGTGGTTTACGGTATCGAAGGCTGCACTCAGGTCATGGAGGATGAGGAAGTTGAGGGAACCAGTTTCGGCAGAGGTGAGGAGGTCATTGAGGACTTTGCGGAGAGCGGTTTCTGTGCTGTGGAGGGGGCGGAAGCCAGATTGGAGGGGTTCGAAGAGGTTTTTGGCGTGGAGATGGGATTGGAGTTGTGTGGTGACGATGCGTTCAAGGGTTTTGAAGAGGAAGGGGATGTTGGAGATTGGGCGGTAGTTACTGAGGGAGGAGGGGTCGAGACCGGGTTTCTTGAGGGTGGGGGTGACAGCAGCAGATTTGAAGGCAGAGGGGACAGTTTCGTCGGACAGTGAGGAGTTGAAGAGCTTAGTGAGGTAAGGGCAGAGAATGGGGAGGCAGGACTTGAGCAGGGGAGTGGGGAGGGAGTCGAGGCATAAGGTAGTAGGTTTGGAGGAGCTTATAAGTTTGGGGAGTTCAGGAGGAGTAACCAGGTCGTAGTGGGTGAGACGGTAATTGGGAGGAGGGGTTGGGAGGTCCAGAGATATGGGTAGGGGAGGGGCCATTGAGTGTGCAGGGGGGTTATGTACAGGGAAAGGTGAATGGTTGATGGTGGTGATTTTGTCAGCGAAAAACTGGAGGAATGAGTTGCAGAGATCGCAGACGGCGTAAGTCCTGAGACGCCAATCAGCATATGAACTGTTATATCTGCACATAGCCACCAGGGAGCATCACCAAGCATATAAGCTGTAATAACCGCACATAGCCACAAGGGAGCAGGAACAAACAAATAAGCTGTATAACCAAACACAGCCACAAGATGGTAGCACCATCACACATACGAGGAGGCAGGAGGCTCACCACCCCTCCCACGGGCCCATAGAACCAGGTGAGAAGAACCGGCTGTCTTAAAGACTGAACCTGCATAGGTCTTAGTCAACCAGCAGCCCGTCGTGTACCCTCCGTAATCTCGGTCCGTGGCTTAGAAAAGTATGACCGACGTGAACTTGATCAATCGCTGAGAACTCTGAAGGAAGAAAGGGCTTTTGATTTATTGGGAGACAGGGCTGCCCTCAGAATAAGAGTGGGGGAGTTTCCATAACGGCCCACAGGAGAGAGTGAGAGGGGGAAGGAAAGAGAGAGAGTGAACACAGTCTACTCCCATTCGTAGCGAGCAACACAGAAAGATACACACACACAGACACATACACATACACCTATACAGAAACTCTCTCACACACACACACACACACACACACACACACACACACACACACACACAGCACAGAGGAGGATAATAGAGAGCCTGTTCCCCTGTACGCGAGTGGTGGCACTACGCCACAAAATACCAGTGCAGATAGGACTCCGTGGAGCTTTCAGGCCTTGATCAATTTGTAGTTCCTCATCCATCATATTTGGAGTTCTTCTACTCCACCACACGTTTTTGTTACCTGACCGCCTTGTTTGGAGTTCTTATTAGTCTCTGTAGTTAAAGTTCTACCTCTGTGATTTCCCCTGCTGGGCGAGAATAGGAACTATCACCAGTTCTAACCCAGCGACTACCCCTGCTGGCTGAGAAGAGGAAATACCACCGGTCCGAACAACCCCCCCCCCCATCCCCCACTGCTGGCCAAGAAGGGAACTACTATAGATTTCACCTCAACGACACCCCTTGCTGGTGAAGAAGTGAACTACCACTGGTTTTCCCCACACCCAGCCCCCAGAGCATGCGCGCTTCAAGGCGTAATGGCTGTACCCAACAGGCAGCCCCAGCTAGCTGAGGCGATAACAGACCCAGATACCCCGGCCCAGCTGAGAGCTACAGTAGTCAGGCACTTGGCAGCCAACGCCCAAGCAAGCAAGCCGCTGTCCACTAGAGAGCAAAGAGTCTGGGCTAGAAGAGACAAGAAGTATAGAAAATAATAGGAAGTTGAGAGAAGAGGGCGACCGCCGGCCCCTCAACCCGGCCCTGGTTGCAACAAAATGCCCCCACCCAAGGAGGTGCCCCATCCCATGAGGACCAGGTCAAAAGATCCCAGTCTCCGGCGTCCGAACAACACCAGTAGCCCCCAGACCAACCAGCGCTGGTCCCATTTCCCCCAGCCAAACGTCGTGGCACCCCAGACGCAGAAGGGAGAGAAACCGACACACCGTGGGGCCATCGGGACATGGTCACTCTGGCCGCCCAACTGCTACCACTCACGGCGGGAGCATCGGCCTGGATCAGAAAGTTTGAGGCAGAGACATCTGGAGATGTCCTGGGCCAAGGATATTTAACAGCCATGGTCGGCAGGGCTCACAGCTCCAGAAAAGCCATCGAACTGGAGAAATTCCCCCAGACTGAAGAACTGCCTGACAGGACCTTCTTCGATACATACCGGAAGAATCCATCTTTGCGTACATAGAGAGGGCCGAAGAGATGAGGACGGACAGTTATGACTGCCACCCATGCAGCAGGAGGCTAGCGATCAAGGTTTTCCAGCAGGCAATCCTACAGGGAGATCCTACAGGGATTGCCTGCTGGGGTCCAGAAGTGACTAAGAACAGTGGTAGCCCTGTCCACCAAACCATTGACAGAGTGGGTAGAACACCTCGTTCACCACTTCACCGTCTCAATGAAGAGAGGCGGTAAGACCAGGATGAAGATCACAAAGAACTGAAGAAACAATTTGTGAAGATGCAGATTAAGGAGCAAGTAGAGAAGTCACTGCTGCGGATGCAGATTAAGGAGCAAGTAGGGATGTCCCTGCTGCTTAAAAAAGCTAAAGACACCCAGGAACCCCTGAACATGATGCCCTTAGCAACCCAGTCGTCAACACTCCCTTCACGTCATTTATTTCATAATTATTATTACTTATAGGAGACAACTTCTGTCTTGTAAATTGACATTTGAATGAATGATCAATGATTTGTCAAAACGCTTACATTTTATCCAAGTTTACATTGGTTGGTGCCCCCCCCCCCCCCCCCATATATAAATGATTTCTTATGTAATTGAAAATATAGATTAAATAGACACTTCACTTTTGAAGAAATTCACACTTAAAGACAACAGCTTTAAAAGGTTTTGTTGATGTTGTATCGTGATATGTATCGTGCTCAGTGGTCTGGACCATAAATACGATTGGCACCTTATACCTTTATGCCTATTTTTAGACAGTGAATGGTGCTGCATTTGTGGATGTGTGGCTCTGTAAAATAGGTAAATATGTATAGTGATGGCCCAACATGGATTCATATCTTACTACTGTATAATAGCAGGCCTGTCGGACAAGTTACTCCCCCACACGTGGTCAAGTGCGCATGTGCCAAGCAGCCCGCAGCTCACACACACACACACACACACACACACACACACACACACACACACACACACACACACACACACACACACACCGCACGCAGACACACACACAGCACGCACACCGCACGCAGACACACACCACACACACACACACCGGCTGCCCTCATGTTCGCGCGGGAGCTCCGGACACCGGTGGACTTGGTGTTCGGGTCCCCGCCCGAGCCTGACATTGCTGGGGGTGCAGCTATGGACTATTTCCGTAGGCTGATGGATGGCGTGCTGGGGGTCCATGACTACATCCGCCAGGCTCAGGCTGCCTCGGGGTTGAGGCAGAAGAGGGGCTATGACACGCTGTTGTGGACGAGCATTCACACCCAGGGACAGGGTGTGGGTGTACTGCCCCGTCAGAAAGAAGGGGGTCTGCCCTAAACTGGGGAGCCACTGGCAGGGGCCTGGGGAGATCCTCGACAGAGTGTCCGAGGTGGTGTACCGCCTGCTGATGCCTGGGCCAGGCACCCGGGGGCGTGTGGTGGTGCTGCACCGGGACGGACTCTCGCCGTACCGCCCCCTCGCCCCAGTTGTTGCTGGGGAGGGAGGCAGAACTCCCCGCGGTTCCCCGGGCGGCTCCCCTGACGGGGCCGTTGGCCCTGCAGTTGCCACTCCTGGGGGATCCAGCTGCCTAACCGGCGGCGCTGGGCCCCTGAACACTTGAAGGACTATGTGTCGGGTGATGGGGTCGTCGGGGACGACTGACCCCTCAGGTGGGAGCTGTGTGGCGACCACTGGCGTGGACGCCTCTTCCGGGTTTGTGCAGGGGATCCTGGGAACTCGTTGGTTGCCTGTTGTATAAAGGCCCTTCTGGGTCCTTTGTATTTGTTAGGATAAGTGGGGTTAATGGGTTGGGGTTGTTTTGTATTGTTGGTTTGTAGTTGTGTGTTATTCTGTTACCAAGTTGTGTTCATCGTTGTCGCCACTGTCATGGAGAGTGTCATGATTCTTTGTTGGGTGCGCTGTGTTCTATGGATAATGTTGGTCTTCAATAAAGGTAGTCTGTGTCGAGCGGTGTATGGGGCGCAGAACTATGGTTAACTTACTCTGTGTACTTCTTGGCCGCCGCTTCAATATCATATTATACTTAGGGTTGATGCTACCGTGATTTGAAGACATATTCTCCTCTTAAATCCCATTCTAAGTTTAGTTACAAACAAATCCGAGTTTAGCTGGAGCAAAGTCAAATACTACACAAAAGGGCAGAATAGGACTTAGGCTGCTGGTTATTCTGTGTTTTTGTCCACCATGTGTCTCTTTGTCGTGCCTCTGACACCTCTCACCTGTACATCCTGCCTTCGTCTGTTTCCCGCCTTTTTCCTGCTCATCTGTTCACCTGCTCACCTCAGCCTATTTATACCCTGTATTGTTGGTGCCCCCTTGTCAGATTGTTGCATGCTGTTTCTTAGCTCGCCTAGTTAGTTCTCTCTGTCCTGTCTGCCTGTCTCCCTACTTGTCTGCCTGCTTTTGGATTTAACCACAGTTTTGACCTTTTACCGTCCTCTGGACTACACTCCTAATGGTGCCCTGGCTCTTCTTACTTTGTTTGGTTTCTGTTCTTGTTTTTGTCAACAGACACATTTTGTGTTGTTGCATTTCCTCCTGAGAAACAGGGGTCGATTTTTGTTATTGTTTGAGCTGAAAGCCTTGCTCTGCTTCAATGTATCTTTGGAACTTTACTTTGCTTTTGGGTCAGATATCACACACACCTGACATTCATGTATGATGCCTACTTACACCCAACCTAACACCAAGGTTCAATCCTGCATGAAACCCATGTGGGCCATTTGCATGGGGCCATTATCGAACCTATGGATATACCCATACAAGGCCTGTTTTTATGTTATGTTTAACATTAATAAATAAAATGTCCATAACAAAACAACAAATTAGAATAAACAGATTAATCTTCAATAATTTAAATCAATGTGTTTAAACTTCAAGGATGAAGAGGTTATTGTGTTGGATCCTGGTTGCATATAGACAGTGTCATTCATGAAATTTTATTTAGAAGGAAAAAAAAAAAGTTTGTCAGTTCACTTTAGATAATTCCTCTTTTCATACTTCATTTGACTACTTCGTTTCGCTTCATCATTTATTACTCTAATAGACCACAGACAAAAGACCATTTCAAACCAGCTTTTAGCAATAACCCATTGTTCTCATTGGCCAGACACATCAGGAAAGAGACCAGATTGAAGAACATTTGTTTTTGTGGAAGTTGGACATTAATATTATTCTTACTTTGTTTGGTTTTTGTTCCTGTTTTTGTCAACAGCAACATTTTGTGTTCTTGCATTTCCTCCTGAGAAACAGGGGTCGATTTTTGTTGTTTGATCTGAAGCCATGCTCTGCTTTAAATACATCTTTGGAACTTTACTCTGCTTTTGGGTTCAGATTTCACACACTCCTGACATTTATGTATGATGCCTACTTAGACCCAACTTAACACCCAGTTCAATCCTGCATGAAACCCATGTGGGCCATTGACATGGGGCCATTATCGAACCCGTGGATATTTCCATACAATGCCTGTTTTTATGTTATGTTTAACATTAATAAATAAAATGTCCATAACAAAACAACAAATTAGAATAAACAGATTAATCAGTAATTTAAATTAATGTGTTTAAACTTCAAGGATGATGATGTGATTGGGTTGAATCCTGGTTGCATATAGACAGTGTCATTTAGGGTATTTTATTTAGAAAAAAAAGATAGTGTCAGTACCCTTTATACAATTCCCCTTTTCTTACATCATTTGACTACTTCCTTTTCCTTCATCCTTGTTAACCTAATAGGTCACAAACAAAAGACCATTTCCAACCAGCTTTGATCAACAACACATTATTTTTGATTCGCCAGACGCATCAGGAAAGAGACCAGATTGAGGAACATTTGTTTTTGTGGAATTTGGATATTATTATTTTTTAATAATAGAATTATGTACAGTAAGTATTGAACTTAATTGAACCCACTTCTTTCACTACAATACAGCTAAAACTCAAGTACATCATCTTTCTGCAAAAAGGAAAGTAACATATTACCATTTCAAGCATGTGTTTATTGTTGCCTTTTATGTTAGTTTGTTAGGAAAATGCTTTTTATTTTCATCATCATAATCATCATTAAAAGAAACCGTTGGAGAGGAGAGAGCAAACCAGTTAACGATTATACAGGAGCTATTTTTTCTGAAATTAAATCAAAATCATAGAAAGTAGAATTTTGTTGTTCTCTAACCGTACGTTCACACCAAAAGCTGTAAAAGATGCAAAATCGCCGATTAGCACACAACGCATCGCTGTCAAAAATATTTACAGCTCATATCGTTCATATCGCTCTCTTTTTCCCTACTACACGCTCGTAGTTGAGGCAAGTGCTGCTGCTGATGCCGAGCCACAAAAACACAAGTTTGGTCAATAGAAAAAGAATAAGGATAAATACATGAAACACTGAATAACTAATTAAAGAAGCGATTGCTTACATGCTAGATTATAGCCTATTTGATTGCTATCATATGTCTAATTGTGTGTGTGTGTGTGCAGGGCCGCTGACAGGTTTGGCTGGGCCCGGGACAAAATTCTCTCAATGCCCCCCCCCCCCCCCCCCCCCAAAAAAAAAAACCACACACACCTCTACTTTCTCAGACCCTACCCTACCCTTAAATGACGGAAATTCAAAAAAATACTCATTACTCAACAAACAATTTATTTGAACATTTTAACATTAACTTTGTGTGCAACTATTTAGGTGCGAAATGCCATGCGCCGGACTTTTGTGGTGGCAAAGTCATCAATGAGGTCATTGAAGTCCAGCTTCTTTGCAAGCTTGTGCTCTATGGGGGTCCAGTTATGGGCCCCCCCCATTCCAGGGCCAGTCCAGGGCCCGGGACAACGTACCCGTTTGTCCCCCCCTGTCGGCGGGCCTGTGTGTGTGTGTGTGTGTGTGTGTGTGTGTGTGTGTGTGTGTGTGTGTGTGTGTGTGTGTGTGTGTGTGTGTGTGTGTGTGTAGTATTGTTTATTACGAAAAAGATCCACTTAACGGGAGCATTTGTGCCAGGCAGACACACGACAGACTGACAAATTAGAAATAGATTTTCGTGCGGCATCTCCCTGCTTCTGAAATGCACGAACATCTCCGCCCAGCGCTCGTTCGCTGGTTTCCATCAGCATTCCTCTGTGCGACCATCCCTGTTTCATACATTGTTGGAATCATATGCTGGATGCTTTATTCTTTCTGTGTTTTTGAGTTACTGATCGGGCTATAATAAGACCACGTTGGCTATGTAATCGCGGACAAAAGGGGAGGTTTCACAGTGGTTGGTGGAAACCGGGACATTTGAGCTCGGTTAGATCGGTAGAATGGAGAGAAAATGATTTGAATTCCCGCTATAAACAAGCGTTCCCGCTGTGAAATGAGCATTCTAGCGCTCAAATTATGTTCTAAATATATATTGTCGCGAGAAGGACAAGACGGGAGCCCAGGTTGAACAATTATGCAGTTCCGTGCCCCACACACCGCACGACTACGGACTGCCTTTATTAACAACCACGAACATAACAGAAACACGGGACACCTGACCAACACACACAACACTCTCACTAATGGTCCCGATCACACTACACATCACACAACAATGGAACACACAATTAACACACAACCAATAAAGACCCCAAACCCGTTAACCCCACTTAACCTAACAGAATAAATTAACAAAACCCCTTTTGTCAACTGACAACCCCAATTCCCAGAATCCCCACGGCTCCGGAACATGGCGCCCACACCCGTGGTCGCCACAATATATATATATATATATTCTATATAATAAGCAGGGTGCGATTTGCCGGTGGGGATGGTGGGGATTATCCCCCCCTCTGGTTTACACGTCCTACCCTCTGCTGAATTATTTTTATCCTCGGTGGGGATAAAAATTATCCCCCCCACCCAAAGTATTTTCACCATTACATCGTAATAATTAACAACCAAAATACACAGGGTCCGTCTTCATTTTGAAACATTTTAAAGTGTTTCTCAAAATTATCCCCCCCTCTGGTTTTTTCACAAATCGCACCCTGATAATAAGAGTCATGTTGGCTATATAATCGCGGACAAAAGGGGACATTTCATAGTGGTTGGTGGAAACCTGGACATTTTAGCAACCCAACTTTTTTGGCCACAACGTCCCACGCCTTTGCCTTTTTATTCCTGTCCCTGTAAATGAACATGCTTGCGTCGTTCAATATACGACGGCCTGCAACAGCAGCAATTATTCTTTCGCGCACCATGATGAAGGAACAAAATTGTTTGTTAGGAAATAGGAACTTTCTCATGTATGTTTCTTAGGACTAACGACGGCGAGAGACATCTACATTCCGATTGGCTGGCGGTCATTTACAGCCGAAACGATACTAGCTCATTTGCATAGAGTTGAGCTGTTTTTCAACCCTCATTTACAGCTTTACAGCTTTAAAGCTATCACTCAAACGTTTTATCGCTCCTATCGCTTTATTGCACATGTCTAATAGAAAGTGAATGGGTGTTTATCGCTCGAAACGCTTTATAGCTTTTGGTGTGAACGTACAGTAAAAGCTTGGTTGTGCAACACGTCATGTTTTGGAATTGTGCCAATATTAATTCCATGCTTGGATTGTTCTCAGCCTCACCTGAAAGTCCCTTGGGATAAATTAGGTAATCTTACTGCCTGAATAAATATATCAAGTAGACATGCTAGCTGACTAAATATGTATGTAGAAGGTAAAGAAGGCCTATTAACTTATGCTTTCTCGATTTGTCCTCCGATGTGGTTAAGTGCTCTGGTTCAGGATACCCTGTATGCAAAGCAGCGAGCTGAATCAATGGGACACAAGGCATTATTACTCAGAGAAATCTTATTTTATTCAGATGCCTTCAGCATATTTACAGTTTGTTCAAGGGGCAGACCACGACCCGGAAGTGAAAAGTCTATCCAAGTTATCTGTTATCTTCAAGGATAACAGATAAGAGTGAAGCAAAACAGACACGTACTCAGAAAAGCGGCACAGATTGTTAATAGTGAGAATGATACTTAGATGACATAAAATAACACAACTCCAACAGAGAAAGACATCTTTCGTAATGACAAGACATCTGAGTGACATACATGCAGAATGTCGGTTACAGAAGTAGAGAATGTTCTACTCGGAAAGGTATTACACGGGTCTTCTCAATGCCGTGGAACGCTCCGTTCACTCCCATGGGCCCTTCACAACTTCCGGCTGTGAATTATATTTGATAATTCACCGTTGCTAAGTGTATTTGACCGCTGCCAAGGAGAATAAAGGACTTTTTACCTCTAATGATGTCTTTGGTATCACTCCTCAAGTAGTCCGGTAAATTGTAAAAAGACACACGGTGTGCACTGTGTTATTTTTTCATTTTGGCAAGTGGCCGTGTAATAAGTAAGGGACAATGTATAGAACGTCACCGGTCATTATCAAAAATAAGCCCCTTCAGGGCGAAGCAAGACACCTCCGCGTCGGTGTCCGGTTTGCCCTGTCGGCACTAACTATAACAATAACTGGGACAAAATTTAAGCAACCCGACAGGAGCAACAGGTACATCACCTCCTCATGTTCAAATTGGTTTAAGGCCAGCAATGCTTAGCCTGAAATAAAAAGGGTTTCTCCTTCATGAGGATGCTATGCTTCAATTCCAGTGTTTTGATAGCAGATTGTAATGGCCGCTGTCTGTGTATCTTTGTGTGTCTGTTTGACAGTCTTTTAGGTTTGGCGGATTTAACCTGAGGGATTCCTCGACGGAAATAAATGAACGAACAAAACCAAAGATCCACTTGCTAGGACTGGAGATCCATTGTATTGGAAATTACCAACATCAACAAACTGCTTTGTGTGTTGGAATGAAAACGAAAATTGCGATGCCGTTAAGGGGAATCAGTTTTTGTTCATTTGGAATATTATATCTATTTTTAAACAGTTTTGTTTTTCCAACAGCTAGTTATGCGCTGAAGGACTGCACGGTCACACAGAACACACAGGTCATCTGTCGGAAGAACAGTTTTAAAGTATTTCCAAAGGACATTCCAGCAAGAGTCACAAGTATAGACCTGTCTGGAAACAACATTTCTACACTAAATAAAACAGGTTTGGAAAATGTACCAAATCTGTTGCGCTTAGACCTGAGAAGCAACATGATCTCCAAGATTGAATCTGGCACTTTTGTTGTTCAACTCTCTCTTGAGGTGTTAATTTTAAAGAACAATACGCTTTGTAAGCTACAGGAGGGTATGTTTGACGGCTTAGTCAATCTCAAAGAATTGCATCTGACTTCCAATCAGATCCAAACAGTAGCACCGGCCTCTTTCAAGTCTCTGAGCAAGCTTAGGATTTTGGATCTAGGCCATAACAAACTGCGCCACTTAACAAACATCTTACAACATACACCACATTTACAAACCCTGTACATTCCAGCAAACAACATTTCTACTTTTCATTCTTTGGAGCTGTCAAATAAGTCTACTGAACTTGTTGCACTTGATTTGTCTCAGAATGAGCTCATATACTTTAGGCTCACTGCAGGTATCTTTCCCAAACTCAAAACGTTGAACCTTAAGGATGGTATAAAGAGTGGTATTGTCTGGGAGGTGAAGGACACATCGTACCTCAGAAGCGTGCATAAACTAGATATCAGTGGAGTTCGCTCCTCATTACATGGACTGCAGGAAGTAATAGAGACATTTAACTCCTCCTCACTGATTTATCTGCAGTTAAACCATATAAATAACAACCTGTCGGCTCTCATCAATGTTTCCTGCAAAATCCTAACGCTGAGCACTTTTGAAATCCGAAATAACGGCATCAAAGTTATTACATCAGACATGCTGCACTTGTGTACTTATCTGAAAATATTGGACTTGGGGATGAATGAGATAACTAACATCTCTGACAATGCGTTTCAATCTCTTAGGCAGCTTGACACTTTAAACATGAAGGATAACTGTCTCACATCGATCCCCTATGCTGTAAGGAAAACTCAAATCACAAAACTGGATCTCAGCCACAATAACATCAATGTTCTTGGCTGTGATGATTTTGCCAATATGACCCGTCTCAGAGTTCTCCATCTACACAATAATCCTCTCTTGGCCCTCCAGGATTGTATTTTCAAAGATTTGGTCAATTTAAATGAATTACTGTTTCAAAACAGAAGCATTGAATTAAACGGCGCCTTCAAAAAAAACACGCCAAATCTTAAAACTCTTTCTTTGATAAACAATGAACTCACTGATCTAGTTCATGGAGAATTTAGAGCTCTGAATTCCCTCCAGACTTTGTCATTAAAAGAGAATAAATTACAACAACTTAAAGATGGGACCTTTTTTGGACTGTCCAGTCTTACACATCTTGATCTTGAATCAAATAAAATAAATGAAATTTCAAACGGTACTTTTGCTGACCTGAAAGCTTTAAAGACATTGAATTTGCGGAGCAATTGCATTCAATATGCATCGGTAGAGCCTATTCTGTATCCACCATTTGCTGAGCTTTCACAACTAGATACATTGGATATTTCAGGTCAGATCAGATCTCATCGGCGGCCCAACTTCCCTCAAAACTTTCTGCAAGGCCTTACAAATCTCTCAACACTCTACATGAAAAGTAACAATATTAAATCTGTGCACCCAAACACCTTCAACTATACTCCTAATTTGAATGTGCTTTATTTGTCGGACAATTTTTTAACAGACATTCCCGACAATTTGTTTTCCTCAATTCAAAAACTAAAAAGTCTTTACATTTCAAAGACAATGCTGAGGTCTCTAGATTTTCTGCTCCATGCTCACCTCACAGAGCTGGAGGTGTTGCATGCGTCGTATAATACCTTTTCTGTGATTAGAGAGCCAGTGATGCTGTCTCTGTCAGCACTTACTTACCTGAATATCCAGGGTAATAGCTTCACCTGTAACTGTGACAATGCATGGTTCCTCCAATGGGTAATCAACAACAAGCAAACACAACTTTTTGATGCGTACAACTTTGAATGCAGCTACCCTCCAAACCTTAAAGGTAGACAACTGTTGCAGATTGACGTCCGTTCTTGTACAGTAGACACAGACTTCATCTGTTATATTTCAACGGCATGCGCGGTCATCATGACCTTAGCAGTCTCCTTCACCCACCATTTCCTGCAATGGCATCTGGTCTACGCGTACTACCTCATGCTGGCGTTCCTCTACAACTCAAAGAACAAGGACAAGCGTGCTCATCAATACGACGCCTTCGTCTCCTACAACGCAAACGACGAGGGCTGGGTGCTGGGGGAGCTGCTGCCCAAGCTGGAGGACGAGCAGGGCTGGAGACTGTGTCTGCACCACCGAGACTTCCAGCCAGGTGAGGAGCACTACACTGAACATCCTCTGCACCTCCATTAGCATACATGCTAGCCTACACTTTTTCATATATCGTTCATGTCAGTGGATGTTATTAGATGATCATAAACAGGGTAGGAGATTTTTTCCTGACTCAGAATGAGCCTTCGTTTGGTGACTTCAATAAGCATAAATGGTCCGTGTACAGTAAAGGTAATGGGAGTCTGTGTTACGTTATGTAACAGAAAACAATACATCTTCATGTTGTTTATTACCGTTTCATAAGCAAAAATGTTTATTATGCTTGAGTAAATGAAACCACATCAACATAACTGATCAAATTTAAAATGGTATTCCAACATTGGAAGGACCAGGAATTGCATTGTGGTTAAATGGTCCATCGACTGGTCCTTAATTTCGAAGGCACAAAAAAAAGAAAACAACCCTACCCATCCCTCCTTCCACCCTCTCTTACTCCAGTTCATCATCCTTAAATTCTTGCCTCTCTGCATCTCAGGTATCCATTTAAAAATATATATATTTTCAATCTTGGCTTTGAATCAATAAATCTTGGCTTTGAACCTTGTCTAATGCCCACTGATTATATCCGTCCTGTTCTACATGTCAAATATAAATAATGTAATGTGGCGCTAATCAGGGCGTTCAATTGCAAGTTTGAGCCTGTTCAACATGGTGTATTTGAACCAGGGGCGTAGGAATGAGTTTAACTTTGGGGGGGACACATATCGGAAACCAGGCAGATCTGTCAATGGTTTGAGCAGAAATAGGTCATGAATTAACTACACTGCAAGATATTCAGAAATATATTTTATTTTAATAAAAATAAACATTTGTAAATGTAAAGGAAAACAAATATTGAAAGGCAGTAATGAACTGATTAATATCAAATCAATTATTTAATTGCCTGTCCAATCATCTAGTTTTGTAGAATAAGAAGCGGTGACAAGACGTCTTGTTGCGCTTTCAAAATAAAATTAAATATTTTTCTCCTCGCGGTATAATTTTTGGGTGGGACAAATGCGCCTGTCTCCAATATTGGAAGGGACACGTCCCCTCCTTCCGCCCCGGTTCCTACGCCCTTGATTTTAACTATTTTTATTCATTGCAAGGCTGGTATTGCTGTATCTTTTATAATTGGTATAGTTCCTTACAGGAGCAGTTTCAAAATAAAGATAATCATGTAGTCACATAGTGACGAGTCACAATACAGAGAATCCTTGTATGTTTTGTTTGTATTAACAGAAACAGTTTCTGCATTAGCTTACTTTGTTAGTAGGTTTAATATTTTGTGCATCAATCTTTTTTGTCTGTCTCTTAAACTTGTGACCTATACATAGATAATTAGGCAAGAACGTACAAACATGCAATATAAAACTAGAAAGCTATACGCAATGGTACGTTGCAAAATAAGACTAGATAATATTCTGTAAATCAAAAATAAATCTTTGATATACAGAATATCATGAATTGTATAGATAAATAATATAAATAGCACATTTTGCCTTATTAACATGAAAAACAATAATGTAGGTACATCTTTACCTCAATGTTAATGCAAGAACATGTCAAAGAGTTTAGTATTAAGCAGAGATGTGGACTCGAGTCACATGACTTGGACTCGAGTCATGATTTTGATGGCTTCAGACTCCACTTGACAAAATTACGCATAACTTGCGACTCGACTTAGACTTGACTGCTATTGACTTGATACTTGACTCGGACTTAGCCGCTTTGACTTGTAATGACTCGACATGTCTCGAGTCAAAAACATTTATTGTTTTAGATATCTAACCTATTTTCCGCCTAGAGGGCTAGACACCCAAGACGCATTCACTTCCGTGAAGATGAAAAAAAAACAGCGAGCGAAGACAAATCTACACTTCAATAATATCAAAACAAAATTTCGATATCGTTTATACTTCATTCAGAATAACAGTTTTAGTTTCATATCAGCTGCGTTTTGAGTTGGTCCCATTGAAGCCGTCTGGCCAGCCTCTGACATTTAAGACATCGTAACTAAATCATTGTTCAGCCATTTACCTTCGTTAAAAAAATATAACAAATCTACACACTCGTATCTTCAATAATATCTAAACTGAATTTTGATATCATTTATGCTTTCTTCAGAATCACAGTTAAAGTTTCATATTGGCTTCGTTTCAGTTGGTCTCATTGATTTACGTTGATGCTGGAGGTGAGGACGTTCAGCAGTGTTGCCAGATTGGGCGGTTTTCCCACCTTTTGGGCTACTTTTAAAAACATACGATTTCAGCGCATGCGCATATCATAACACATTTGAAGACAGAAACAATGAACATATTTTAACTGTGTCGATAAGAAATTACTGTACATTAGAGTGATATGTTGAATTAATGATCAATAGCCTAATAATGACATTATTAAGTTAAAAAAACATGATGACTTGTTCAAGACTTGAAAAAGTTTGGGCCTTGGACTTGCACTCGACTTGGCTTTGGTGTGACTTTGACTTGGACTCGACTTGCCTTTCCTTGTCTTGACTTGGGACTCGACTCGGACTTGACTGCTAAGACTTGGGACTTGCCAAAACAGTGACTTTGTCCCATCTCTGGTATTAAGACTATAAAAAAATGTCAAAGAAATACTTATAATATCAAATAAATGGAAACGGCTGTTTTGCACAACAGTTGATGTTGTGTTTGAGACTCACCATGGAATGGCGTCAAACAGAGGCGACCGCATGAGGGGCACAACTGACAAGCTAAAACGCAGAGGAAGGGCCACACAAATGAAACAGACAGGAATATTCTCAGAGATGCAAAATCACTTAAAACTCCCTCATAACATGAATGCAATCTGGTTTTATTATATCTGCTTACATAAACTAATATTTTATCATTTTTAATCAGTATTGTTGGCCTAAGAAGTAAAGTGTGAAAAAGAGCAGTTGTACATCTGCGTTAGCATGTAAGCTACTGAATAGCTCAAAGCTGGCTAGCGTTGACTGACTCACTAATCTCACTATTCAGTCTTTTTATTTATATTGTACGTCTCATGACAAACAGAACTCAGAACGGTGCGTTTCCCTTTCTTTCGATTAATTTGTTTCATCCAATCATGTTTCTTGAGGTGGGGATCTGTAGGCTAGTAGCTGACCAACACAAACTCGGTAGAATATCATAACCATAACGTAAGAGGAAGCATGTCGTAACTCACCCATCACAGTTGTTGGTTTCTGGCCCAGGCTCTGTGCCGTCTCACCCAAGAAGCTCTGCTATAACAGTCAGATTGCTGGACCTGAGATGACTGACTAGCCAAATGGTCTTAGGCAACTAAGATCAGTTTGGCTAGTGAGAGAGTGGACCAAGAGAAAGTACAGAGAAGGGTACTTCAAATATTATTCTAATGTATTTTTACTGACCGATGCTTTTCAGGTAAACCCATCATGGAAAACATTACAGACGCCATCTATGGCAGCCGGAAGACCATCTGTGTGGTCAGTCGCGATTACCTGGAGAGTGAATGGTGCTCCAGAGAGATCCAGGTTGCCAGGTAAGATCCCAGAGTTTACGTGCATCACCAGAATATGGTCGTTAATTAAATCAGGTTCACGTGTGTACTTGTGGTCATATTGTACGACCCTCATACATCTTCCCTCAAACTGTAAAGTGCAACGGACCAAAGCCTAAATTACACGTTTGTGTCGGCACATCTTGCAGACGTGCTATAACGCACTAACGACCGAGCCAGAAGTTTGCAACCAGCAAACCCAGTTGGTGTATATAACCTTCTTAATTAATAGCTGCTATAGGTAAGAATCAAGAGCTTTTATTTTGGTGTAATTAGTTAGGAATGCGCAGCTATTACTGAGTGAAATGAAATGTTGTTTTGCGTCCACCACACAAGCCTCTGCGTGGCCCAATCTAGATTTTAGGCCACTCCCGTCACTTATTTCTGACCAATCAGGGTATCTTTGCCCTGACTGGCCTGAAAGTAGGGTGAAAGGAAGTAGAGTCTTGCTTCAAAATCTTGTTTTTTCCTCTCTCTTCCTCTTAACAACCCTCAAAGCATATTTACACCAACTTTAAGGCCTGTAGAACCCGTAGGGAATCTGTCACTCTATAAGACAAGCAGTCCGGTTCAACAGTGGAAACATGCCCCCAGCTACATCACTCACCTCCATTAAATCAAAGACATAAGGGTCCAGGGAACATGTATAACTAAGACATGAGAATGTTAAGGGTGTTATGTTAACCAATATCATATGGGCAACTGGGCGTGTACAAACATTTTAAAGGGAAAAGATGGTATGGCAATAAGACAGTGCATAAGGATTGGACAAGTGACCAAAACATTAATGCTGTAACTTATTTTCTCGCAATGTGTCTCAGTGACTGCCCATGGTGCATGAGGTGTCTGTGGAAAGAATCCTGCATTAACCCTGTTTGAGCAGGTCACCCAATTATCCCCCACACGTGTGTAATGAAAAAGAACCACACTTTAGGGGGCTGATTAAAACACCACATCACCACCTGGTTATTTCTAATAACTGACTTGCTGATAAACGATTGGCTACATCAATGCATGGACAATATAGAAAGTTGAAAATGTGTAAAAAAACATAACCAAGTAAAGTACTTGAGTATAGTCAGAAAGTATTTCTACTCAAGGACCAATACAACCATGTAGATAGGTCTGGTTTGTGTGCTGCTGGGTGGGGGTGGGTGCCCAGGGGTACAAGGAAGTCTTCATATGGTCATGACCCAGGCCAACCTTCACCTAAAGGTTAAAGAGCTCACATATATTAAAAAACAACTCTCCCTGTTCCATTACCCCAGCTTCCGTCTGTTTGACGAGCAGAAGGACGTGCTGATCCTGCTGTTCCTGGAGGACATTCCCATGCAGCAGCTTTCTCCGTACTACCGCATGAGGAGGCTCCTGAAGAGACAAACCTACCTGAGCTGGGCGCGAGCAGACGCACACCCAAACCTGTTCTGGGAGAAGCTCCGGCAGGCCCTGGAGACCCAGGAGCACCCAATGGGTGAGCATATACGGCTCACCGTGGAGGACGGACCCCCTGGAGAGAGACCAGACCAGTAAAAGGCTTAGAAATGCTGGGGGGATTATACTAGAGACATCCGAGGTCTGTATTTGGTGGGAAAGGGAAACATTTCCCCTTGCAAGCTTTGTTCATTTTTGTGTATTGTAAAACACATTCTTAATCTGGTTAATGGGTACATCTGGTGAGGATTTATATTTGAGGGTCAAGCAGCGAAGCTGCGAGACAACCTATTGTTTTCGTACATTTTCCTATTATTATCCTTCAATGGTAGTCTATGGCAGCCCATAGAACTTCATTGTGAAAAGATGTGAAATTTAGCACACTTATCCCTGACAGTCCCATTATCCTATGACCTAAATTTGTGGTCGCTATCTAATGATCTCTAGCGCCACCAACAGGTCACAGTTGAATATGCATTCATGTTTATAACTTTTTACCCATTCGTCCAATTTTCACAATCATTGGATTCCTTGGGCCAAGCCGAGTTCAACGCACCCTATATCGTCGTTTTGCGCCATGATGGATTTTCCGCCATCTTGGTTTATGTCAAAAACCTTGAAATGTTTTCCAATCTTCTTTAAACTTGGCACACATGATGTTCAGGCCATGCTTGACAAAAAACATTGAATGGATTTTTCAAATTCAAAACCGTTTGGCCGCTACAGCCAATCAAATTCGACCGCGAAGACGCCAAACAGGAAGTAAGCCAATTTCTCAGCAGCCCTTTGACATATCATAACCAAACTTTTCACATAGACCCATGATGTCATCATGGGGACACTCATTAAATTCGGTGACCTTTGACCTCTAGGGGGCGCTGTAATTAATGAAGATGTGTTTTAACTCCTCTCTCTTCACATGAGTATATTTCAAACCTATTTTCAATGTCTGGTGATACTGTCAGACCTCCCCACATATCTAATGAATTATTTCCCATGGCAACATCAGAATTTGCCCGCCATGTGGAAAGTTGTCAAAATCAATAGTAAATATCCACAAGACCAAAATTACGTCCAATCATCATGAAACTTGCCATATATGACCTTCAGCTTTTTCAAATTCAAGCCAATGACAGCCAATTAAAGTTGACCGCAAAGCCGCCAAACAGGAAGTAAGCATCTCTTTAACATATCATAGCCAAACTTGGTACATAGACTCATGACATCATTCTGGGGACATCCAAACAATTTGGTGAGCTTTGACCTCAGGGGGACGTCAAACAGGAACTGAGCTCATTTCTCTGCAAGGCCTTCATGTATCCAAACCAAACTTGGCTCATAGTCTTATGACCCTATTCTGATAATGCCCAAACAATTTGGTGACATTTGACCTTTAGGAGGGCGCTGCTAGCAGCAAGTCTATTCCAGCTTTTAGAAAGCAACCTCAACGTATTTTCGTTGTGATAACCATTTGCCAATATCTTTCATTGTCAGTAAAATGATATCTAATCATATGCATTTTATCATGGTCATCATATACTGTGTTATATAAAACTGATAACATATCAATCATATTAAATCATCATGTCAATCTGACATACAGCATACAATCAGAACACACATTTATTTCCAATGTTAGTTGCGCTGAACAGCGCTCATTTAAGGGTAGACACTTCACTCGTGTGGCGACAAGCGGTACTGCATGTATAATTCAACAATGACTTTATTTACCATTCCGCCCACTTACAATATAAACTGCAATTCTTACTGGATTAGATGCTTCATGAACTACCTCCAGAACAGATGCTTGTTTACATTGTGTTTCTGTTAGGGATATTGTTCAGAAAGAATACCCCTATGTATTTCTTTGATTTCTTCTGTCAGTCAGACGATAATGTGCCCTTACCACTAGGTGGGGTCATTTTCCATTTTGTAAACATTGACGTGTAGTCGCATTATGTTCTAGTCCAGGGGTTTTCAAATTGGGTGAATGTGACCCTCCCCTTAGAGTAGGTAAGGACAGCCCCCCCCCCCCCCCCCGAGTTCATGAACTATCGTTCAATGAACGCGTTCAGGCACAACACTGACCCTTTTGTCTGTGTACCAAACAATGTTATCGCTTGTTTTTTTGCATAGTTCTATAGCTTAATATTGTATCAAGGCCTAACTTAAAAGTGGAAATTATGGTGATTTTTAATTTGAGATTAAACTTGTTTTCTATTCTAAAACACAAATCAAAGACTGCAACTTTACCATCTGTAAGAGTTGAGTATTTCTAAGCCTGACTTTGCCCGTGCACATTGCTCTGTAGTGACCCCTAGAGGGCTGTCATGTATATAGCACCATTGATAAAAGTTTATATTAATCAAATGCTTTGTATAAAAATCAAGTTTTATGATGGATGATTAATAACTAAAAGATCATTTGCCGTGTTAATTTTTTTGCATGTTCATTCTTAACCTCATTTAGATGATGAATCTGAAACTGCTGTTTTCTTCAATATTAATTGTATTATAAGTAAAATTCTTGTTGACAGAAGATATTTTTTTCTATTTCTCTGGTACATTACACTAGACTTTTACACCTTAGTCATATCAATATGTCATATCATGATTATGATTATATACACATGTATACAGTGGTGTATAGTAACAAGGTAGAAATACTTCGTTACTGTACTTCAGTCTTTTTTTCGGGATTTGTACTTCACTTCAGTATTTACATTCTAGCAACTTTTACTTTTCCTCAATAAAATGTATACTTTTACTTCGATACATTTGCCCTTTGCATCATCGTTACTTGCTACAAAATAAAAGCTGAGGAAATTAGAAAAGTCATGAAGTTGGGACGTGGGAACAGCAGGTTTGGCCAATCAATGGTGGTCCTAGCTAGATCGGTAATTTGATTGACAAGTGCTCTCAACCACCACCCAATTTTGTTTATGTTTTGATTTGACCCAATAACATTAGTACTAAGGGGTGGGAGATGGGCACCTGTCCAATAGTAATTAGGGGCAAGGGAGGGCCATCAGACCTGTCACTCAAACTTGAAAGGAGATTTTGTTGTAAGGAGATTTGGTTCATGATGTATTGGTCGAGCTGGCGTTGACTGTACATAGTTCTCTGGTTTATGTTATTCAAGTTCTTGTGTGAATATTTAAAGTTGAAGTTCGACATAAATGTAAGAACATTTTATACATGAATGTTTTAAGGGTTGTTTTATTTTAGCTCATGTACTAAACATAAATTTTCTGTGGCTGTGTCCATGCATAGGCAATGCTTGTGCTGCCTGTGCATGTACAAAGTTTATATATATTGTATAAAAAAGCAGAGCCTATTAAGCAGAGCCTATTATTAACAACTACAGACCAATATCAAATCTACCTTTCATAAGTAAAAGCATTGAGAAAGCTGTCCTCCAGCAACTTCACTTCCTGGCTTCAACTGGCTGCTATCAAATCTTCCAATAAGGATATCGACCATGTAATACTTTTGGAAAAACTGCGGAGCCACAGGCAGGGGCCTGGGGACATCCGAGGTGGTGTACCGCCTGCTGATGCCTGGGCCAGGCACCCGGGGGCGTGTGGTGGTGCTGCACCGGGACGGACTCTCGCCGTACCGCCCCCTCGCCCCAGTTGTTGCTGGGGAGGGAGGCGGAACTCCCCGCGGTTCCCCGGGCGGCTCCCCTGACGGGGCCGTTGGCCCTGCAGTTGCCACTCCTGGGGGATCCAGCTGCCTAACCGGCGGCGCTGGGCCCCTGATCACTTGGAGGACTATGTGTCGGGTAATGGGGTCGTCGGGGACGACTGACCCCTCAGGTGGGAGCTGTGTGGCGACCACTGGCGTGGACGCCTCTTCCGGGTTTGCGCAGGGCATCCTGGGAACTCGTTGGTTGCCTGTTGTATAAAGGCCCTTCTGGGTCCTTTGTATTTGTTAGGATAAGTGGGGTTAATGGGTTGGGGTTGTTCATTGTTGGTTTGTAGTTTTGTGTTGTTCTGTTATCATGTGTTCATCATTGTCGCCACCGTCATTGAGAGTGTCATGTTTGTTTGTTGGGTGCGCTGTGTTCTATGGATAATGTTGTTCTTCAATAAAGGTAGTCTGTGTCGAGCGGTGTATGGGGCGCAGAACTATGGTTAACTTACTCTGTGTACTTCTTGGCCGCCGCTACAATATCATATTATACTTACGCCTTGTTCACACTACATGTGTCCGTCGACGGATGACCAAAGTCGTCTGATGTATAGGGGAATAGTCTTTGTAGACGCATACTGCAGCCAATCAAATCGCTTCCTGATACAAAGCTGATGGATATAAATACAGAAGATGACACAACAGGTGACTAAAAACAATCCTACCATTCCACATTTCTTTAAAAAAATATAATGGCCAGAATTTTCCTGCTTCTTCCTGCTTATTATTGCAAAATGAACCCAGTAGGTGCGTGGCGTGCATAACCACGATTTGATTGGCTGACGGATCCGCCGCTTCCTGAAAAGTTGAACATTTCTCAACTTTTTGACGCAGGCCACGGAGCCGAATGAACGGATGGACCCACAATGCATTTTACGAGCGCCCCATGCAGAGTCACTGAGATCCGTCGACGGACGGAGGTAATGTGAATGAGCCCTTAGGGTTGATGCTACAGCTATTTAAAGACATATTCTCCTATTAAATCCCATTGTAAGTTTAGTTACACACAAACCCAGGTTTATCTGAAGCAAAGTCAAATACTACACATAAGGGTAAAACAGGACTTAGGCTCCTGGTTATTCTGTGTTTTTGTCCACCATGTGTCTGTTTGTCGTGCCTCTGACACCTCTGACCTGTACATCCTGCCGTCTTCTGTTTCCCGCCTTTTTTCTTGCTCATCTGTTCACCTGTTCACCTCAGCCTATTCATACCCTGTATTGTTGATGCCCCCTTGTCAGATTGTTTTATGATGTTTCTTAGCTCACCTAGTTAGTTCTTTCTGTCCTGTGTCTGCCTGTCTCCCTACTTGTCTGCCTGCTTTTGGATTTAACCACAGTTTTGACAATTTACCGTCCTCTGGACTAAAACCCTAATGCCAACCCGGCTATTCTATTACTTTGTTTCGTTTTTGTTGCTGTTTATGACAACAGCAACATTTTTGTTCTTGCGTTTCCTCCTGAAAAACGGGTCGATTTCTGTTATTGTTTGAGCTGAAGCCTTGCTCTACTTCAAATACATCTTTGGAACTATACTCTGCTTTTGAGTTCAGATTTTGCACACACCGGACATATATGTATGTTGCCTGCTTAGACCCAACCTAACACCCAGTTCAACCCTGCATGAAACCCATGTTGGTCATTGGCATGGGGCCATTATCGAACCCGTGGATATTCCCATACAAGGATGATGACGTTATTGTGTTGAAACCTGACCGTGTCACTGATATCATTTTATTTAGAAAAAAAAGTTTCAGTTCCCTTTAGAGAATTCCCCTTTTCTTACTTCATTTGACTACTTCCTTTTCCTTCATCCTTGTTAACCTTATAGACCACACACAAGACCATTTCCAACCAGCTTTAATCAATAACACATTATTTTGATTCGGCAGACGCATCAGGAAAGAGACCAGATTGAGGAACATTTGTTTTTGTTGAATTTGGATATTATAATTCTTTTCCTACAGTTTTTGGTTTTATTTCCTGTTTTTGTTAACAGCAACATTTTGTTCTTGCTTTTCCTCCTGAGAAACAGGGGTCAATTTTTGTTATTGTTTGAGCTGAAGCCTTGCTCTACTTCAAATACATCTTTGGAACTTTACTCTGCTTTTGGGTTCAGATTTCACACACACCTGACATTTATGTATGCTGCCTACTTAGACCCAACCTAACAACAAGGTTCAATCCTGCATGAAACCTATGTTGGTCATTGGCATGGGGCCATTATCAAACCCGTGGATATTCCCATACAAGGCCTGTTTTTATGTTATGTTTAATATTAATACATAAAATGTCCATAACAAAACAACAAATTAGAATAAACAGATGAATCTTCAATAATTTAAGTCAATATGTTTAAACTTCAAGGATGATGACGTTATTGTGTTGAAACCTGGTTGCATATAAACAGTGTCATTTATGGTATTTTATAAAAAACAAAAAGTGTCATTTCCCTTTCGAAAATTCCCCTTTTCTTACTTCATTGGACTCCTTCCTCTTGCCAAACAAAGACCATTTCTAACCAGCTTTTATCAATAACACATTATTTTGATTCGCTAGACACATCAGGAAAGAGAGCAGATCAAGGAACATTTGTTTTTGTGGAATTTGGAATTATTATTTTTTAATAATATAAATATGTGCAGTAAGTATTTAACTTTATTGAACCCACTTCTTTCACTACAATACAGCTAAAACACAAGTACATTATCTTTCTGCAAAAAGGAAAGTAACATATTACCATTTCAAGAATGTGTTTATTTTTGCTTTTAATGTTAGTTTGTGATGAAAATGCTTTTTTTTTCATCGTTTTAATCAACAATATAAGAAACCTTTGGAGAGGAGAGAGCAAACCAGTTATCGATCATTTAGGAGCTACTTTCAAAATCATAGAATGTAGAATTTAGTTGATCTCTAAAAGCTTGGTTGTGCAACACGTCATGTTATGGAATCGTGCCAATATTAATTTCAGGCTTGGATTGTTCTCAGCCTCACCTGAATGTCCCTTGGGATAAATTATGCCATCTAACTGCCTGAATAAATATATCAAGTAGGCATGGTAGCTGACTAAATATATGTGTAGAAGGTAAGGAAGGCCTATTAACTGATGCTTTCTCGATTTGTCCTCCGATGTGGTTGAGTGCTCTGGTTCAGGATACTCTGCATGCAAAGCAGCGAGCTGAATCAATGGGACACAAGGCATTATTACTCAGAGAAATCTTATTTTATTCAGATGCCTTCAGCATATTTACAGTTTGTTCAAGGGGCAGACCACGACCCGGAAGTGAAAAGTCTATCCATGTTATCTGTTATCTTCAGGGATAACAGATAAGAGTGAAGCAAAACAGACGCGTACTCAGAAAAGCGGCACAGATTGTTAATAGTGAGAATGATACTTAGATTACATAAAATAACACAACTCCAACAGAGAAAGACATCTTTCGTAATAACAAGACATCTGAGTGACATACATGCAGAATGTCGGTTACAGAAGTAGAGAATGTTCTACTCGGTAAGGTATTACACGGGTCTCCTCAATGCCGTGGAATGCTCCGTTCACTCCCATGGGCCCTTCACAACTTCCGGCTGTGAATTATATTTGATAATTCACCGTTGCTAAGTGTATTTGACCGCTGCCAAGGAGAATAAAGGACTTTTTACCTCTAATGATGTCTTTGGTAGCACTCCTCAAGTAGTCCGGTAACTTGTCAACCCCAGCGTACTCGGTTGCTAAGCGACGTCAACGTCTTTGGCAGACTATTTCTCTGCTGATCAACACTACAGATTCTGGTAACAAATTGTAAAAAGACACACGGTGTGCACTGTGTTATTTTTTCATTTTGGCAAGTGGCCGTGTAATAAGTAAGGGACAATGTATAGAACGTCACCGGTCATTATCGAAAATAAGCCCCTTCAGGGCGAAGCAAGACACCTCCGCGTCGGTGTCCGGTTTGCCCTGTCGGCACTAACTATAACAATAACTGGGACTAAATGTAAGCAACCCGACAGGAGCAACAGGTACATCACCTCCTCATGTTCAAATTAGTTTAAGGCCAGCAATGCTTAGCCTGAAATAAAAAGGGTTTCTCCTTCATCAGGATGCTATGCTTCAATTCCAGTGTTTTGATAGCAGATTGTAATGGCCGCTGTCTGTGTATCTTTGTGTGTCTGTTTGACAGTCTTTTAGGTTTGGCGGATTTAACCTGAGGGATTCCTCGGACGGAAATAAATGAATGAACAAAACCAAAGATCCACTTGCTAGGACTGGAGATCTTTTGTTGTTGTTGATCATTGTATTGGAAATTACCAACATCAACAAACTGCTTTGTGTGTTGGAATGAAAACGAAAATTGCGATGCCGTTAAGGGGAATCAGTTTTTGTTCATTTGGAATATTATATCTATTTTTAAACAGTTTTGTTTTTCCAACAGCTAGTTATGCGCTGAAGGACTGCACGGTCACACAGAACACACAGGTCATCTGTCGGAAGAACAGTTTTAAAGTATTTCCAAAGGACATTCCAGCAAGAGTCACAAGTATAGACCTGTCTGGAAACAACATTTCTACACTAAATAAAACAGGTTTGGAAAATGTACCAAATCTGTTGCGCTTAGACCTGAGAAGCAACATGATCTCCAAGATTGAATCTGGCACTTTTGTTGTTCAACTCTCTCTTGAGGTGTTAATTTTAAAGAACAATACGCTTTGTAAGCTACAGGAGGGTATGTTTGACGGCTTAGTCAATCTCAAAGAATTGCATCTGACTTCCAATCAGATCCAAACAGTAGCACCGGCCTCTTTCGAGTCTCTGAGCAAGCTTAGGATTTTGGATCTAGGCCATAACAAACTGCGCCACTTATCAAACATCTTACAACATACACCACATTTACAAACCCTGTACATTCCAGCAAACAACATTTCCACTTTTCATTCTTTGGAGCTGTCAAATAAGTCTACTGAACTCGTTGCACTTGATTTGTCTCAGAATGAGCTTATATACTTTAGGCTCACTGCAGGTATCTTTCCCAAACTCAAAACGTTGAACCTTAAGGATGGTATAAAGAGTGGTATCGTCTGGGAGGTGAAGGACACATCGTACCTCAGAAGCGTGCATACACTAGATATCAGTGGGGTTCGCTCCTCATTACATGGACTGCAGGAAGTAATAGAGACATTTGACTCCTCCTCACTGATTTATCTGAGGTTAAACCATATAAATAACAACCTGTCGGCTCTCATCAATGTTTCCTGCAAAATCCTAAAGCTGAGCACTTTTGAAATCCGAAATAACGGCATCAAAGTTATGACATCAGACATGCTGCACTTGTGTACTTATCTGAAAATATTGGACTTGGGAATGAATGAGATAACTAACATCTCTGACAATGCGTTTCAATCTCTTAGGCAGCTTGACATTTTAAACATGAAGGATAACTGTCTCACATCGATCCCCTATGCTGTAAGGAAAACTCAAATCACAAAACTGGATCTCAGCCACAATAACATCAATGTTCTTGGCTGCGATGATTTTGCCAATATGACCCGTCTCAGAGTTCTCCATCTACACAATAATCCTCTCTTGGCCCTCCAGGATTGTATTTTCAAAGATTTGGTCAATTTAAATGAATTATTGTTGCAAAACAGCAGCATTGAATTAAACGGCGCCTTCAAAAAAAACATGCCAAATCTTAAAACTCTTTCTTTGATAAACAATGAACTCACTGATCTAGTTCATGGAGAATTTAGAGCTCTGAATTCCCTCCAGACCTTGTCATTAAAAGAGAATAAATTGCAACAACTTAAAGATGGGACCTTTTTTGGACTGTCCAGTCTTACACATCTTGATCTCGAATCAAATAAAATAAATGAAATTTCAAACGGTACTTTTGGTGACCTGAAAGCTTTAAAGACATTGAATTTGCGGAGCAATTGCATTAAATATGCATCGGTAGAGCCTATTCTGTATCCACCATTTGCTGAGCTTTCAAAACTAGATACATTGTATATTTCAGATCAGCTCAGATCTCATAGGCGGCCCAACTTCCCTCAAAACTTTCTGCAAGGCCTTACAAATCTCTCAACACTCTATATGAAAAGTAACAATATTAAATCTGTGCACCCAAACACCTTCAACTATACTCCTAATTTGAATGTGCTTTATTTGTCGGACAATTTTTTAACAGACATTCCCGACAATTTGTTTTCCTCAATTCAAAAACTAAAAACTCTTTACATTTCAATGACAAACCTGAGGTCTCTAGATTTTCTGCTCCATGCTAACCTCACAGAGCTGGAGGTGTTGCATGCGTCGTATAATACCTTTTCTGTGATTAGAGAGCCAGTGATAATGTCTCTGTCAGCACTTACTTACCTGAATATCCAGGGTAATGGCTTCACCTGTAACTGTGACAATGCATGGTTCCTCCAATGGGTAATCAACAACAAGCAAACACAACTTTTTGATGCGTACAACTTTGAATGCAGCTACCCTCCAAACCTTAAAGGTAGAAAACTGTTGCAGATTGACGTCCGTTCTTGTACAGTAGACACAGACTTCATCTGTTATATTTCAACGGCATGCGCGGTCATCATGACCTTAGCAGTCTCCTTCACCCACCATTTCCTGCAATGGCATCTGGTCTACGCGTACTACCTCATGCTGGCGTTCCTCTACAACTCGAAGAACAAGGACAAGCGTGATCATGAGTACGACGCCTTCGTCTCCTACAACGCAAACGACGAGGGCTGGGTGCTGGGGGAGCTGCTGCCCAAGCTGGAGGACGAGCAGGGCTGGAGACTGTGTCTGCACCACCGAGACTTCCAGCCAGGTGAGGAGCTCTACCCTGAACATCCTCTGCACCTCCATTTGCATACATGCTAGCCTACACTTTTTCATATATCGTTCATGCCAGTCGATATGCTATTAGATGATCATAAACATGATAGGATTTTTTCCTGACTCAGAATGAGCCTTCGGTTGGTGACTTCTATAAGCATGTTTGGTCCGTGTACATTAAAGGCAATGGGAGTCGGTGTTACGTTATGTAACAGAAAACAATACATTTTCATCTTGTTTATGACCATTTGATGAGCAAATGGTCAATCAACCAAATCAACAAAACTGATCAAATTAAAAATGGTATTACAATATAGGAAGGACCAGGGAATCGCATTGGTGGTTGACTGGTCGATCGACTGGTCCTTCATTTCTAAAGGCACAAATAAAAAGATAACTCTAAACACAAATAAACCCTAACCCAACCCTACCCATCCCTCCTTCCACCCTCTCTTCCTCCAGTTCATCATCCTTAAATTCTTTCCCCTCTGCATGTCAAGTATCCATTTTTTAAAAAATATTTATTTTCAATCTTGGCTTTGAATCAATAAATCTTGGCTTTGAATCTTGTCTAATGCCCACTGATTATATCCTTCCTGTTCTGCATGTCAAATATAAATAATCTAATGTGGCACTAAACAGGGCGTTCAATTGCAACAGATTAAGTTTGAATGTGCACAACGCACAGATTATTGAATTAAGATTGAGCCTTTCTGACATGGTGTATTTGGACCTGGGGCGTAGGAATGACTTTAACATTGGGGGGGGACACATATCGGAAACCTGACGGATCGGTTAATGGTTTGAACAGAAATATGTCATAAATTAACTACACTGCAAAAATTCACAAATATATTTTATTCTACTAAAAAGTTACATTTGTAAATGTAAAAGAAAACACTTTTTGAATGGCTGTAATGAACTGATGAATATCAAATCAATTCTTTAATTGCAGGCTCAATCATCCAGTTTTTTAGAATAAGAAGCTCTGACAAGACGATCTATTGTGCTTTAAAAAAATTCAAATATTTTTCTCCTTGCGGTATATTTTTTGGGAGGGACAAATGCGCCTGTGTCCGATATTGGAGGAGACACGTCCTCCATTCACCCCGGTTATAATGCCCTTGATTTAAACAAATTGTATAATTGGTATAGTTCCTTACAGGAGCAGTTTCAAAAGAAAGATAATCATGCAGAACGGTGCGTTTCCCTTTCCTTTGATTAATTTGTTTCAACCAATCATGTTTCTTGAGGTGGGGATCTGTAGGCTAGTATCTGACCAACACAAACTCGGTACAATATCTTACCCATAACGTTAGAGGAAGCATGGCGTAACTCACCCATCACAGTTGTAGGTTTCTGGCCCAGGCTCTGTGCCGTCTCACCCAAGAAGCTCTGCTATAACAGTCAGATTGCTGGACCTGAGATGACTGACTAGCCAAATGGTCTTAGGCAACTAAGATCAGTTTGGCTAGTGAGAGAGTGGACCCAGAGAAAGTACAGTGGACTTAAAATATTATTCTAATGTATTTTCACTGACCGATGCTTTTCAGGTAAACCCATCATGGAAAACATTACAGACGCCATCTACGGCAGCCGGAAGACCATCTGTGTGGTCAGTCGCGATTACCTGGAGAGTGAATGGTGCTCCAGAGAGATCCAGGTTGCTAGGTAAGAACCCAGAGTTCACATGCATGACCAGAATATGGTTGTTCATTAAATCAGGTTCACATGTGTACTTGTGGTCATATTGTACGACCCTCATACATCTTCCCTCAAACTGTAAAGTGCAACGGACCAAAGCCTTAATTAAAAATTTGTGTCGGCACATCTTGCAGACGTGCTATAACGCTCTAACCAATGACCCAGAAGTTTGCAACCAGCAAACCTAGTTGATGTATATAACCTTCTTAATGAATAGCTGCTATAGGTATATGTGTCTCAGTGACTGCCCATGGTGCATTAGGTGTCAGTGGAAAGAATCCTGCGTTTACCCTGTTTGAGCAGGTCACCCAATTAGCCACCACACGTGTGTAATGAAAAAGAACCACACTTTAGGGGGCTGAACGATTAAAACACCACATCACCACGTGGTTATTTTCTCATAACTGGCAATGGGAAACTGAAAAGTGTAAAAAATGTAGCAAGTTAAAAATGTGTAAAAAAACATAATCAAGTAAAGCACTTGAGTATAGTCAGAAAGTATTTCTACTCAAGGACCAATACAACCATGTAGATAGGTGTGGTTTGTGTGCTGCTGGGTGGGGGTGGGTGCCCAGGGGTACAAGGAAGTCTTCATATGGTCATGACCCAGGCCAACCTTCACCTAAAGGTTAAAGAGCTCACATATATTAAAAAACAACTCTCCCTGTTCCATTACCCCAGCTTCCGTCTGTTTGACGAGCAGAAGGACGTGCTGATCCTGGTGTTCCTGGAGGACATTCCCATGCAGCAGCTTTCTCCATACTACCGCATGAGGAGGCTCCTGAAGAGACAAACCTACCTGAGCTGGGCGCGAGCAGACGCACACCCAAACCTGTTCTGGGAGAAGCTCCGGCAGGCCCTGGAGACCCAGGAGCACCCAATGGGTGAGCATATACGGCTCACCGTGGAGGACGGACCCCCTGGAGAGAGACCAGAACAGTAAAAGGCTTAGAAATGCTGGGGGGATTATACTAGAGATACCCGAGGTCTGTATTTGGAGGGAAAGGGAAACATTTCCCATAGCCAACGTTGTTCATTTTTGTGTATTGTAAAACACCTTCTTAATCTGGTTAATGGGTACATCTGGTGTGGATTTGTATTTGTATTCACTGCCGACATTGGTGTAAACGTTGTCTAATGTGTTCCAATTTTTGCGGTTGCGTTTATCAACTTCTGATGAAATCTGGGGAGAACTGACCTGAGGTTTGTCCCTAAGTTCCTTAGGGGACAAACGTTCCCTAAGTGTATGGAAAGGCCACCATTTCAAGATATGTTTCAGATCGGGTTTGCAAAAAACACTTGTGACACTTGTATCTGTGTACTAAACAACTTCATTGCTTGTTTTTCTGCGTAGCTCTATAGCTTATGATTGTATTAAGGCCTAACTTAAAGGGGAAACTATGGTCATTGTTAATTTGAAATTATTATTTTTTTCTATTCTAAAACACAAATCAAAGACTGCAACATTACCATCTGTAAGAGTTGAGTATTTCTAAGCCTGACTTTGCCCGTGCACATTGCTCTGTAGTGACCCCTAGAGGGCTGTCATGTATATAGCACCATTGATAAAAGTTTATATTAATCAAATGGTTTGTATAAAAATCAAGTTTTATGATGGATGATTAATAACTAAAAGATCATTTTCAGTTTTGCATGTTCAATATTAACCTAATTTAGAAGTTGATTCTGAAACTGCTGTTCAATATTAGTTGTATTATAAATAAAAAAATTGTTCACAGAAGATACTTTGGTCAATATCACTGTTATACTGCACTAGACCTTTACATCTTAATCATATCATTATGTCCTATGTCATGATTACACATGTATACAGTGTATACAGTGTATATATAGTAACTAAGTAGAAATACTGGGGTACTGTACTGCAGATGACACGCAAATCTATGTAATAATAATAATAATAATAATAATTTCAATTCATATAGCACTTTCCTCATGCTCAAAGCACTTTACAGAGGAGCACAACAATAAACAAACAAAAGGAAATGTAAAGTTGATTGGGCTTGGGTTGGTGGGTGATCTAGGGGTAGGCGGAGGAGAAGAGATGGGTCTTGAGGTGGGACTGGAAGATGGTGAGGGACTCGGAGTCACAGATATGTTGGGGGAGGGTGTTCCAGAGCCTGGGAGCTGCCCTGGAGAAGACTCTGTCACCAAGGCTGCAGAGTTTTGATGTGTGGGTGGAGAGGAGACCGGCTGAGGAGGATCTGAGGGCCCGGGGGGGTTGATAGAGGGAGAGAAGGTCAGAGAGATATGGGGGGGCCAAATGGTGGAGGGCTTTGTAGGTGAGGACCAGGAGTTTGTAGTGTATCCGGTGTGAGATGGGGAGCCAGGGGAGTCTTTTGAGGGCTGGGGTGGTAGGGTGCCAGTTTTGATGGTGGGGCGGATGTGGGGTTCAAGGGAGAGGGTGCAATCAAAGATTACGCCAAGATTGCGGGCCTGGGGGGAGGGGGGGACCTTGGTGACGTCGATAGTAAGTGTGGGGGGTTTGCGAGTTTGCTTAGGGTGGATTTTGAGCCGATGTTAATTTTGAGGAAGTTATTTTGCATCCAGAGTGTAAGTCTAGACAGGCAGGATTCGATGTGGGAGAGGGGGGGGTTGTGGGGGGATTTGGTGCTGAGGTAAATCTGGGTGTCATCAGCGTAGCAGTGGAAGTCCATGGGGAAATGGCGGAGTTACTGACCAAGGGGGAGGAGGTAAATGATGAAGAGGAGGGGGCCGAGTACAGAACCTTGGGGAACGCCTTTTGTGATGGTGACTGTGGCAGATGTGTGGTTGTGGAGGGAGATGAAGTGAGATCTGTCTGAGAGGTATGAGTGATGCCAGCTCAGTGCAGTACCTTCGATGCCTAGGTTGCTGAGCCTGCAGGATGGTGTGGTTTACGGTATCGAAGGCTGCACTCAGGTCATGGAGGATGAGGAAGTTGAGGGAACCAGTTTCGGCAGAGGTGAGGAGGTCATTGAGGACTTTGCGGAGAGCGGTTTCTGTGCTGTGGAGGGGGCGGAAGCCAGATTGGAGGGGTTCGAAGAGGTTTTTGGCGTGGAGATGGGATTGGAGTTGTGTGGTGACGATGCGTTCAAGGGTTTTGAAGAGGAAGGGGATGTTGGAGATTGGGCGGTAGTTACTGAGGGAGGAGGGGTCGAGACCGGGTTTCTTGAGGGTGGGGGTGACAGCAGCAGATTTGAAGGCAGAGGGGACAGTTTCGTCGGACAGTGAGGAGTTGAAGAGCTTAGTGAGGTAAGGGCAGAGAATGGGGAGGCAGGACTTGAGCAGGGGAGTGGGGAGGGAGTCGAGGCATAAGGTAGTAGGTTTGGAGGAGCTTATAAGTTTGGGGAGTTCAGGAGGAGTAACCAGGTCGTAGTGGGTGAGACGGTAATTGGGAGGAGGGGTTGGGAGGTCCAGAGATATGGGTAGGGGAGGGGCCATTGAGTGTGCAGGGGGGTTATGTACAGGGAAAGGTGAATGGTTGATGGTGGTGATTTTGTCAGCGAAAAACTGGAGGAATGAGTTGCAGAGATCGCAGACGGCGTAAGTCCTGAGACGCCAATCAGCATATGAACTGTTATATCTGCACATAGCCACCAGGGAGCATCACCAAGCATATAAGCTGTAATAACCGCACATAGCCACAAGGGAGCAGGAACAAACAAATAAGCTGTACAACCAAACACAGCCACAAGATGGTAGCACCATCACACATACGAGGAGGCAGGAGGCTCACCACCCCTCCCACGGGCCCATAGAACCAGAAGAGCAGAACCGGCTGTCTTAAAGACTGAACCTGCATAGGTCTTAGTCAACCAGCAGCCCGTCGTGTACCCTCCGTAATCTCGGTCCGTGGCTTAGAAAAGTATGACCGACGTGAACTTGAACAATCGCTGAGAACTCTGAAGGAAGAAAGGGCTTTTGAATTATTGGGAGACAGGGCTGCCCTCAGAATAAGAGTGGGGGAGTTTCCATAACGGCCCACAGGAGAGAGTGAGAGGGGGAAGGAAAGAGAGAGAGTGAACACAGTCTACTCCCATTCGTAGCGAGCAACACAGAAAGATACACACACACAGACACATACACATACACCTATACAGAAACTCTCTCTCACACACACACACACACACACACACACACACACACACACACACACACACACACACACACAGCACAGAGGAGGATAATAGAGAGCCTGTTCCCCTGTACGCGAGTGGTGGCACTACGCCACAAAATACCAGTGCAGATAGGACTCCGTGGAGCTTTCAGGCCTTGATCAATTTGTAGTTCCTCATCCATCATATTTGGAGTTCTTCTACTCCACCACATGTTTTTGTTACCTGACCGCCTTGTTTGGAGTTCTTATTAGTCTCTGTAGTTAAAGTTCTACCTCTGTGATTTCCCCTGCTGGGCGAGAATAGGAACTATCACCAGTTCTAACCCAGCGACTACCCCTGCTGGCTGAGAAGAGGAAATACCACCGGTCCGAACAACCCCCCCCCCATCCCCCACTGCTGGCCAAGAAGGGAACTACTATAGATTTCACCTCAACGACACCCCTTGCTGGTGAAGAAGTGAACTACCACTGGTTTTCCCCACACCCAGCCCCCAGAGCATGCGCGCTTCAAGGCGTAATGGCTGTACCCAACAGGCAGCCCCAGCTAGCTGAGGCGATAAACGAACCAGATACCCCGGCCCAGCTGAGAGCTACAGTAGTCAGGCACTTGGCAGCCAACGCCCAAGCAAGCAAGCCGCTGTCCACTAGAGAGCAAAGAGTCTGGGCTAGAAGAGACAAGAAGTATAGAAAATAATAGGAAGTTGAGAGAAGAGGGCGACTGCCGGCCCCTCAACCCGGCCCTGGTTGCAACAAACTGCCCCCACCCAAGGAGGTGCCCCATCCCATGAGGACCAGGTCAAAAGATCCCAGTCTCCGGCGTCCGAACAACACCAGTAGCCCCCAGACCAACCAGCGCTGGTCCCATTTCCCCCAGCCAAACGTCGTGGCACCCCAGACGCAGAGGGGAGAGAAACCTACACACCGTGAGGCCATCGGGACATGGTCACTCTGGCCGCCCAACTGCTACCACTCACGGCGGGAGCATCGGCCTGGATCAGAAAGTTTGAGGCAGAGACATCTGGAGATGTCCTGGGCCAAGGAGATTTAACAGCCATGGTCGGCAGGGCTCACAGCTCCAGAAAAGCCATCGAACTGGAGAAATTCCCCCAGACTGAAGAACTGCCTGACAGGACCTTCTTCGATACATACCGGAAGAATCCATCTTTGCGTACATAGAGAGGGCCGAAGAGATGTGGACGGACAGTTATGACTGCCACCCATGCAGCAGGAGGCTAGCGATCAAGGTTTTCCAGCAGGCAATCCTACAGGGAGATCCTACAGGGATTGCCTGCTGGGGTCCAGAAGTGACTAAGAACAGTGGTAGCCCTGTCCACCAAACCATTGACAGAGTGGGTAGAACACCTCGTTCACCACTTCACCGTCTCAATGAAGAGAGGCGGTAAGACCAGGATGAAGATCACAAAGAACTGAAGAAACAACTTGTGAAGATGCAGATTAAGGAGCAAGTAGAGAAGTCACTGCTGCGGATGCAGATTAAGGAGCAAGTAGGGATGTCCCTGCTGCTTAAAAAAGCTAAAGACACCCAGGAACCCCTGAACATGATGCCCTTAGCAACCCAGTCGTCAACACTCCCTTCACGTCATTTATTTCATAATTATTATTACTTATAGGAGACAACTTCTGTCTTGTAAATTGACATTTGAATGAATGATCAATGATTTGTAAAAACGCTTACATTTTATCCAAGTTTACATTGGTTGGTGCCCCCCCCCCCCCCCCATATATAAATGATTTCTTATGTAATTGAAAATATAGATTAAATAGACACTTCACTTTTGAAGAAATTCACACATAAAGACAACAGCTTTAAAAGGTTTTGTTGATGTTGTATCGTGATATGTATCGTGCTCAGTGGTCTGGACCATAAATACGATTGCCACCTTATACCTTTATGCCTATTTTTAGACAGTGAATGGTGCTGCATTTGTGGATGTGTGGCTCTGTAAAATAGGTAAATATGTATAGTGATGGCCCAACATGGATTCATATCTTACTACTGTATAATAGCAGGCCTGTCGGACAAGTTACTCCCCCACACGTGGTCAAGTGCGCATGTGCCAAGCAGCCCGCAGCTCACACACACACACACACACACACACACACACACACACACACACACACACACACACACACACACACACACACACAGCACGCACACACACACACACACACACACACACACACACACACACACACACACACACACACAGCACGCACACCGCACGCAGACACACACACAGCACGCAAACCGCACGCACACCGCACGCAGACACACACCACACACACACACACCGGCTGCCCTCATGTTCGCGCGGGAGCTCCGGACACCGGTGGACTTGGTGTTCGGGTCCCCACCCGAGCCTGACATTGCTGGGGGTGCAGCTATGGACTATTTCCGTAGGCTGATGGATGGCGTGCTGGGGGTCCATGACTACATCCGCCAGGCTCAGGCTGCCTCGGGGTTGAGGCAGAAGAGGGGCTATGACACGCTGTTGTGGACGAGCATTCACACCCAGGGATAGGGTGTGGGTGTACTGCCCCGTCAGAAAGAAGGGGGTCTGCCCTAAACTGGGGAGCCACTGGCAGGGGCCTGGGGAGATCCTCGACAGAGTGTCCGAGGTGGTGTACCGCCTGCTGATGCCTGGGCCAGGCACCCGGGGGCGTGTGGTGGTGCTGCACCGGGACGGACTCTCGCCGTACCGCCCCCTCGCCCCAGTTGTTGCTGGGGAGGGAGGCGGAACTCCCCGCGGTTCCCCGGGCGGCTCCCCTGACGGGGCCGTTGGCCCTGCAGTTGCCACTCCTGGGGGATCCAGCTGCCTAACCGGCGGCGCTGGGCCCCTGAACACTTGAAGGACTATGTGTCGGGTGATGGGGTCGTCGGGGACGACTGACCCCTCAGGTGGGAGCTGTGTGGCGACCACTGGCGTGGACGCCTCTTCCGGGTTTGTGCAGGGGATCCTGGGAACTCGTTGGTTGCCTGTTGTATAAAGGCCCTTCTGAGTCCTTTGTATTTGTTAGGATAAGTGGGGTTAATGGGTTGGGGTTGTTTTGTATTGTTGGTTTGTAGTTGTGTGTTATTCTGTTACCAAGTTGTGTTCATCGTTGTCGCCACTGTCATGGAGAGTGTCATGATTCTTTGTTGGGTGCGCTGTGTTCTATGGATAATGTTGGTCTTCAATAAAGGTAGTCTGTGTCGAGCGGTGTATGGGGCGCAGAACTATGGTTAACTTACTCTGTGTACTTCTTGGCCGCCGCTTCAATATCATATTATTAAGTTTAGTTACAAACAAATCCGAGTTTAGCTGGAGCAAAGTCAAATACTACACAAAAGGGCAGAATAGGACTTAGGCTGCTGGTTATTCTGTGTTTTTGTCCACCATGTGTCTCTTTGTCGTGCCTCTGACACCTCTCACCTGTACATCCTGCCTTCGTCTGTTTCCCGCCTTTTTCCTGCTCATCTGTTCACCTGCTCACCTCAGCCTATTTATACCCTGTATTGTTGGTGCCCCCTTGTCAGATTGTTGCATGCTGTTTCTTAGCTCGCCTAGTTAGTTCTCTCTGTCCTGTCTGCCTGTCTCCCTACTTGTCTGCCTGCTTTTGGATTTAACCACAGTTTTGACCTTTTACCGTCCTCTGGACTACACTCCTAACGGTGCCCTGGCTCTTCTTACTTTGTTTGGTTTCTGTTCTTGTTTTTGTCAACAGACACATTTTGTGTTCTTGCATTTCCTCCTGAGAAACAGGGGTCGATTTTTGTTATTGTTTGAGCTGAAAGCCTTGCTCTGCTTCAATGTATCTTTGGAACTTTACTTTGCTTTTGGGTCAGATATCACACACACCTGACATTCATGTATGATGCCTACTTACACCCAACCTAACACCAAGGTTCAATCCTGCATGAAACCCATGTGGGCCATTTGCATGGGGCCATTATCGAACCTATGGATATACCCATACAAGGCCTGTTTTTATGTTATGTTTAACATTAATAAATAAAATGTCCATAACAAAACAACAAATTAGAATAAACAGATTAATCTTCAATAATTTAAATCAATGTGTTTAAACTTCAAGGATGAAGAGGTTATTGTGTTGGATCCTGGTTGCATATAGACAGTGTCATTCATGAAATTTTATTTAGAAGGAAAAAAAAAAAGTTTGTCAGTTCACTTTAGATAATTCCTCTTTTCATACTTCATTTGACTACTTCGTTTCGCTTCATCATTTATTACTCTAATAGACCACAGACAAAAGACCATTTCAAACCAGCTTTTAGCAATAACCCATTGTTCTCATTGGCCAGACACATCAGGAAAGAGACCAGATTGAAGAACATTTGTTTTTGTGGAAGTTGGATATTAATATTATTCTTACTTTGTTTGGTTTTTGTTCCTGTTTTTGTCAACAGCAACATTTTGTGTTCTTGCATTTCCTCCTGAGAAACAGGGGTCGATTTTTGTTGTTTGATCTGAAGCCATGCTCTGCTTTAAATACATCTTTGGAACTTTACTCTGCTTTTAGGTTCAGATTTCACACACACCTGACATTTATGTATGATGCCTACTTAGACCCAACTTAACACCCAGTTCAATCCTGCATGAAACCCATGTGGGCCATTGACATGGGGCCATTATCGAACCCGTGGATATTTCCATACAATGCCTGTTTTTATGTTATGTTTAACATTAATAAATAAAATGTCCATAACAAAACAACAAATTAGAATAAACAGATTAATCAGTAATTTAAATTAATGTGTTTAAACTTCAAGGATGATGATGTGATTGGGTTGAATCCTGGTTGCATATAGACAGTGTCATTTAGGGTATTTTATTTAGAAAAAAAAGATAGTGTCAGTACCCTTTATACAATTCCCCTTTTCTTACATCATTTGACTACTTCCTTTTCCTTCATCCTTGTTAACCTAATAGGTCACAAACAAAAGACCATTTCCAACCAGCTTTGATCAACAACACATTATTTTTGATTCGCCAGACGCATCAGGAAAGAGACCAGATTGAGGAACATTTGCTTTTGTGGAATTTGGATATTATTATTTTTTAATAATAGAATTATGTACAGTAAGTATTGAACTTAATTGAACCCACTTCTTTCACTACAATACAGCTAAAACTCAAGTACATCATCTTTCTGCAAAAAGGAAAGTAACATATTACCATTTCAAGCATGTGTTTATTGTTGCCTTTTATGTTAGTTTGTTAGGAAAATGCTTTTTATTTTCATCATCATAATCATCATTAAAAGAAACCGTTGGAGAGGAGAGAGCAAACCAGTTAACGATTATACAGGAGCTATTTTTTCTGAAATTAAATCAAAATCATAGAAAGTAGAATTTTGTTGTTCTCTAACCGTACGTTCACACCAAAAGCTGTAAAAGATGCAAAATCGCCGATTAGCACACAACGCATCGCTGTCAAAAATATTTACAGCTCATATCGTTCATATCGCTCTCTTCTTCCCTACTACACGCTCGTAGTTGAGGCAAGTGCTGCTGCTGATGCCGAGCCACAAAAACACAAGTTTGGTCAATAGAAAAAGAATAAGGATAAATACATGAAACACTGAATAACTAATTAAAGAAGCGATTGCTTACATGCTAGATTATAGCCTATTTGATTGCTATCATATGTCTAATTGTGTGTGTGTGTGTGCAGGGCCGCTGACAGGTTTGGCTGGGCCCGGGACAAAATTCTCTCAATGCCCCCCCCCCCCCCCCCCCCCAAAAAAAAAAACCACACACACCTCTACTTTCTCAGACCCTACCCTACCCTTAAATGACGGAAATTCAAAAAAATACTCATTACTCAACAAACAATTTATTTGAACATTTTAACATTAACTTTGTGTGTAACTATTTAGGTGCGAAATGCCATGCGCCAGACTTTTGTGGTGGTAAAGTCATCAATGAGGTCATTGAAGTCCAGCTTCTTTGCAAGCTTGTGGTCTATGGGGGTCCAGTTATGGGCCCCCCCCATTCCAGGGCCAGTCCAGGGCCCGGGACAACGTACCCGTTTGTCCCCCCCTGTCGGCGGGCCTGTGTGTGTGTGTGTGTGTGTGTGTGTGTGTGTGTGTGTGTGTGTGTGTGTGTGTGTGTGTGTGTGTGTGTGTGTGTGTGTGTGTGTGTGTGTGTGTGTGTGTGTGTGTGTGTGTGTAGTATTGTTTATTACGAAAAAGATCCGCTTAACGGGAGCATTTGTGCCAGGCAGACACACGACAGACTGACAAATTAGAAATAGATTTTCGTGCGGCATCTCCCTGCTTCTGAAATGCACGAACATCTCCGCCCAGCGCTCGTTCGCTGGTTTCCATCAGCATTCCTCTGTGCGACCATCCCTGTTTCATACATTGTTGGAATCATATGCTGGATGCTTTATTCTTTCTGTGTTTTTGAGTTACTGATCGGGCTATAATAAGACCACGTTGGCTATGTAATCGCGGACAAAAGGGGAGGTTTCACAGTGGTTGGTGGAAACCGGGACATTTGAGCTCGGTTAGATCGGTAGAATGGAGAGAAAATGATTTGAATTTCCGCTATAAACAAGCGTTCCCGCTGTGAAATGAGCATTCTAGCGCTCAAATTATGTTCTAAATATATATTGTCGCGAGAAGGACAAGACGGGAGCCCAGGTTGAACAATTATGCAGTTCCGTGCCCCACACACCGCACGACTACGGACTGCCTTTATTAACAACCACGAACATAACAGAAACACGGGACACCTGACCAACACACACAACACTCTCACTAATGGTCCCGATCACACTACACATCACACAACAATGGAACACACAATTAACACACAACCAATAAAGACCCCAAACCCGTTAACCCCACTTAACCTAACAGAATAAATTAACA
Source organism: Pollachius pollachius (assembly GCF_949987615.1). NCBI lineage: Eukaryota > Metazoa > Chordata > Actinopteri > Gadiformes > Gadidae > Pollachius > Pollachius pollachius. The sequence continues at coordinate 16,122,707 of NC_136946.1, read as the reverse complement.
AAACCCCTTTTGTCAACTGACAACCCCAATTCCCAGAATCCCCACGGCTCCGGAACATGGCGCCCACACCCGTGGTCGCCACAATATATATATATATATTCTATATAATAAGCAGGGTGCGATTTGCCGGTGGGGATGGTGGGGATTATCCCCCCCTCTGGTTTACACGTCCTACCCTCTGCTGAATTATTTTTATCCTCGGTGGGGATAAAAATTATCCCCCCCACCCAAAGTATTTTCACCATTACATCGTAATAATTAACAACCAAAATACACAGGGTCCGTCTTCATTTTGAAACATTTTAAAGTGTTTCTCAAAATTATCCCCCCCTCTGGTTTTTTCACAAATCGCACCCTGATAATAAGAGTCATGTTGGCTATATAATCGCGGACAAAAGGGGACATTTCATAGTGGTTGGTGGAAACCTGGACATTTTAGCAACCCAACTTCTTTGGCCACAACGTCCCACGCCTTTGCCTTTTTATTCCTGTCCCTGTAAATGAACATGCTTGCGTCGTTCAATATACGACGGCCTGCAACAGCAGCAATTATTCTTTCGCGCACCATGATGAAGGAACAAAATTGTTTGTTAGGAAATAGGAACTTTCTCATGTATGTTTCTTAGGACTAACGACGGCGAGAGACATCTACATTCCGATTGGCTGGCGGTCATTTACAGCCGAAACGATACTAGCTCATTTGCATAGAGTTGAGCTGTTTTTCAACCCTCATTTACAGCTTTACAGCTTTAAAGCTATCACTCAAACGTTTTATCGCTCCTATCGCTTTATTGCACATGTCTAATAGAAAGTGAATGGGTGTTTATCGCTCGAAACGCTTTATAGCTTTTGGTGTGAACGTACAGTAAAAGCTTGGTTGTGCAACACGTCATGTTTTGGAATTGTGCCAATATTAATTCCATGCTTGGATTGTTCTCAGCCTCACCTGAAAGTCCCTTGGGATAAATTAGGTAATCTTACTGCCTGAATAAATATATCAAGTAGGCATGCTAGCTGACTAAATATGTATGTAGAAGGTAAAGAAGGCCTATTAACTTATGCTTTCTCGATTTGTCCTCCGATGTGGTTAAGTGCTCTGGTTCAGGATACCCTGTATGCAAAGCAGCGAGCTGAATCAATGGGACACAAGGCATTATTACTCAGAGAAATCTTATTTTATTCAGATGCCTTCAGCATATTTACAGTTTGTTCAAGGGGCAGACCACGACCCGGAAGTGAAAAGTCTATCCAAGTTATCTGTTATCTTCAAGGATAAAAGATAAGAGTGAAGCAAAACAGACACGTACTCAGAAAAGCGGCACAGATTGTTAATAGTGAGAATGATACTTAGATGACATAAAATAACACAACTCCAACAGAGAAAGACATCTTTCGTAATGACAAGACATCTGAGTGACATACATGCAGAATGTCGGTTACAGAAGTAGAGAATGTTCTACTCGGAAAGGTATTACACGGGTCTTCTCAATGCCGTGGAACGCTCCGTTCACTCCCATGGGCCCTTCACAACTTCCGGCTGTGAATTATATTTGATAATTCACCGTTGCTAAGTGTATTTGACCGCTGCCAAGGAGAATAAAGGACTTTTTACCTCTAATGATGTCTTTGGTATCACTCCTCAAGTAGTCCGGTAACTTGTCAACCCCAGCGTACTCGGTTGCTAAGCGACGTCAACGTCTTTGGCAGACTATTTCTCTGCTGATCAACACTACAGATTCTGGTAACAAATTGTAAAAAGACACACGGTGTGCACTGTGTTATTTTTTCATTTTGGCAAGTGGCCGTGTAATAAGTAAGGGACAATGTATAGAACGTCACCGGTCATTATCGAAAATAAGCCCCTTCAGGGCGAAGCAAGACACCTCCGCGTCGGTGTCCGGTTTGCCCTGTCGGCACTAACTATAACAATAACTGGGACTAAATGTAAGCAACCCGACAGGAGCAACAGGTACATCACCTCCTCATGTTCAAATTGGTTTAAGGCCAGCAATGCTTAGCCTGAAATAAAAAGGGTTTCTCCTTCATGAGGATGCTATGCTTCAATTCCAGTGTTTTGATAGCAGATTGTAATGGCCGCTGTCTGTGTATCTTTGTGTGTCTGTTTGACATGTTGTTTGTCTTTTAGGTTTGGCGGATTTAACCTGAGGGATTCCTCGACGGAAATAAATGAACGAACAAAACCAAAGATCCACTTGCTAGGACTGGAGATCCATTGTATTGGAAATTACCAACATCAACAAACTGCTTTGTGTGTTGGAATGAAAACGAAAATTGCGATGCCGTTAAGGGGAATCAGTTTTTGTTCATTTGGAATATTATATCTATTTTTAAACAGTTTTGTTTTTCCAACAGCTAGTTATGCGCTGAAGGACTGCACGGTCACACAGAACACACAGGTCATCTGTCGGAAGAACAGTTTTAAAGTATTTCCAAAGGACATTCCAGCAAGAGTCACAAGTATAGACCTGTCTGGAAACAACATTTCTACACTAAATAAAACAGATTTGGAAAATGTACCAAATCTGTTGTGCTTGGAAATGACAAGCAACAGGATCTCCAAGATTGAATCTGCCACTTTTGTGGTTCAAATCTCTCTGAAGGTGTTAAAGTTAAACAACAATAGCCTTTCTAAGCTACAGGAGGGTATGTTTGATGGCTTAGTCAATCTCATAGAATTGTATCTGACTTACAATCAGATCCAAACAGTAGCACCGGCCTCTTTCAAGTCTATGAGCAAGCTTAGGATTTTGGACCTAGGCCATAACAAACTGTGTCACTTAACAAACTTCTTCTTACAACATACACCACATTTACAAAACCTGTACATTCCAGCAAACAAAATGTCCACTTTTCATTCATGGGAGCTGTCAAATAAGTCTACAGAACTCATTACACTTGATTTGTCTCAGAATGAGATTATGTACTTTAGGCTCACTGCAGGTATCTTTCCCAAACTCAAAACGTTGAACCTTAAGGATGGTATAAAGAATGGTATCGTCTGGGAGGTGAAAGACACATCGTACCTTAGCAGTGTGTTTAGACTAGATATCAGTGGGGTTCGCTCCTCGATACTGCAGGAAGTGCTAAAGACATTTAACTCCTCCTCCTCACTGAGGCATCTGCAGTTAAACCATATAAATAACAACTTGCAGGTTCTCATCAACGTTTCCTGCAAAATCCCAAAGCTGAGCTCTTTGGAAATCCGAAATAACGGCATCAAAGTTATAACATCAGACATGCTGCACTCGTGTACTTATCTGAAAATATTGGACTTGGGGATGAATGAGATAACTGAAATCTCTAACAATTCGTTTCAATCTCTTAGGCAGCTGAACACTTTAATCATAGAGTCTAACTGTCTCACATCGGTCCCTTATGCTGTAAGGAAAACTCAAATCACAAAACTGGATCTCAGCTGCAATAACATCAATGCTCTTGGCTGTGATGATTTTGCCAATATGACCCATCTCAGAGTTCTCTATCTATACAATAATCCTCTCTTGGCTCTCAAGGATTGTGTTTTCAAAGATTTGGTCAATTTAAATAAATTAATGTTGCAAAACAGCAGCATTGATAAATTAAACGGTGCCTTCAAAAAAAACACGCCAAATCTTAAAACTCTTTCTTTGTTAAACAATAAACTCACTGTTCTAGATCATGGAGAATTTAAAGCTCTTAATTCCCTCCAGACTTTGACATTAAAAGGGAATAAATTAGAACAACTTAATGATGGGACTTTTTTTGGACTGACCAGTCTTACAAATCTTAATCTTGAATCAAATAAAATAGCTGAAATTACAAGTGCTACTTTAGGTGATTTGAAAGCTTTAAAGACATTGAATTTGCAGAGCAATCAAATTAAATATGCATCGGTAGAGCCTATTCCGTTTCCACCATTTGCTGAGCTTTCACAGCTAGATACTTTGTTTATTTCAGCTCAAAGCAGACCTCATAAGTGGTCCAACTTCCCTCAAAACTTTCTGCAAGGCCTGAAAAATCTCTCAACACTCTATATGCAAAGTAACCATCTTAGATCCGTGCACCCACAAACCTTCAACTATACTCCTAATTTGAATGAGCTTCATTTGTCTAAAAATTTTTTTTTTTTAACAGACATTCCTGACAATTTGTTTTCCCCAATTCAAAAACTAAAAAGTCTTTACATTTCAATGACAAACCTGAGGTCTCTAGATTTTCTGCTCCATGCTAACCTCACAGAGCTGGAGTTGTTGCAGGTGGGGTATAATATCTTTTCTGTGATTAGAGAGCCAGTGATGCTGTCTCTGCCGGCACTAACTGACCTGGATATGCAGGGTAATGGCTTCACCTGTAACTGTGACAACGCGTGGTTCCTCCAATGGGTAATCACCAACAAGCAAACACAAGTGTTTAATGCATACAACTTTGAATGCAGCTACCCACCAAACCTTAAAGGTAGAAAACTGTTGCAGATTGACGTCCGTTCTTGTACAGTAGACACAGACTTCATCTGTTATATTTCAACGGCATGCGCGGTTATCATGACCTTAGCAGTCTCCTTCACCCACCATTTCCTGCAATGGCATCTGGTCTACGCGTACTACCTCATGCTGGCGTTCCTCTACAACTCGAAGAACAAGGACAAGCGTGTTCATGAGTACGACGCCTTCATCTCCTACAACGCAAACGACGAGGGCTGGGTGCTGGGGGAGCTGCTGCCCAAGCTGGAGGACGAGCAGGGCTGGAGACTGTGTCTGCACCACCGAGACTTCCAGCCAGGTGAGGAGCTCTACACTGAACATCCTCTGCACCTCCATTAGCATACATGCTAGCCTACACTTTTTCATATATCGTTCATGTCAGTGGATGTTATTAGATGATCATAAACAGGGTAGGAGATTTTTTCCTGACTCAGAATGAGCCTTCGTTTGGTGACTTCAATAAGCATAAATGGTCCGTGTACAGTAAAGGTAATGGGAGTCTGTGTTACGTTATGTAACAGAAAACAATACATCTTCATGTTGTTTATTACCGTTTCATAAGCAAAAATGTTTATTATGCTTGAGTAAATGAAACCACATCAACATAACTGATCAAATTTAAAATGGTATTCCAACATTGGAAGGACCAGGAATTGCATTGTGGTTAAATGGTCCATCGACTGGTCCTTAATTTCGAAGGCACAAAAAAAAGAAAACTCTAAGCACAAATGAACCCTAACCTAACCCTACCCATCCCTCCTTCCACCCTCTCTTACTCCAGTTCATCATCCTTAAATTCTTGCCTCTCTGCATCTCAGGTATCCATTGAAAAATATATATATTTTCAATCTTGGCTTTGAATCAATAAATCTTGGCTTTGAACTTTGTCTAATGCCCACTGATTATATCCGTCCTGTTCTACATGTCAAATACAATTAATGTAATGTGGCGCTGTACAGGGCGTTCAATTGCAAGTTTGAGCCTTTTCAACATGGTGTATTTGAACCAGGGGCGTAGCAATGAGTTTAACTTTGGGGGGGACACATATCGGAAACCAGGCAGATCTGTCAATGGTTTGAACAGAAATAGGTCATGAATTAACTACACTGCAAGATATTCAGAAATTTATTTTATTTTTATTTTTTTTATTTTTTTTTTTTATTTTTTTTTTTATTAAGATTTTCCAGGTCCATTCATTACAGTCAGAAACAATACATATATACTTCTCACTAAACCGTCCAAATATGTAAATAGTCCACAACACTCTACTTTAGACAAATGATGGTCGTATTGGTGTGATATAAGTTATCCATCTTTCCCATCTTTTCAAAAAAGTTCCCTGTTGCAGTCTCAAAGCAAAAGTAATCCTTTCCATCTTAAAAATATCATAGATAATGTCAATCCATTCCTCCACAGTAGGTTTTCCTGGTTTTAACCACCTTCTAGTAATAGCTTTTCTACTAGCAGCACTTAGGATCCGAAATAAATATTTGACATTTGAAGAAACATTTTCTGATGTTAAGGCACCCAAATATAAAGACTCAAATTTAAATTGAACGTCTGTCTGAAAAATGCTTTGCATAACTTTATAAACCTCCCGCCAAAATGGAATCAATGATGCACAGGACCAAAATATGTGGAAATGATTTGCTACGAGGCACCCACACTGTCGCCAGCATGCCGAAGAATTTGTGTAGTGCCTCTTTTGAGCTGGAGTGATGAAGAACCTTATAAGGTTTTTCCAGCAAAACTCTCGCCATACAGTTGAGCTGGAAGTTTTCCACTGTATCTCACATAGGTTCTCCCAATCTTCGTCCTTTAGAACAAGGTTTCCTTCATGTTCCCATTTTTGTTTTACATACAGTGAACTACATTTTGTTTGTTGTAACCCCTTGTAAAATCTTGAGATAAGTTTTTGGTTAGATCCAGTGGAATAAGCGTCTATAAACACTTTCAACAGAATATTATCCCACTTGTGTACACCCCTTCTGTATCTGGTCAATATAATGCCGGACCTGAAGGAATCTGTAAAAATCATCCTTATCCAAGCCAAACTGCCCCTTCAGATTTTGAAAACTATTCATGGTCCCCTTATGCAAAAATGTGCAATACGCTGTTAAACCTTGCGACCCCCATCTCTTAAATCTTGCGTCCCAATTTTTAGGCAAAAAATCTGGATCAAATGCGCACCATCTCAAGACCTTAACCGCCTCCTTCAGGTTATTTTGCGCTATTACCTTGTTCCACATCTTTAGTGACAAACATATCCATGGGTTTCCCAATTCCTTTAAATTATTCAATAAGCGCTTATCCCCAATTGCAGCCTGGATTGGAAATTCATCCGATATAGCACTTTCAATCTCCTTCCACCTAGCGCAGTATTCCGGGTTGCACCAACATATTAATGGCCGCAATTGAGCAGCAGTATAGTAATCTTTTAAGCATGGGAGAGCAACCCCGCCCTTGTTTTTTGCCAATTGTAAAGTCTGGTATCTAATTCTTGGCCTTCGTCCCTGCCAAATGAACCTCGAAATATGCTTGTCCCACTCCTGAAATTGTTGGTCCGATATATCCAGTGGAAGGGACTGAAAGAGATAGAGCAATCTCGGCAAAATAACCATTTTGACTGATTCCACGCGTGGTCCGAAATTAAGAAAGGGTATAAGGTCCCATCTCCTTATGTCTTCCCTAATCTTTTTGTTCAGGGGGAGGTAGTTAAGTGAGAACAATTTTGTCAAATCTATTGGAATGTTTACCCCCAAGTATCTAATTGAAACCGAATCCCATTTCAAATTGTACTTATTTTTCACATTTACAGAGGGGTTGTAATTGAAACCGAGAATTTGTGTTTTTGGAACATTCAGCTTATATCCAGAGAAGATACATCATCAGCGTATAACGAAATAATTTGTTCTCCCCCATTCATATCGATTCCTTTAATATTGTCGTCCTGACTGATCCACTGGCTCAGGGGCTCGATAAAGATTGCAAACAGGAGGGGGCTAATTGGGCAGCCCTGTCTTGTTCCTCGTTCTAATGAAAAGGGGCTAGAGACAGCCCCATTTATTTTAATTCTCGCCCTTGGGCCATCATAGAGAGCTCGTATTGTTTTAATAAAGGTGCTATGAAATCCAAATTTGTCCAGAACTCTATACAAAAAAGACCAATTTACACAATCAAAAGCTTTTTCTGCATCTAGCCCCACTAATACTGCTTCTAAATTATATTCTGTTATACGGTTAATTACATGTAGTGTCCTTCTGATACTATCTTGAGTTTGTCTTTCACAAATAAAACCTGTCTGGTCAAGGCTAATAATTTGTGGTAATAATCCCTCTATTCGTTTGGTTAGTATATGGGTAAAAATTTTATAATCCTGGTTTAACACGCTTACTGGTCTATAATTACCACATTCAGACTTATCTTTCCCCTCCTTCGGAATCAGGGATATAACTGCCTCCCTCCAAGAGGGGGGTATACTGTTCTCTTTAAGAACCCAGTTAAAGGTGGACTGCAACACAGGGAGCAAAGAACCCTCCATGGCTCTGTACCATTCGGAAGGGAACCCGTCCGGACCTGGAGCCTTATTTGGTTTAAGGTGTGATATGGCTGAACAAATTTCTTTCTCTGTTATTTTAGCTGCAAGGTTCCTACTTTGTTCACCATTCAATTTAGGCAGATTAATCTTCTGAAAGAAATCTTCCATCTTCTCTCCATCAATTTGAGGTTGGGAGTATAGTTTTTTATAATATTTTTCAAAACAATCTTGTATTTCTTTTAATTTGTAATGCATAGAATTAGTGATAGGATTTTTTATTTTATGAATTGAATTCTCTGCTTGTTGTTTTTTCAGCCTATAAGCTAATAATTTACTGGCTTTTCCGCCCCCTTCATAATATTTCTGTTTTGTAAAAATTAACTTTTTTTGTATATTTTTTGTATAGATCTCATCTATTTCGTTCTTTTTCTTCCTAAGTAGCTCTCTAATTTTCTGATCATTTGTATCTTTATGATTTTGTTCTAATTGTTTTAATTCCGCCTCCAACTGAACTAACTCTTTCTGCCTTACTCTCTTTATGTGAGCGCTGTAGCCAATTATTTTCCCCCGAAGCACAGCTTTACATGCATCCCATAATATTGGAGGGGAAACTTCACCATTATCGTTCTGTTCCAAGTATTCAGCAAAATCCTTCTTGATTTGTTCCTTCATCTGATTCAGTACACAAGTGTTCAATCTCCATAAGGTGTCCCTCCGATACTGTTCAAGATTAAATTTTAAATAAATGGGGCTATGGTCTGAAAGGTCCATTCTCCCCACGTCGCAGCCACCAACCCTGTATAGATCCTTAGCAAAAGTAAGAAAATAATCAATCCTTGAATATGCCAAGTGTGGATTTGAAAAAAAAGTGTAGTCTCTCTTTGAAGGATTCAATTCTCTCCAGATATCAATTAACCCGATTTCTTTCAAAGCCATATTGATTTTTTTGTTTATCAATTTGGGCTGGGCTGTATGTGTATTCGAGGAGTCCAGTTTGGGATTTAGTCTAATGTTGAGATCCCCCCCGCAGATTAGAACCCCATGTGTCTCCGCTGTTATCAAATCAAATATCAGTTTAAAAAACTTCCAGTCAGAGTTAGGAGGAGCGTAAATGTTTAATAGAGTGACCAATGAGCCCCCCAAATTTCCCCTCACGAAAATAAATCTTCCCTCTGTATCCTTTTTCTCAAAAATGGGTTCGAAACTAGTATTATTGGAAAACAATATCGCCACCCCCCTTCTATGCCCAGCCTTATATGATGATGAGTACTGATGCTTGAAGCCCAAGCGTTTTAATTTAGCATGTTCTGTATCCGAAAGATGTGTTTCCTGTAAAAACGCCACCTCAACTCTCTCTCTTTTTAGTTTAGTTAAAATCTTACTCCTCTTAATGGGATTGACAAGGCCATTCACATTATAAGTTGCTATTTTAACTGATTGCATTCAATGTACAATAAGGGTAAAAAAGATAAATGAAATAAACCGAAAGCACACCACCATAAGTGTCCATATGTGACAAAAAGAATCACAGGTTATACCCCACAGGCTGCAAAGAACAGCAGCGAAAAACGGCAGCAAAAACTGCCACAACACACAGAACACAATAAGAACAATAAAGACAGAAAATAAGACTTCCAACTGTGGGGTCTTAATATTGACCCTGATGAAGCCCTGATGGTAAGAGGGCTCTGAGGTAAAGCCTCCCCCCTATCAGGTGGGAGAGGGCCTTCATGCATGGTGTCTCTGTTCCGGCAACATAAAGAAAAATCCCCCCGACGTTTACGTTATAATCGTAGTTGTTTAGCCCGTACAATGCGTCTTTAATAAGCAGGACGTGTTAACAGTCCTAATTCCTCCCTCTGCTGGGAGTCTTCGGAGAAAAAGAAGAAAGAGAATATCGATTCACCAGACTCACCCGATATATTCTAGTATATAGACTCTCAGTTTTCAGTTAACTTAGTCAGACTAGACTCTCAGTTTTCAGTTAACTTAGTCACCCGAGTCCTGGCGTCTAAAAGCCTGTAGCTTTTCCCTAAAGTCCAAAGCCTTGCCAGCTCTGTCCCGATTCCCTGGTCTCTTAACGGTGCGCCACGTGAACCGCTGGATCCGCTCCAAAAGCGAGTTCGGGTGTTTAATTGCCGACACCGGGAGCCCCCTCTTCGCCATATCCTCCGTCGCCTCCTCCGCCGAGCCGTACATCACAACTCCCTCCTGGTAGAAGACCCTGAACCTGGCGGGAAACGGCGTCTGGAATCGGATTTTCTTCTCCTTCAGTACCGCTTTTGCTTCGGCATATTCCCTTCGCTTTTTCAATACATCAGGCGCGTAGTCGTGATCCAGATTGACTCTTTTTCCGAGGTGTTGAAATCCTCGCTTTTGCCAGGCCGTTCTCAGCAGCTCGTCTTTCATCCTGTAGCTCGCCATCTTTACAACGATGGACCTCGGCGGGGCTTCCCCGGGCGGCTTCGGCATCAAGGAGCGGTGAGCTCTTTCCACTCGTAGTTCAAGTTCAGCCGGCAGCTCCAGTCCCTCCCGCAGCAAGCGCTCCACATACACCGCCATCGAAGGGGAATTTTCCTCCGCTCCCTCTTTAACGCCGTGGATTCTGATGTTTTCTCTTCTGGAGCGGCTCTCTAAATCAGTCAGCTTAGCGTCCAGGTGTATCTGAAGGTGTAGCAGCTCCTGCACGGTATCCTCCGCCACTTGTAACCGTGTTTCAGTCGCAACAATCCGTCTCTCCGCTTCTTCGATCCTAGTATTGGTTTTGTTAATTTCTTCCCGAATTTCTTTCAGCTGCTGATTGTTGTCTTTTCTGAACTCTCTCAGCTCTTTGAGTATGAGGCCAAGATCTCCGGTCTCTCTTCGATCCACTTCGAGGCGTGTATGCGTGCCATCATCGTCCTCCATTACGCTGCTAGGCGAGGAAGTTTGGCTAGCTCCGTCGCCGTCGAGTATCTCCGCCTGCATTGACTTTTTATTTTTCCCTTTAGGCATTCTCAAGACCCACTAACTTAAATCAAATTATAAACTATTTTTCTTTCAATATTCGGGTTGAAGTGGGTTACTTTGACTTCAATTGTCGGGAGCACGTTCTCTAAGCTGCCATCGCCTGGCTCGTCAAACCGGAAGTCTCAGAAATATATTTTATTTTAATAAAAATAAACATTTGTAAATGTAAAGGAAAACACATATTGAATGGCAGTAATGAACTGATTAATATCAAATCAATTCTTTAATTGCATGTCCAATCATCCAGTTTTGTAGAATAAGAAGCGGTGACAAGACGTCTTGTTGCGCTTTCAAAATAAAATTAAATATTTTTCTCCTCGCGGTATAATTTTTGGGTGGGACAAATGCGCCTGTCTCCATTATTGGAAGGGACACGTCCCCTCCTTCCTCCCCGGTTCCTACGCCCTTGATTTTAACTACTTTTATTCATTGCAAGGCTGCTATTGCTGTATCTTTTATAATTGGTATAGTTCCTTACAGGAGCAGTTTCAAAATAAAGATAATCATGTAGTCACATAGTGACGAGTCACAATACAGAGAATCCTTGTATGTTTTGTTTGTATTAACAGAAACAGTTTCTGCATTAGCTTAGTTTGTTAGTAGGTTTAATATTTTGTGCATCAATCTTTTTTGTCTGTCTCTTAAACTTGTGACCTATACATAGATAATTAGGCAAGAACGTACAAACATGCAATATAAAACTAGAAAGCTATACGCAATGGTACGTTGCAAAATAAGACTAGATAATATTCTGTAAATCAAAAATAAATCTTTGATATACAGAATATCATGAATTGTATAGATAAATAATATAAATAGCACATTTTGCCTTATTAACATGAAAAACAATAATGTAGGTACATCTTTACCTCAATGTTAATGCAAGAACATGTCAAAGAGTTTAGTATTAAGCAGAGATGTGGACTCGAGTCACATGACTTGGACTCGAGTCATGATTTTGATGGCTTCAGACTCCACTTGACAAAATTACGCATAACTTGCGACTCGACTTAGACTTGACTGCTATTGACTTGATACTTGACTCGGACTTAGCCGCTTTGACTTGTAATGACTCGACATGTCTCGAGTCAAAAACATTTATTGTTTTAGATATCTAACCTATTTTCCGCCTAGAGGGCTAGACACCCAAGACGCATTCACTTCCGTGAAGATGAAAAAAAAACAGCGAGCGAAGACAAATCTACACTTCAATAATATCAAAACAAAATTTCGATATCGTTTATACTTCATTCAGAATAACAGTTTTAGTTTCATATCAGCTGCGTTTTGAGTTGGTCCCATTGAAGCCGTCTGGCCAGCCTCTGACATTTAAGACATCGTAACTAAATCATTGTTCAGCCATTTACCTTCGTTAAAAAAATATAACAAATCTACACACTCGTATCTTCAATAATATCTAAACTGAATTTTGATATCATTTATGCTTTCTTCAGAATCACAGTTAAAGTTTCATATTGGCTTCGTTTCAGTTGGTCTCATTGATTTACGTTGATGCTGGAGGTGAGGACGTTCAGCAGTGTTGCCAGATTGGGCGGTTTTCCCACCTTTTGGGCTACTTTTAAAAACATACGATTTCAGCGCATGCGCATATCATAACACATTTGAAGACAGAGACAATGAACATATTTTAACTGTGTCGATAAGAAATTACTGTACATTAGAGTGATATGTTGAATTAATGATCAATAGCCTAATAATGACATTATTAAGTAAAAAAAACATGATGACTTGTTCAAGACTTGAAAAAGTTTGGGCCTTGGACTTGCACTCGACTTGGCTTTGGTGTGACTTTGACTTGGACTCGACTTGCCTTTCCTTGTCTTGACTTGGGTCTCGACTCGGACTTGACTGCTAAGACTTGGGACTTGCCAAAACAGTGACTTTGTCCCATCTCTGGTATTAAGACTATAAAAAAATGTCAAAGAAATACTTATAATATCAAATAAATGGAAACGGCTGTTTTGCACAACAGTTGATGTTGTGTTTGAGACTCACCATGGAATGGCGTCAAACAGAGGCGACCGCATGAGGGGCACAACTGACAAGCTAAAACGCAGAGGAAGGGCCACACAAATGAAACAGACAGGAATATTCTCAGAGATGCAAAATCACTTAAAACTCCCTCATAACATGAATGCAATCTGGTTTTATTATATCTGCTTACATAAACTAATATTTTATCATTTTTAATCAGTATTGTTGGCCTAAGAAGTAAAGTGTGAAAAAGAGCAGTTGTACATCTGCGTTAGCATGTAAGCTACTGAATAGCTCAAAGCTGGCTAGCGTTGACTGACTCACTAATCTCACTATTCAGTCTTTTTATTTATATTGTACGTCTCATGACAAACAGAACTCAGAACGGTGCGTTTCCCTTTCTTTCGATTAATTTGTTTCATCCAATCATGTTTCTTGAGGTGGGGATCTGTAGGCTAGTAGCTGACCAACACAAACTCGGTAGAATATCATAACCATAACGTAAGAGGAAGCATGTCGTAACTCACCCATCACAGTTGTTGGTTTCTGGCCCAGGCTCTGTGCCGTCTCACCCAAGAAGCTCTGCTATAACAGTCAGATTGCTGGACCTGAGATGACTGACTAGCCAAATGGTCTTAGGCAACTAAGATCAGTTTGGCTAGTGAGAGAGTGGACCAAGAGAAAGTACAGAGAAGGGTACTTCAAATATTATTCTAATGTATTTTTACTGACCGATGCTTTTCAGGTAAACCCATCATGGAAAACATTACAGACGCCATCTATGGCAGCCGGAAGACCATCTGTGTGGTCAGTCGCGATTACCTGGAGAGTGAATGGTGCTCCAGAGAGATCCAGGTTGCCAGGTAAGATCCCAGAGTTTACGTGCATCACCAGAATATGGTCGTTAATTAAATCAGGTTCACGTGTGTACTTGTGGTCATATTGTACGACCCTCATACATCTTCCCTCAAACTGTAAAGTGCAACGGACCAAAGCCTAAATTACACGTTTGTGTCGGCACATCTTGCAGACGTGCTATAACGCACTAACGACCGAGCCAGAAGTTTGCAACCAGCAAACCCAGTTGGTGTATATAACCTTCTTAATTAATAGCTGCTATAGGTAAGAATCAAGTGCTTTTATTTTGGTGTAATTAGTTAGGAATGCGCAGCTATTACTGAGTGAAATGAAATGTTGTTTTGCGTCCACCACACAAGCCTCTGCGTGGCCCAATCTAGATTTTAGGCCACTCCCGTCACTTATTTCTGACCAATCAGGGTATCTTTGCCCTGACTGGCCTGAAAGTAGGGTGAAAGGAAGTAGAGTCTTGCTTCAAAATCTTGTTTTTTCCTCTCTCTTCCTCTTAACAACCCTCAAAGCATATTTACACCAACTTTAAGGCCTGTAGAACCCGTAGGGAATCTGTCACTCTATAAGACAAGCAGTCCGGTTCAACAGTGGAAACATGCCCCCAGCTACATCACTCACCTCCATTAAATCAAAGACATAAGGGTCCAGGGAACATGTATAACTAAGACATGAGAATGTTAAGGGTGTTATGTTAACCAATATCATATGGGCAACTGGGCGTGTACAAACATTTTAAAGGGAAAAGATGGTATGGCAATAAGACAGTGCATAAGGATTGGACAAGTGACCAAAACATTAATGCTGTAACTTATTTTCTCGCAATGTGTCTCAGTGACTGCCCATGGTGCATGAGGTGTCTGTGGAAAGAATCCTGCATTAACCCTGTTTGAGCAGGTCACCCAATTATCCCCCACACGTGTGTAATGAAAAAGAACCACACTTTAGGGGGCTGATTAAAACACCACATCACCACCTGGTTATTTCTAATAACTGACTTGCTGATAAACGATTGGCTACATCAATGCATGGACAATATAGAAAGTTGAAAATGTGTAAAAAAACATAACCAAGTAAAGTACTTGAGTATAGTCAGAAAGTATTTCTACTCAAGGACAAATACAACCATGTAGATAGGTCTGGTTTGTGTGCTGCTGGGTGGGGGTGGGTGCCCAGGGGTACAAGGAAGTCTTCATATGGTCATGACCCAGGCCAACCTTCACCTAAAGGTTAAAGAGCTCACATATATTAAAAAACAACTCTCCCTGTTCCATTACCCCAGCTTCCGTCTGTTTGACGAGCAGAAGGACGTGCTGATCCTGCTGTTCCTGGAGGACATTCCCATGCAGCAGCTTTCTCCATACTACCGCATGAGGAGGCTCCTGAAGAGACAAACCTACCTGAGCTGGGCGCGAGCAGACGCACACCCAAACCTGTTCTGGGAGAAGCTCCGGCAGGCCCTGGAGACCCAGGAGCACCCAATGGGTGAGCATATACGGCTCACCGTGGAGGACGGACCCCCTGGAGAGAGACCAGACCAGTAAAAGGCTTAGAAATGCTGGGGGGATTATACTAGAGACATCCGAGGTCTGTATTTGGTGGGAAAGGGAAACATTTCCCCTTGCAAGCTTTGTTCATTTTTGTGTATTGTAAAACACATTCTTAATCTGGTTAATGGGTACATCTGGTGAGGATTTATATTTGAGGGTCAAGCAGCGAAGCTGCGAGACAACCTATTGTTTTCGTACATTTTCCTATTATTATCCTTCAATGGTAGTCTATGGCAGCCCATAGAACTTCATTGTGAAAAGATGTGAAATTTAGCACACTTATCCCTGACAGTCCCATTATCCTATGACCCAAATTTGTGGTCGCTATCTAATGATCTCTAGCGCCACCAACAGGTCACAGTTGAATATGCATTCATGTTTATAACTTTTTACCCATTCGTCCAATTTTCACAATCATTGGATTCCTTGGGCCAAGCCGAGTTCAACGCACCCTATATCGTCGTTTTGCGCCATGATGGATTTTCCGCCATCTTGGTTTATGTCAAAAACCTTGAAATGTTTTCCAATCTTCTTTAAACTTGGCACACATGATGTTCAGGCCATGCTTGACAAAAAACATTGAATGGACTTTTCAAATTCAAAACCGTTTGGCCGCTACAGCCAATCAAATTCGACCGCGAAGACGCCAAACAGGAAGTAAGCCAATTTCTCAGCAGCCCTTTGACACATCATAACCAAACTTTTCACATAGACCCATGATGTCATCATGGGGACACTCATTAAATTCGGTGACCTTTGACCTCTAGGGGGCGCTGTAATTAATGAAGATGTGTTTTAACTCCTCTCTCTTCACATGAGTATATTTCAAACCTATTTTCAATGTCTGGTGATACTGTCAGACCTCCCCACATATCTAATGAATTATTTCCCATGGCAACATCAGAATTTGCCCGCCATGTGGAAAGTTGTCAAAATCAATAGTAAATATCCACAAGACCAAAATTACGTCCAATCATCATGAAACTTGCCATATATGACCTTCAGCTTTTTCAAATTCAAGCCAATGACAGCCAATTAAAGTTGACCGCAAAGCCGCCAAACAGGAAGTAAGCATCTCTTTAACATATCATAGCCAAACTTGGTACATAGACTCATGACATCATTCTGGGGACATCCAAACAATTTGGTGAGCTTTGACCTCAGGGGGACGTCAAACAGGAAGTGAGCTCATTTCTCTGCAAGGCCTTCATGTATCCAAACCAAACTTGGCTCATAGTCTTATGACCCTATTCTGATAATGCCCAAACAATTTGGTGACATTTGACCTTTAGGAGGGCGCTGCCAGCAGCAAGTCTATTCCAGCTTTTAGAAAGCAACCTCAACGTATTTTCGTTGTGATAACCATTTGCCAATATCTTTCATTGTCAGTAAAATGATATCTAATCATATGCATTTTATCATGGTCATCATATACTGTGTTATATAAAACTGATAACATATCAATCATATTAAATCATCATGTCAATCTGACATACAGCATACAATCAGAACACACATTTATTTCCAATGTTAGTTGCGCTGAACAGCGCTCATTTAAGGGTAGACACTTCACTCGTGTGGCGACAAGCGGTACTGCATGTATAATTCAACAATGACTTTATTTACCATTCCGCCCACTTACAATATAAACTGCAATTCTTACTGGATTAGATGCTTCATGAACTACCTCCAGAACAGATGCTTGTTTACATTGTGTTTCTGTTAGGGATATTGTTCAGAAAGAATACCCCTATGTATTTCTTTGATTTCTTCTGTCAGGCAGACGATAATGTGCCCTTACCACTAGGTGGGGTCATTTTCCATTTTGTAAACATTGACGTGTAGTCGCATTATGTTCTAGTCCAGGGGTTTTCAAATTGGGTGAATGTGACCCTCCCCTTAGAGTAGGTAAGGACAGCCGTGTACCAAACAATGTTATCGCTTGTTTTTTTTGCATAGCTCTATAGCTTAATATTGTATCAAGGCCTAACTTAAAAGTGGAAATTATGGTGATTTTTAATTTGAAATTAAACTTGTTTTCTATTCTAAAACACAAATCAAAGACTGCAACTTTACCATCTGTAAGAGTTGAGTATTTCTAAGCCTGACTTTGCCCGTGCACATTGCTCTGTAGTGACCCCTAGAGGGCTGTCATGTATATAGCACCATTGATAAAGGTTTATAATAATCAAATGCTTTGTATAAAAATCAAGTTTTATGATGGATAATTAACAACTAAAAGATCATTTGCAGTGTCAATTTTTTTGCATGTTCAATATTAACCTAATTTAGAAGATGATTCTGAAACTGCTGTTTTCTTCAATATTAATTGTATTATAAATACAATTCTTGTTCACATAAGATATTTTTTTCTATATCACTGTTACACTGCACTATACTTTTATACCTTAATCATATCAATGTATCATATGTCATGATTACACATGTATACAGTGGTGTATAGTAACGTAGAAATACTTTTTGACTGTACTTCATTCGTTTTTTCGGGATTGGTACTTCACTTGAGTATTTACATTTCTAGCAACTTCCTCTCTTACTCAGCTACATTTCCTCAATGAAATGTATACTTTTACTTACATACATTTTTCCCTTTGCATCTTTGTTTTTCTCTACAAAATAAAAGCTTAAGCAATTAGAAATGTCATGACGTTGGGTCGTGGGAACAGCAGGTTTGGCCAATCAATGGTGGTCCTAGCTAGATTCAGTGCTGTGCCTGAACGCGTTCATGAACGATCGTTCATATTTTGGGCGAACGTGAACTGAACGTACTGTATTACTGCCTGATGAACGTTACTGTGAACTCATTCATCCTGGGGTCGGTGAACGGCACGCTCACTCGGTTTAACTTCATTCAATAGGGGGGTTATTTGTTTATCAACACGGCGGATGCGCGCGCAGCACGCTGTGTTGTTTGACCGGTTGCCATGGTTATATCCGTGTGGTTAATGAGCAGTTGCGGTGTTGTCAGTTTACTGTTACATTAAACTGTAATCAGAAAATGTGATTATATGCCATAGACCCTATAGTATCTGTCGTATAAAGGCTGGGACGAATTTCAAATTATAAATATGTACACTTTATGTTGAAAGTATAGACCGTCGCAATTCCCATTGAAACTAATAGCGCTGTGATTATTCTTCAAAACGAGAGCTGTTAAATTGTGAAAAATGAATTAAACTGTAATCAGACAATGCGGTTATATGCTATAGACCCTAGAGTATCTGTGGTATAAAGGCTGAGACGAATTTCGAATTATAAATATGTACAATCCATAACGTTAGCTCTCTGGCTCATAGCTCAGCAGACTCGAATACCTCCTAGAATCATTGCTTGTTTGCCGGAAACGGAAAGGGGGGCTGTTTACGTTTGGTTGTAGTCTTTTTGCTCGGTTCTCTATCCCAACAGTAGGGCTAGAACCGAGCGAAAAGACTACAACAACGAGCAAAGAGTCTTCCAACAGAAATCAATGGGATTTACAAAATGCGCTAAATGTGCAATAAGACATGATAGAAACTGTATTTCGCTACGATATTTGATTCAACCAATCTATTTCATCCTAGACAAACCACAAAGGAGGCTCAATGTTCAAAATACCGGAAAAAAATAATAGCTCACAGCAGCATATTGAAAAAAAGAACTATGAACTAGTTCATTTTTAGGAACTGTGAACTTAATTTAATAAAATTTTGAATTATGAACGTTTAACTGAACTTTAACTGAACGTTAAAATGAACTGAAGTTCATTTTAAAATTTGTGAACTGAACTTTGAACTAGTTCATGTAGAAAGTGAACTTTCCCCACACTGGCTAGATTGGTAATTTGACAAGTGCTCTCAACCACCACCAAATTTTGTTTATGTTTCGATTTGACCCAATAACATTAGTATTAAGGGGCAGGAGATGGGCATCTGTCCAATAGTAATTAAGGGCAAGGGAGGGCCATCTGACACCTGTCACTCAAACTTGCATCAGTTGTAAGGAGATTTGGTTCATGATGTATTAGTCGAGCTGCGTTGACTGTACATAGTTTTCTAGTTTATTTCTTCAAATTCATGTAAGAATATTTCAAGTTGAAGTTCTACATAAATGTAAGATCATTTTATGCATGAAAATCTTGAGGGTTGTTTTATTTTAGCTCATGTACTAAACATACATTTTCTGTGGCTGTGTCCATGCACAGGCGCGTGTGCATGTGTGTGTGTGTATGTGTGTGTTTGTGTGTGTGTATGTTAGAAAAATGGTTAATATTGCTAGCACATCACATCATCGAATGTAATCAAACTTAAAATTAAAAAGGAAACGATGATGTCAAGTAAGAACGGGGTCGTTACTGTGAGGGAGAGAGGGAGGGAAGGTGAGGAAGGAACCTTACTATTGATGATATAGTTTATATATATTATATACAAAAGCAGGGCCTAGATGCCTCTATTATTAACAACTACAGACCAATATCAAATCTACCTTTCATAAGTAAAAGCATTGAGAAAGTTGTCCTCCAGCAACTTCACTTCCTGGCTCTTCACAGCATCGAGACCGCCCTTATTAAACTTGTAAACGACATCTGCCTGCTGCCGGCTGCACGCTGCCGGGCGGTGGTGCTTTGCGGCGGTGGTGCCTCGCGGCAACCGGCAGCAGGCAGCATGTCGCAGTTCATGAACTCAGGGAGTCAAAGCCAAAGTTCCTTTCCCCCAATTCCTTCTCAACCATGGCTGAGATAACCCCAACTACAGTCTTGTTGTGGAAATACAAGAGACGTCAAAGAACCGACGTGTTATGCGCCATAACACCAACAGCAAAGACTTGCGTTACAGTGTGTGTAATCACAAACACACACACAGGTGGTGCTTGCACAGTCGTGTCTCATTGGCGGGCCAAATTCTCTGGGCGGGCTAGGCAGAGAAAGGGGATGAGCTTAGATACTTTATGACAACATATAGGACCACATTCCAAATCAGCGCGCTTGAGCCTCCGTTTTTTCAAAGGCAAGCAGAACACCTAGTGCTCGTTTTACACCGAACGCAAGTTTTAGCCACTGGGGGACCGTAGGCAGGCTAAGGGAACTCATATTTATGTTAGAAAACTGCATAAAGTGAAATTTTCATGCCATGGGACCTTTAACACACTCAATAATAATGCCACTAGACCTCAGTGCTGCATTCGACACTGTGGACCATACAATACTTTTGGATGGGTTTGAAAACTGGATGGGGCTTTCAGGCACTGTCTTTGGTTGGTTTATGTCCTACCTACAACATAGGAACTATTTTGTTTCCATTGGTGACTTTGTATCAGAAGAAAACAACGTGACATGTGGAGTCTCACAAGGTTTGATCTTAGGACCCTCGTTATTCAACATCTACATGCTCCCACTAGGGCAAATTACCCTTGGGTAGGCTCTCCAGCATTGGTTTATCCCCCAACTGTTGCAACTGGTTTGCCAGCTACCTGACTAACCTAATACAACAGGTCAAGACAGATAACATCATGTCGGAGCCACTAGCCATTACTAAAGGGGTGCCTCAGGGCTCAATCTTGGGTCCTACCCTCTTTTCCATTTAAATTAATGATGTGGCCAAGGCTGCAGGCAGCTCCCGGATTCACCTTTATGCTGATGACACTATCCTGTATGCCTCTGGCCTAGGGCTGGGCGATTAATCGAATTTTGATGACGATTTCGATTCTTTGGTCAAACGATCTCCAAATTAATAAAATCGAGTTGAAACGATTCTTTTGGAATTTTCCGTTTTCCGTTTTGAGACGCGCATGCGCAATTCAGTCCCTCCCCCAGAGCGTTCAACACGGCCCCGTAAGCTTTGTGTGTGTGGTGACCTAACTGAAAAAACAGCGCGAACGAGATGGCAGAGGGAAGAAGGCCGCGTTTACTCGACAAAAAGGGTAGAACGAGTTCTATAATATGGCAACACTACGGATTCGAAGAAGCCGACGAGGCACAGGCCCACACAATGTGCAAAATCTGCTACAATGTTGTATCCGCACCCCTTGGAAACACGACAAACTTGTATAATCACCTAAGACGCAATCACAAAGTCACTTACGACCAATTAGCAAAAAAACAAAAGACCCCAACCCCGACGACAGCAGGACAGACGTCGATTACAACCACTCTGTATAATGCGACTCCCTATTTGTTGAATTCGGATAGGCACACGAAAATCACAGCTGCCATCGGGTATTTTTTAGCTAAAGATATGCACCCTATCAGTAAAGTCGAGGGCGAGGGTTTCAAGAAGCTAATCCAAACTTTGGACAAACGGTATGCGTTGCCGTCTCGGCATCATTTCAGCAGAGTGGTTCTGCCAAATATGTACGAGGAATGTCGAAAAGAAGTTGAAGAAGAAGTGTCTACAGCGGACTACTTCGCAGCGACGACAGATCTATGGTCAAGCCGCAGGATGGAGCCATATGTTAGCCTGACCGTGCACTTCATTGATACCGAATTTACTTTGAGAGTGAGATGTCTCCAAACGGCGTTCATGCCCGAAGACCATACTGGACGCAACATCGCCCATGGACTGAGGGAAGCTCTGGTGGAATAGGGATTAAACGAGGGAAAGCTCATCTGTGTCACCACAGACAATGCCGCTAACATGAAGTTGGCGGCGGAGGTCAATGGATGGCTGAGGCTCCAATGCTTTGGGCACAGACTGCACCTCGACACAGGTGAGTATAGGCTACAATTAAGTCCAAAACACACCGCCGCCGAACGGCGCGCGTCAAAACAGCTGCCCCTATTATTTTCTATGTACACTCCCACACCGGCGCTATATTTGTTTACAAAAAGCGATGGCGGTTATAAGTGATGATACTCAGCTCAGTGAACCGGATAACAAAATAATTAAATTGAAAATGATTATGACAATATCATTGGCCATATCATGCCACTGCCCCTTTTTCATACTATGCCATCATAGCCTACTAAATATATTATGTTATATGCCTATAATTTAATATTTTATTCATCTCAGCTCAAGCTTAACTCACAAACTTTGCTTGGAAACATTACCTTGGCTGTGTATCAATGTGTGGCAGAGATGTAGAACAGCCCAGAACTGCATTCATTATCTCTCAGCAAATTATCTATGATGGCAGTTGTCATGTTTTTCATGAAAAGGTATCTGTTTCAAACAGAATGACTTCCCAGGTGTAGTGTAGTCCCATTACTAGCCAAATAATAGCGTGCTTGCGCTTCTGTCATACTATGTGATGCTAAATGTGTTTTTATTTTTATTTCATTTTTGTTATCTTAGAGAATACAATGCAGGATCCCAGGATCAGCCGTGCAATAAGGATCTGCAAGAAGTTGGTCAGCAGTTTCACCTATAGCTGGAAAAAAAAGAGAGAACTTGAAGTGGTGCAGAAGCAGTTGAATCTGCCTGAACACTCCCTGAAGACAGAGTGTCAAACCAGATGGGGTTCTAGGCAGGCCATGATCGAGAGAATCCTTGAGCAGCAGAAGGCTGTTGCCCAGGTGCTCTCTAATGACCGGAAACTCAGACATCTCACCCTCTCCTGGCAGGATGTTGATGTGCTAGAAGCTGTCAATAAATCACTTAGGCCCCTGGTTGACTTCACGGATGCACTTTCTGGAGAGAAATATGTAAGTGTGTCTTTTGTGAAACCAACCCTTCACCTCTTCAACAATTCAATCTTGGAAGACCAGCAGGGTGACACAGAACTTGCCAAAACCATCAAACACAAGATACTGGAGTATCTCAATGACAAATACAGTGACCATGCAACACAAGAGCTACTTGACATGGCGTCTGCCCTGGACCCAAGGTTCAAATTAAAATATGTTGATGAAGACCTCCGTGAATCCATTGTAGACCGACTGAAAGTAGAGATGAAGGACTTGATGACTGCCAGTGTCAGGGTAATAATAATGATGATAATAGTAATAATAACAATAATAAGAACAGATTAAGTGCATGCATTGGAAGCAAATATTCTGATATTAACACCACAACTGTTTCCTATTTTCTTTTTTTGCTTCTAGGAAGCCCCTCTTGAAACAGCAGCTAGGCCTGCTGATACAGAGGATGCTGGTGCTTGCAAGAAGAGGAAGAAGGGCCTGGGCAGCTTCTTCAAGGTCGCCACAGACAAGGCTGCAGGGACCACCACTCCTCCACAACAGGACCAAGCCATTGCTCTTGGGATCCAGTCTTACTTCCAGATGGAGACACTAGATCCTGAGGAGGACCCTCTGACGTGGTGGAGAGATACCCAAATGATGTTCCTACGTCTTTCAAAATTGGCCAGGAAATATTTGTGTATTCCTGCCACAAGTTCCTCTTCAGAGCGAGTCTTTAGCACTAGTGGAAATATTGTTTCCTGCTTGCGCTCATCTCTGAAGCCTGATCATGTAAACAGGCTGGTGTTTCTGGCAAAAAACCTTTAAGTATGTGCCATATTCACCCAAAATGATTCTGAAGTTCATTTCAGTGAGTTCTGAGTATGATGGGTCGGTTCCTTCCAGCCTTAGGCCATTACTGTATCATTTTACAGAATGCAATTTGTTGAGTGTTGTTTACAAAAAACGTTAGATGTGTCAGTGCACTAAATACAAGAAAGTTACTTGTTTATTTAAGTTGTTCCATCTATTTCTTATATTCATTGAAAGTTTTATTGAAATTACACAACAGCTGGATACATATTTATTTGTACATTATTTTCAATTTGAACTTTTTCTATTTTCTTATTTGAACAGTTTGCGCATTGTGTAGTTTAAGAATTTTGAAATCTCAGATACCGTGTTTTTCTGAAATGCCGAATAAATGCATTTTTTCAAACTCAAAGAATCGTTTCAAGAATCGTGATTTCAATCTTGACCTAGAAAATCGTGATTCTTATTTTTTCCATAATCGAGCAGCCCTACTCTGGCCCTTCTCTCTGCACCGCAGCCCTACTCTGGCCCTTCTCTCTGCACCGCAGCCCTACTCTGGCCCTTCTCTCTGCACCGCAGCCCTACTCTGGCCCTTCTCTCTGCACCGCAGCCTTACTCTGGCCCTTCTCTCTGCACCGCAGCCCTACTCTGGCCCTTCTCTCTGCACCGCAGCCCTACTCTGGCCCTTCTCTCTGCACCGCAGCCTTACTCTGGCCCTTCTCTCTGCACCGCAGCCCTACTCTGGCCCTTCTCTCTGCACCGCAGCCTTACTCTGGCCCTTCTCTCTGCACCGCAGCCCTACTCTGGCCCTTCTCTCTGCAGCGCAGCCCTACTCTGGCCCTTCTCTCTGCAGCGCAGCCTTACTCTGGCCCTTCTCTCTGCACCGCAGCCCTACTCTGGCCCTTCTCTCTGCACCGCAGCCTCCACTCTCCAAAACAGCCTCCATTCTATTGAGCACTCTTTCCGCAAACCTCCACCTACGGCTCAACTCTAAAAAGACAAAATGCATACTTTTCGATCGCAAAAACAACACCTCCAGCCCCCCAAGATCCTTTGTGCTGACAACTCCGAACTGGAGTTTGTCAAGTCCTATAAATATCTAGGGCTTTGGCTGGACTCTTCCCTTTCATTCTCCACCCATATTAATAATATTCAGATTAAAGTGAAAGCCAGATTGGCCTTTCTCTTCCGTAAAGAAGCATCCTTCACACGCTCTGCTAAACTTACACTTGTAAAAATGACCATCCTGCCCATCTTTGACTATGGTGATACAATCCGTAAAATGGCTTAAAAAACAGCGCTAGACAAACTGGACGTTCTTCAGCTATCCGCTTTGCCACCAATGCTCCCTTTAATACACACCACCTTGAACTTCTCAAACTGGTGGACTGGCCCTCCCTCCAAACACACAGACTCCGACATTGGCTCCAGTTTATTTATAAGACACTCCTGGGCAAGACTCCATCTTACCTTTCCTCCTTTCTCCAGCTCTCTAGAAGCACTTACCGCACAAGATCATCTGAGCTTATCAAACTCATCAACCACCTCACCAGGACTACCTTCGGCCAAAACTCCTTTCATTTTGCAGCAGCTTTTGACTGAAACAACATTCAAGACATCCTCAAACCTACAGCTTTCATATCACAGTCTGCCTTCAAGCAGAAACTTAACTATGTCTTAGTAGACCCCCCCTGCTCATGCACACATGCACACACACACATGCACACACACACACACACACACACCCATACAACCCTTTTATTTTGGTTGTCTCTTATTCATTACACCCTGTCCAGACCTTTATGCCCGTCCCCAGACTAGTTTTAGTGCATTTGTGTTTTCCATTTTCTTTCTGTACATTTCTTTCTGTACACTTTCTGCTGTGTATTTGTATATCCGTTTTATATTTGTCTAAGTGAGTCATGCCTGTGTATTTGTTATTTGTACCTTTATTCCTGGTGGGGCCTCTTGGACCAGATCAATATTGTAAATGAGGAACTGTTCTCAATGTTTTATCTGGAAAAATGAAGGTTGTAAAAAATAAAAAAGAATTCCTGCAAAATAATAACATTGACCATCATTGCTATGCCGATGACATGCAAATCTATGTAGCGCTATAACGAGATGACTATCGGCCCATAGAGCTGCTCGTGTATTGAGCAAGACAAAGACTGGATGTGCCAACATTTCCTTCAACTAAATGAGGACAAAAGAGTTTTATTTGGTGCTAAAACTGGAAGGCTTCAGATTTACATTTCGACAGTCACATCAAATCAGTTACAAAATCTGCCTATTATCACCTTTAAAACGTAGCGAGACTTAGAGGGCTCGTGTCCACCGAAGACTTACAAAAACTTGTACATGCCTTTATCACTAGCAAGCTTCATTACTGCAATTGTCTCCTTACAGGTCTTTTTTCAGAATGCTGCTGCTAGAGTTCAACACCAGCTTGTTCAGTATGCTGCTGCTAGAGATTTTATTTTTTTACCACATTACACCAATTCTTAAACCGTTAAATTGGCTCCCTGTACGTCAGAGAATTTAATGAAAAATCGGGCTGCTCACCTTTAAATCCCTACATGGTTGAGGGCCAAAGTGTGTAACTGATATGCTTGCACTACATAAAGGTTCTATCTAGACCACTAAGATCTTCCGAGACCAATCTGTTAATTATCCCCAGAGTAAACACGATACATTGACTTTGACCACTTTTAAAACAAGACTGAAGACTTTTATAGTACTTTGGCTTCCTGGTTTACTTTTAACTTTAGCACTTTTTCTATTATGTTCTGTTGTCTTTCGGAGTGATGTATGTTGTTGTTTTATTTAACAAGTCCTGTTGATTACTTAAGTAATGCATTAATGCCCTGGGTGTACAACTCAGTTACGACCAACTCGTGAACACTCGTTAGTAAAGCATACTATAGCGAGCAGCAAGGGAAGGACGAGACGGGAACCTAGGTTAAGCAGTTATACAACTCTCGCCCCACCGCACGACTCAAGGGTTGGCTTTATTGAGGCACACACAGAACCACACCAAACACAACACAGACTGGCTGATGTGAGTAACTCCTCCTGGCTCAGACTTTGAATTCATTAGCTTATCAGACCTTAAACATGGATTAAAACACTCTTAAGCAAAGGGAAAAGCCAGCATCGCATAGCATCACCCGATGAAGAATATGAATTTCATTAAAATGAAATGTACCTGTATTTGTGTTGCCCTTAATCAAAGTTACACACTCGGGCTTAACAGGGCATATATTTATGACACCCCCCTAGCCCTAGCCCTCCATGGCCAGAAAATACTCTCTTAATTAGCAAGGGCGAAATCTTGAGAAGGAACACTGAGTGGGGATCTTCTCACAGGGATGGTTAGGAGAGCAATGGGTGCCATGATTGACATACATACGAAAGAAGAGATTTTAAATAATTGAGCAAATCAAAAATGTAATAAATAGTGTCTATGGTGCTGGCCGGTTAACAGTCAGCGGAGTCCAGGCATACAATAACAGTCACCGGAACAGACCAGTGGGGTATACTACAAACCTCTCTGAACATACCCAGGCTTTCTTGGGAAAACCTGGCTCGACAGAGACACAACTCGCAATCAGAGTTAAATGGTACTACGAAGCTCACTTAGGATTTGATTAGTCGAGCCAGGTTTTCCGCTTTAGGTACAATGCGCGTTCACGTGAAACGGGCGTTTATCGCGTCATTTTACTCACCTTTACAAACTGGATAGATCAAGCAGTCTATATAAATGCGTACAAGTGAAAAGATTCTGCATATTGCTATAAAATAACTATGCCAAATGCAGAATTGTTCGCCATTAATCCCAATAGAATGATGAGGATTTCAAAATGCATAAGGAACGTCCAACCTGCCTTATTCTATAACTTAGGGAATTCACTTTAAATACACCCTATGTAGGTAATGTATCCCATGTTTTCAACCGCTGAGAGGTAGCGGCAGTGGCGTGGTAGATTAGTATAAGTCCCGAACGCCAGCGACCGGGGTTCAAATCTCGCCGGTCTATCACAATGCCTTTTACCCCCATAGATGTGGTGCCAGCAAGGCCTTGAGAATATGGGTTCAAGTTTGAAATAAGCACAAAAATATAATTCCATAACCTTTAGTGAATAAGTGAATTTATTTAATTTAGTGAATTCCATATGCATGAGAATTGGGACTTTTAAAGATTCACATAAATTCGCGTCACTTGGGAGACGAACCGCGCACGCAGAAATTCAAGACTGACGTGGTGTGCTACCTCCACTCTACCACTCTCTCACGGAGACAGAATGTGCAACAGAAAGCACTAGCTCGATCACTCGATGCCGCAAGACATCCTACGGAACCGTATTGAAACGGTTACATTACAGAACCGTAATGTAACAGTTATCGTGGCTCTGCCTAGTAAAAAACCATACCAGCCGCCACTTTACATATTCTTCACAATATACCATGGAGAGATATCACTATTCCTTACCTGTCTAAGAAATGTAGACATCTCAGCGTCCGATTTTACGTTTCTCAGGTCACGTAACTCTCCATCGCTCATAAGCCAAGCCAATGTTTACTCTGGTTTTATTTCGAGCTCTCTCCACCTCCCTTTGAGTACCTGTCATTTCAACAAGTGTCTTTCCTCTTTTTTTTCGCTGTCTAAGCGGCGTTAGTTGTTGGTATCCGGGGAATGGGAAATTTAGGGGCCGTTGATGAAGACATTGCTATTCATTTGTTGTCGCCGTAGTAGTGCAAAACTGTCAGACTGCTAGGCGCGTGAACACTGACGCAGGGACGCACCTACGTCGTTGCCAAGGTGAACGGACAGTCCCACAGCCAATAAGAACGGAGAATGAGAGCCTCGCTCTGATTGGTCAAAGTGTACATGAGCGGTGGCAATTTTTGGGGGCGGCAGACAGAGGCGAAGGGAGAGCAAAGTAATGGGTAGATATTCTCAGAGCACTTCACCTACATATAGCTGACTGGCTATTATGACAGTTTTGCCAAATATTACAGCAAAAACCCTAGCTTTAAAGCTGGCTAAAACATTTATTTAGATTAATAAATGACTGAAGTGCACTATTGGGGATAATTTAAATTCTAGGTTTGTGTAAATTAGCCTTTACATAGTACTCATGAACTTGTAATTCACGTGAACATTGTGTAGATTATTGTACCTCACCACAGCGTCCGCTCCTATCACAGGAACCAAGAAACCATCATTTCGTGGGTTATTCAGAATATTGTGTTAATATAACATGTTTATGTTCATGAATCAAATAAAGGATATAAGCCAATGTTACAGAAATTAAAATAATGACCAAAGGCCATGAAAGTTCATTATGGGTGTGAAAGTGTCTGGTAGATGTGTGGTAGATGAGGAAACAAAAGGAAATATTCCAAACCAAAAGGGGAATCTGTCTCATTCTGATGACCCGTGGGAACAAAAAAAGGGATACAACCTAAATGCATACGAGAACTCAAAAAGGAAACAAAAAGGCTTGTGCAAAGAAAGATTCAGTTCCACAAACTACAGTAGTTCTCCTAAGTACATTAATATCTATATGTAAGACGAATGAAAGGAATATTAAATACATATTAAATGTTAGGCAAAATAACCAAAAATATAGAAACAAAAGTATGATATGGTAGTTTATGGGCAGGCAAAGTGCTTCTTGCAAAAGAAATGTCGTTTTTGAATTATCTTTGATTTATCCTTATCGTATGACATACAGTTGGAGGATTAGGGTTATGAAATTCAGTTATGGTTAGGACATATGTGTTTAATCTAATACGTGAGTAACTTCATCCAGACGATATGAACTATGACAAGTAACAGCATGTTATTTGTGTTTTCTGTTATTTGCCAATAGCTGAGTTTATTAGCTCAAGTGCTAACCAATCATTAGCATTCAAAGGCATGTAAACCGCAATCACTATAACAAGGGTGAAGTTCCCTAAGTGTATGGAAGGGCCTGCATTTCTCCATGACATGTTCCAGATGGGATGTGCAAAGCCTGTCCGTGACAATTGTGCCCATGTACCAAACAACATTATCATTTGTTTTTTGAGTTGCTCTATAGCTTTTTATTGTATCGAGGCCTAACTTAAAAGGGGAAACTATGGTCCTTGATAATTTGAAATTAAACAAGTTTTCTGTTCTAACATGTTCAACAGGAAATCTAATGTGTTACTCTCTCAGCTTCGGAATACTACCACTAGATGGTCTATAGAGTAAGATGTGTAACCCATAAATGCTCGTTAATGACGTGTGGTATCTGAATAGGCCTTTATACCACAGAGGTCTAACAGTAGGAGGAAAAAACTAGTGGAACTCACTAGGTTAATAATAGGTCTGCATGCCAGTGCACATAGTTAGCGTCATGAGATATACCTGTGTTTGCCCCTACTAGACCAACAAAGTCCCACATGGCCAGATCTATCGGTTCAGCCAGTCTTAACCATAGGGATAACATAATCTCATAGTGTTCTGTTAGTGGGTTCACTGGCTCTTTCAGATTGCACTAATCTCTGAGAAGTTCTTAGCAGCTGATATTTTATAGAGGAAAATTAGAATAAGGGACTAATTTGATGAATGTGGTCTATCGGACCTCGGTGGCATCATAGCTGCGGGCTACGGGCATGGTGCTCATTCCTCATCCTCAGTGTGTATTGAGTACTTCTGTATTTGACTGAAATGCTCATATATGTTCCCCTACTGTCCACAATCACCAACCCCTCCCAATATGGATATAGAGAATTATTGCCACAGCCCAGTGGCAGGAGTAGGTGACTTAGGGGTCAAGGACACTAACAAGTGAGCTATAGACCTTAGGTCTCTTTTATATCAAAGAGGGTCTCAAGGACCTGTACGATTATCAATATGCGGCCTCCAGCCCTACTGGAAGTGACTCTCAAAGCCTCAGCAAATGATCCATCTCGTGGCGCCTCACCCAGCAGCTCGCTTGCAAGATTTTGAGATACAATTCTTCCCAGACCTACACCCAAGCAATCCAACATGCATAACTCTGAATCTGACCTCTACTACATATCCCAAAAAAATAGTTATGTGACTTTTTTGGGGGGCGTGGCATGGGCTCACCCTAAATCACCAAATTACATCGGTTTGCCCTGAAATAGATTCTCAAATAAAACAGGGACAACACCTCTTTCCACCTCTTTTTCCAGACCTACAAACACCCATAAAGTCAAATTTGGGAAGAGCTGTCTCCATCAAAATGCTGCTGCTTTGTTCTAACCAATTTTCAGTTAAAAAATTGAAATAAATGATTGATATTAATGCCTACACTGCTGCCATGCACAGCGGAAATAGATATTCTCATTTCATAAAATTTAGATCCATTCACATCCATGCGTTCTACACTGTCTAGCACTCTGTCCCTGTTGGTCAAGCCTCATGCATAAATACAATGGACCTCACCTCCCCCCTTTGTATGATGGTATATTCCAATGTGGACCAATCTCTGCAAGAGAAAGACCTTTCCTGCCTCCTGTATAAAAACACCTTTGCCATGTGAGAGAAGCTCAAAGACAAGGCAAATAGGCCTAGGCAAAGGTTTTGCAATTCAGCCTACCTCAACACCTACCTCAAGCATACCATGGCTGCGCCTCAAAAGGGGGATCTTTCAGCGTCCGAGAGGGCGATATTCGAACTTATCTCTGCTGGTGAGTACTAACTATCTTGACTAAAAAATGTTGGCTTTTGGATAACAATGTTTTCAGCTGTTATTGCATTAGTTATTGTTTTTTTTATGTGTTAATAATGAAACACCAAAAATGTTTGTTTATTATGTTATTATGTCTGTTCGGTATCATAAGTTCTATTTTAAAAATTATATATATAATACTTGCATTGAAAAGTTGCTTCAATATATATATATATATATATATATATATATATATATTTATGGACCCTCGGGCAAAGCTCTGGCCCCAATAATTTAGCTCGATGCCAATAACTTATAAAATAATAATAAAATTATAATTCTTGTTGTCCTTAAAGTCATTATGTAACCCCTTGAATGGTGGTATTTTTATTTTCTGATATTTTCTCAGTGTGGGATTTCATAACTATCTCACGGGTAAGAGCCATAAAATTACATTCCAAACCCAAAGCACTTCTGCCCCCTCCCTTTATATATATATATATATATATATATATATAAAATAACCTATTAGTCCTGCACCTTAAATCTCAATCCTTTCTTCAGGTGACGTCCCAGAGGCTGAAAAGCTACTAGCCAACCAACATATGCGAGTCAACTGCTTGGATGAGGTATTCTATGTTATGTGTATTTATTGAAGTATTTATTTATTTATTCTGCATTCATATACAAATTATTTTCCCTACTGGAAAAACATGATACTCTCCTCTCCCATGATTAGCTGAGGAAAGACAGCAGGAGTATAATTAGAAAGATTTACTCTGTTAAACTAATTTTACTTAATAATCGTCTGAGATTGACAACACCTCTTAAGAAAAAATGACCCGTTAAAAAAACTCTAGACCTCACGTATTGACATCATGAGTGATGTGTGCTGTAACCATTGTGGGAGACAGCATATGCTTCTTATTGTTGTGGAGAGACATATGGAGGAGACTGGAGGGCCGGGAGCAGTATTGGATAATGGTGCCATGCCACTCAATGTAACTCACAGCCCCTTCGGAGGCCTTTGTCTCTTAAGGGCTTCCTGTCCTTCAAGAACTGATGTGCCAACCAGAACCAACAGCCATCGCTGCCTTACATCGCCTCAGCTTCAATACAATGACAGAACTTAAGTTGATATTACACAAGTTTAAATTAGATTGAAGGTGAAATATCCAGTCGATTATATTTGATTTGTTTTACTACTACTTACATAGCCGTTGAGGCCTAGAGGCCTGTCATACCAGATACCACACTTCACAGAAGGAGAAGTGAGGTCGAATTGACCAGTGTAGATGGTACACTACAGTATGTTCATCTTCTGTGACCATTTTCTAATTAGCCTGAAAACAAAAGACACAGCGGTGGTTATAGATTCTGATCATTCATTTTAAGGCGGAACCAATACAACAAAGTCCTGTTTCTCTCTTCATTCATCCAGTTTGGCATGACCCCGTTAATGCATGCTGCGTACAAGGGGAAGGCCCATATGTGTCAGCTGCTGCTTCGACACGGGGCCGACGTCAACTGCAACCAGCATGAGTACGGCTACACCGCCCTCATGTTCGCCGGCCTGTCTGGTAGGTCTTGGCACCTCTTTTTTCAGGATGTGTGCAACTCCTTTGTTAATCCTTATCTTATTCAGAAATACTTTCCAGATCCAGATCAGATTTCTGTAAAACATGAATGTGTTTAAATGAAATGATGTTCATGAAAAGGAAATAAATGAACTACTGATGGAGGATCACTGATCGACTCCTACATTGTGCTTGGTTCCCAGGAAAAAGTGACATCACCACTATGATGCTGGACGCGGGCGCGGAGGTTGATGTGGTTAACTCTGTGGGCCGGACAGCTGCTCAGATGGCCGCCTTCGTCGGTGAGCCACAGGCGTGGTTGGGCCCCCAATGTATGGGGCTCCCCCTGTTTTAATTCTGTTGCATCCAGGGAGGATCTGTATTCAAGCAAGAATCATTTCAATGCAATTTGATGTGTTGTAATACAGCCTGAGCATAAAGTGTTGGCCATTTCCAACCATCATCAATAAAGTAATCTATATTTGTTGCGAATAATAGCAAATCAAATGATACAAATCCTTGTGAGGTTGATGTAAACCCCCTGAGTTAATCCATTACCATTCTCATTGCAGGCCAGCACGACTGTGTGAGCGTGATCAATAACTTCTTTCCCCGGGCGAGGCTGGACTACTTCACCACACCGCAGGGCCAGGACACGGAACCCAAGCTGCCCCCCAAGCTGGCGGGACCCCTCCACAAGATCGTCATGACCACCAACCTCAACCCTGTGAAGGTGATTGGCTCTCCCTCCCCTCATCCTCCAGTTCTGCAGCACACAGCACTCTATCCAGCGCAGTAGCATAGGAAACGGGTAGAAACCCACAACATGGAATGACATAGTAAGAACAGGGAAGGTAATTGTTCATAGTGTGTGTGTGTCTGTGTGTTTCTGTGTGTGTGTGTGTGTGTACGTGTATAGGGATGTTTGTTTGTGTGTGTATATATGTGTGTGTATGTGTGTGTATCTGTGTGTGTGTGTCTGTGTGTGTGTGTATCTCTGTGTATGTGTGTGTGTGAATTCCTGGGTAGTCGGGTGCACTCTGAACGCCATGCGAGCCTCCGTGTGTATGAAACCAGGGGTGCATCCGAATACTAAGTATATACTATTTCTGTGCAGTGTCTACTACTTGACCGTTAATATAGAACGTTCTACAGCTATGCGTAGAACGCTTCCGAACACCACTGAAACAACACCGGATGTTTGGAGATTACGTATTTCCCCTCTGTGCGCTGCACATCAGATGCCGGCTAAAGTCACTAATTTAGAGATTTTTTTTTTTTCACCTCAACGTTCTTCTTCTTCGGTTACCAGACTCCAGCTGAATTGTAGGATAGCGTAGTGACCTACTTTTGTATGCTGTGGCGGTAGTACGCATTTCGGAAACTGTTTGCCTACTACACAATGCGTACTGAGCATTCGGACGCGCTATATTTGTGACGTACTACAAAATGCCTACTATATAGCAGTCAAGTATGAGTATTCGGATACAGCCCAGGGGTATTATAAAACTGTGCGTGGGATCGTTACTAAAAGTGTACGTATGCCCAAAAGCCAAGTTTTGCGTGCGCCAAAAAATATTCCGATTTATAAAACCCTGCGTACGCACACCTCTAAGCAATCTTTGCTTTATAAATCACAGAGTGCCTACAAGTGTGCGCAGCTGAATCAGCTTCACGTTCCGCCCTGTACACGCCCCTTTTTAACCATAAATGGCCAGTGCAAACGACCTCATGAATGCGATCTGCATATAAAACAGACTCAGATGCAAGTATTATGTCTTGTCGGAAACAATGGCAGAAGGACTGAGAAAAGCAAAACAGCGAAATTTCACGGAGGGTGAAGTGGAGACACTTGTGGGTGAGGTGTAGGCCCGAAAAGTAGTTTTGCTCGGCGGTCACGGGATTGGGATCACTAACAACAAAAAGCAGAGTGAGAGGCAACATGTTGCTGCAGCAGGTGACTTAGGGGTCAGTGGCACGGAGCGCACAGTCCCAGAATTAAAAAAGAAGTGGTCTGACATAAAGGTACATATTTTTATGTACCAATAAATCGTTATGGTCCCTGAAGACTCTCTCCCTCCGACTCCTGCTATTTGCATGGTCTTCCAGCAGTGCCATGGTGCAGCATTACGCACGGGGCTCACCGCTGTATTTATAGGGTTACGGTAATAAGACTGACCGAGAACACCTTGGATAATCAGTTTGTAATCACCCACGTAAAATTTTCTTGAACATAGCCCCTATGCCTGATTTGTCATGAAAAGCATCAAGAGGAACGGACAATAATATAACGATTGTGATGAGGAGTATGTGGCTTGGTTTTCCACACTTGGGATTTAATTGACATTTGATTATATGTTTACAGTGTCACATAAAAATATTATGTTATTGACACATGTTGGACAGAT
Source organism: Pollachius pollachius (assembly GCF_949987615.1). Taxonomy (NCBI): domain Eukaryota; kingdom Metazoa; phylum Chordata; class Actinopteri; order Gadiformes; family Gadidae; genus Pollachius; species Pollachius pollachius. The sequence continues at coordinate 16,087,184 of NC_136946.1, read as the reverse complement.
GCTTTATTCCATGCAGTCGCGCCGTCAGTGGACAGTATGGAGTGACGGGATTAAATATAGAGAATTTTGATTTTGAATTTTCATTTCGATTTTAAGGAGACGTTTCTGGAGTGATAACTGAGAAATAACGCAGTTGACTTAAATTATTATGATTACATAGATTTAACGCATGATACGGGTTGAAATTAAACTTATGAAGGGCGATGATAAAACATAATCGTTCTTCTCCCTCTACATTTCTTCAGTCTGACTTCAGTTCACCACCACACCGTCTGTGTCGCAAATTCTCCTTTTCCTCCAAACCATGCGTACGCATGGGTCAGAGTTTGCTTAGGGCTGCGCACATTCTCCAGTCAAGTACGTTTTTTATAGATCACAACCTTGGTGTGGAAAGACACGTACGCCACTTTCAGCACCGTTCTCTGCGTACGCAACGGTTAATGAGACCCCAGCTCTTACTTCCTGTTCAATCCTCCCTACTCTGGTTGATCTAAATATATCTTCAGCAGCAGGGCTGTAAATAAAGGGACACGGTTTTAGCTTGAATCGTGCAGGAAAGAGCATGTACAAGCAGGTTCCTGGGGTGCGTTGTTATACGGACATGTGTGTATTGGACATGTTTTTAATCCTGCTTTTTATCTTGCAGTATAAATTTAAGTAGTAGGGCGGAAGGTAGATGAGAAGTACATCCACATTCTTCATTTTACAATTACAATTACAATTACAATTACAATTTTACATTATTACAAGCCATGATAGTGCAGTACAATGGATACATTATCTTAAATGAACAATTTTATTTTATAACTTTCTTCCATGCCAGTCAGAAACATTTTGATCAGACAATGAGAGGAACACTAGTAGCCTCTACAGCTCCCCACAATGCACCAGAGTAAACTGACCTCCAACTCTAGAGGGCAGCACACTCAAGAATATCAACACTCATGTACTGTAGGGCCACTTTAACACTGTTTGATAATATGTATACATTTTGTGTTGTACATCTAAATATTTAAATAATGTAAAAGAAATGTAAGAAACAAATTGTATATATATATATAGTCGGTGACATATTGTGAGTGTGATTTGCCGTTACAAGCCGTTTTGATTAATCTGCTTCTTCTGACATCCACCTAGATGTGTGCTGTATCCATCATAGATCTAGGTGAACAAGCCATTTTTTGATGTCAGAAGGAGGCATGTTTTCAAAACGGCTTGTAACTTATCACACTCACAACCGGTGGTATGTCACCTTAAAAGAGCACCTATTATGCTTTTCGACGCCTATGACCTATAAACGTTAGCAATGATTTATAGTCATGTTTAACCATACTAAAGTGTCAAATAATGACGTACATGCATTTAGACGTATTCCCTGCTGACCGTCTGGGGCGGCTGTGCAGAGTGCTAAACACGGGACGCCGGTCGCGATTCACTTGGTCAAATTTCCGGGATTTATCTACGTAGAACAATCCAGATTTTCCATCTATGGAAATGCTGCAACATGCTTTTCCGGAAGGTAACCAATCACAACGGTGTGGGGTTGGCAGTAGGGGGGGCGAGCGAGGGGGCGGAGAAGGATGAAGCCGAGTGTTGGCAGAGAATGCTGAAAGCGCCCAGATGAGAGGAAGTGTTTCCCGAAAATCTTCATCGTTTGTTGTGCTGTGATTCGTGTCAGGTTGCTCTATAGGAGTCATTAATAAGAAATGAAGACCAGAAAAGTAGTATAATAGGAGCTCTAACCGATAAAGTATTTTCTGGCCACCAGATGGTGCTGCTGGTTCAGGAGAGCCCCCTGCTGTTGGCGGCGGAGGCGCTGGAGCAGTGCTACGGCGTGATGGACCTGCTGTGTGAGCAGTGCCTACGGCAGCAGGACATGAACGAGGTGCTGGCAATGAAGATGCACTACATCAGCTGCGTGCTGCAGCGCTGCCTGACGCACCTCCGCGGTCGCGACGACCACCTGGACGCGCTGGTCATGAGGTGGGCTCTCCTCCTCCTGGGACTTCCTCTGGACTCTGAATCAAATTGGTCTTTTGTTGAAAAAAACACAGGAGCAATATGGCACAGCGATTAAAGTGCAGGGTTTTTACATTTTAGGAATGAATCACGAAAGCAGGAATTAATGGAAATAATGAACAACCAGAAGAACCAAAACGAAATGTTAATAATAATAAAAATAAAATAAAGGACCCCTCCTACACACACACAAAAACACCCCTAACACACCCAAGCTTGGCTCTTCTAACGTAGACTTTTTTTTTGTGCGTTGGCGTGTGCGTGTGCGCGTGCGTGTGTGGTATTTACCTTCATACCTGCTGCTGCTCAGTCTGCTGGAGGGCAGAGACAGTGACGGCTTCCTGCAGAACCAGGAGAAGTTTATCCGCGAATGCATCAGGAAGTTCCCCCACTGTGAGGCCGCTCTGCTCCAGCAGCTGGTGAAGAGCATCGCTCCGGTAGAGATCGTGAGTCAACCCCAAAGCTACTCCAACACCATGTGGTTGTATTTTAGAACAGACAGACTAATAAGCCTGAAGTGGGTTTTAAGATGTGTGGCATAGGGATTCCTTCGTAGACATGCTTATGATCTTATCATCACCCTTTTATGGGTATGTAAATTTGCCCATCTTACCCAGATCAGGAAGAGTAGTTTAATTCCAAATTCATCAGTGTGCATCCAGGAGAGTTCTCGCCTTCTGGACGCACACTGATACTATTAATTGGTGTGAATGGTTTTGTTTTTGATCTGCAACAAATTACAACAGAAGAATAATGCATAAAACATTTGCATTGATTATAATTTTTGTGCTCAACTATAAACTGGATCCAGTTTAGATGGGGGCAGGCGGTCTCCATCACTAACCAGACCTTGATCTCTCTCTAAACCATGTCTACGGTGGTTCTGTTTCCAGGGCGACGACCCAACAGCCTTCTCTGTGCTGACCCAAGCTCTGATGGGGCAGATGGCCCTGGTGGACGCAGACTTCTGCTTCACGTGTGGAGAGAGGGGAGCAAAGAAGAGATGTTCCTACTGCAAATCAGTAAGCCCACGTTTGAACTCCTTTGGACACCTATTACCTCATATTGGCACGATTTATTTTCAGAGATCAGGTTACAATTAGGCCATGCAGCACTCTTACTCACTTTGTAACATTGTGTGCTTTGATTGTTATCACGCTCACTTGTAAAGCTACTTTGGAGCAAAGCATCTGCTAAAGGATTCAATGAGACATGGACGCTTGATTCCAGTAGTGCTGATTCTCCCCGTCTCAGAGGAGTGTTTAAGGTCTTTGGTGTGTCTCCCAGGTGGCCTACTGCAGCGTGGCGTGCCAGAGGCTCCACTGGTTCTCCCATAAGAAGATGTGCTCGGCCTTGCAGGCGCCGGAAGCCGACCACGACGCTCCCAGGATCAGAGAACTCAAAGGTTCAGGTTTCAGATGGGCCCTTTCTGTTCTGTTTAGATATATCTGCATAAATGAAATAGGGATCACAGACCGGACGTTTGGCTGTAACAGGGTTAAAGTACAAGGATTCAAATAGTTTTCAAAATAATTAAGGATATAACTTAAATATATATAACTCAAATTATGAAACTGGATTCAATTACTTTTTTTTTTATTTGGAGTAAAATAACTACTAAAATAATGATCAAAATATATCAAGGTATGATAAGGTTAACAGGCTCTCAAATATAAGGTTAAAGAGTTTCAATCCAAATAACATCGGAATATATTCTGTATTCTTCCTGACGGGAAGCATGCAGTACACTGCCCCCATCTAGTGGCAGTTAAAAAAAAATCCACTTATTTATCCTACACCTGCAGGACCGCCAAGTAGCGGTTCCCGGCCGAGCTCACCAGGGAGGCAATTGGCAAACATGAACGCGCATTGATGAACGCGCGCAATGCACCCGCACCTGCATGTCTTTTCTAAAGCGTAGGCCAACACAACTTTTAAAAAAAACATACTCAAGTTACGCGTCGTGTGGAGGCGCATTAGAGAGGATCATAACTAAAAACTAGACACTTAAATGGATACTTCACCGGTCGAGATATGAAGGTTATATGAAGTGAATTTGGAGGAGGAAGGACCCATGGTCCTAGCGCGAGTGGCAGCGCGAGCAAACTTTGTGTAAACATATCCCCGTGATACGTTGACTAGTTTAGACTTCTGCTCTTATTTTTTCAAACGCATCATTTGTATATTACTGTACGCATACATACATTTGCTAATTACAGTAGCTCAGCATTTCAAGTATTTGTACTCAACCTTTTCTCCCCAGTTGAAATAAGTGTTTATCTTATACAGTAGGACAGCACTTGGGTTAGTAAACAAATCACAAAAACCATTCATGAACCATTCATTATTCATGAAAAGATATGAACTATTTACAAAAATAAAATGTGTAGGGTGCGTTTGCTAGAGTCAAAATAGCCACAGCTCATCTTGAGCATCTACTGTCTCCTGGTAGCCACAGTACTGCCCATCTTGTGCTGGATAATTAGCTCTGATGGCCTGGACAACACAGGAAGCCGATACTGTCTAAGAAAGATGGAGAACAGCATTAGCAAAGCAAGATAAATTATGCCTTGAGTAGCCTATACAGCAGGTGTCGGCAACTGGCACCCCGCGGGCCATAACTGGCCCGCCAGACATAATATCTGGCCCGCCAGATTATTCTGAAATTATGATTTTTTTTTTTAATCTATTCATTCGTGATCTGGGACACGTAATTTAAATTTTTCGTGCCAAAAAGCACAAATTTCTAAAAATATGAGAGCTTTTGGCCACCCGTTGCTACTTTCATCTTTGATTCTGAGAAATTGTGACAATTCACGGATATATTTAATGCCGTTGCGCTGCTCTGTAGGCTAACCGCTACGGAAAAAAAGGTAGCTGCATCATCTCTTCTTTTTAGAATGAGTTGAAATTTGCACTTTTTGGCACGTGTCCCAGATCACGAATGAATATATTAAATGACGTGACAGTGTCACGTATTTCCGTGAGACTGAATTTAATTGTATCAAATCCTGCTACTACTCTCGGAAGGTTAGAGACACACTCGTCATGGTCACGCATAAGCTGCGAGGGGCTGAGCGGGAGTTATTGGAAACTATGCAATATTAAATGAAACTGACCCCCCCTCTATAGGCCTATATACAACAACCATAGTGACCCGACATTACGTATTTTTGTGTGATACTGCACGTAGAGAAAGGCAGGAGCTGTTGACAAAAGAAAAAAAAAACGAGGGGGTAAAATCCCCCGTTCGTCACGGCGCAGGCTTACTTGGTTCACTGGAGAAGGCGGGGCTGCGTACGGAGTCTAGACCTCTGTAGAATAATTTGCATATTTGCAAATGTTGGAATGACTTCACGTCTGAGTGTAGGCTACAAACGCGATTAACTATTTACAAGTGCAAAAAAAACGCCAACATATTCTTTATTTTGCTGACCACTTTTGTGTTAGGGACGGGTTAGGGTTTTTTATCCCGACAAAAGCCTCATAAGGACAGTTCCTCTGCGTCTCTCTCGTAGATCGCATCATATTTCAACGTTTTTGTTTAATATGACTCCTTCTCCCACATGATCAGCAGCTTGCGTATTTCACTTTCTCTCCAGTTAGAACTGCTTATGAGGATATCGCTGCATTGTCTCTGTGGAGACAGTGCAGCAACACCTCTACCCAACGTGATCAGGCATGACATTTACGTGATTAGGGCATACACTTGTTTATATGTACGTCTTTTAAGAGTCATCTAGTGCTTGGTAGGCATATGACTAAGCCAGCTGACGGGCCTGCGTCGCAGTTCCAGATGCACTTTCATTATCAATTCCTTGAACTAACCTTTGATAATGTTCTGGCCCGCCACCTACTGGCTGGAAAACAAAATGGCCCCAGGCCGAACTTAGTTGCCAACCCCTGCTATACAGCATTACACGGACTTCAAGCTAACGTAACATAGCCTATTCTCTGCCAACAAGATCGGCTACTTTCGGATAACAACATTCTCACGTTCCCCGTGACTCAAAACTATTGTAGCCAATGTGTTAGTAAAAAAACACTTACTCTATGCTAAGACGTCTGTTTCTCCCGGCGGGCTTTGGTTGGCGTTTCCAGTTCACTTTCTGGGTCCGGAAATATGTATCCAATACCCAACCCTTCAGATGAGGCGTAAAGCCCGGGTGAGAGGTTACACAACCATGGCCCCATCCTCGCCAGATTCAGCCATTTAATCTAGAAGAAACTGGTATCGCTGAAATTCGCTGCAGCACAGGTACTCTGTGTTAGTGTCCATAGGCGACCAGAGCAAACCGGCGCGCTCCGGCTCCTCGTCCTCGGCAACAGGCAAGGCTTGTTCAGCTGCAGCTGCAGCAGCCTCCTCCTCTATTTGTGTCAATGCTTCCTGCCTGTATTCTGACTCGTACAAATAGCCCTGAATGTCCGAAATCCAACAATAGATTTTCAAAATCCACTTTGGCTGTTTCACATCGCAAATTTGTTCTCTAGCTAAGCGGTGAAGAAACATGGCGGACATTTTGTTTACATCTCGTACGCGAGCTCCCGCCCCCCCTCATTCCTTATTGGTGGGCTCACAAATTTGCGGAACCAGTGGTTTGTAGTCCTCGGCCCTTCTAGCAGGCAAGCAAAGTTTTACTGAGATGACGTCAAACGCGTCATTTGACGTCCTCTCAGGAGAAAATTAGATCAAGAAAGCTGGGCCAAGGGGAGACTGGGTTAAACTGAGGGAAAAATAACTTTCTTTTTATATTACAATAGCGATTTTATAATGATAGAACGCCGGTTCTGAATTGGTGAAGTATCCCTTTAACAGTGTGTCAGCAGAATGCAATGCTTCTGAACTTTTAATCAAAGTGCAGACAAAGTCCAACTTCATAAAGTAAAGTTCATTCATGGTGCGTGCTGCTTAAATGTAATGGAAATGAGCCTTCTATTAAGTTGAGGCACAAGGCGGAAACTGAAGGCTCATTTGGTCAGAACGTTAAAAAAAGAAATTGCTGATTTGTGATTGGTTGCAAGGAGTAGATGCGGCTGGCCGCCCTTTTTATGTTTAACATGGTATGGATGATTTACCTCGCAACAGTGAAACTGAATTTGGTTATTTTTTATTCTCAATGGCGGCAGAAGTAAGTTTGGCCACTTTGCCTTCAGTGGCTAGCCCTTCTTTGATAGGTCCATGGGCTAGCCCTGAACGTAACATAGGCCTACACAGAGTAATGTCGTACAGCCTCCTGCCATACAAAGTTTTTCATGCAATCATATATAATTTTGAAAAAGAAAAATATAATTTCATCATCACGTAAATCTTTTTTTTTTTTTGGAAATCAGGAGGAGGCGTTGCCTCCAATGCCTCCTCTGAGGAACAGCATTAATTTGAGGCAATCTACGGAAAGAAATACTAGAAAACATTTTGTTACTGTTCATAACTCTTCTAAATGGCAGAAGAATCAAACAGCTGTTTACGCTCGGTTGTATCGGTGTTACACCGAATTGTGACCGCAGGGGGTGGGTCTTTCTTTTCTTGATACAAACGTTAATTCTAAACAGCGTTTTACACAGTAGCCTATAATAGGAAATGCTCAAAGGTATATCCACTAATTAAACACTGCCTTTAGCTTTTTATGGGGAAAGAAGCAATGGTGATGGACCGTTCTGCCGGGGATGGTAGGATCTCCTGACAGGCTGCTCCCCACTCAAAGATCAATGGGAATGGGAAACGTCATAATAATCTGTCCATGGTGCTCAACTGCCCGTGTTCAGTGGTCAACTTGCCACTTTCACCCATAAATCAGACATCAGTCTTCGTAAATCGATTGTTTTCTGATGCTAGTGTGAAATGGATTGTGATTGAACTAGTTTGATTGTGAACGCAGCCTGGAGCCGATGTAAACAGCCATTGGACGTCATGCGCCTCTATAGCAGTGTGTGCATCTTCCAGCTGCATGTGAACCTTCTAGCTGTGGAGGAGGGGTTGTTGTTGTTACCATTTTGTCATGGAAACAATGAAGGCTCAACTCTGCGTCTCTTTAACTTATTTCTGTGCTCCTGCAGACGACGAGAGCGACCTGGTCCGAGAGACAGCTAACTTCCTGCAGGCGTTGTGCATGCGGGCGGAGGAGAAGGTGGCCGCCGCGGGGGGCTGCACCGCGGAGCTTCTGGGCTGCCCGTCGACCTCGGCCCAGGGACCCGTGTGTGAGAGGGAGGACCAGCAGCCATAGACCCCCACCAACCCGGGCGGTGGACTGGCTGTGGTCTCACCCCGTTGGTGGCCGGATGCAGGATAGCGAGGAGGCCTGCAGGGTTGAAAGAACAACTGATTTTGTTGGTTTCTCTGATCATGGTTTCTCTCCTTTCTTTGTGATTTGGGTGCAGCGGTCCCCATCGTCGTTCGGATTGTTGCTCTACGGATCATTTGTTGTGGGAAATGAATCTGAAATGTAATATATAATCATACATATTCAAATGTAAGAATTGTTTGTAGTTTTAAGGGCTTTTGTATTAAAGCAGATAATAATTGGACCTCTGTTTTTCCTATTTGACCATCAGCTCCTTTGCTTCAGCTGTTGATAAAGTTTTATTATTAAATGTCTATAATTAGATTAATTGATTTAAGCATTCTAGAAATAAGGAAGCAGCTACATGTACAAGCATTGCACTCTGGGCTTGGACTGTGTGTATAGTAGACGTAGATGTAGATACAGTAAAGTATATAGTAGAGTATAAAGAATATGTTCAATGACTGGTGGGTTTGACTGAGTTTTCAGATGATAATGTTGACATCAGATCAAATTGATTTGTAGGACAACTTATTTAAGATATTCTGCTGGTTTGGTTTAATAGGAGGTACAACTGTTAAGTAGTGAAGGGAAATGTATTTTTGGATGATCAGACTTAATGGCAGCATATAAAAAGAGTAGAGGTTGGGTCCTCACATGGAGCCTTGTAAGTCAATCAGTGCTGGGCCAGGAGGTAGAGGGAGAGGGAGAGGGAGAGAACGATGGAGAGAGAGAGAGAGAGAGAGAGAGAGAGAGAGAGAGAAAGAAAGAGAACGGTGGAGAGAGAGAGAGAGTGTGGGGGGGAGTGAGGGGGGAGAGAGGGGGAGATAGAAGGGGAGAGAGAGAGAGAGGACTCGGGGGCGAGGTGCGATGTGATGTATACTGAAAAGAAGTGAAACAACATCTTTATGGTTTTTGTCAATCACACATTGAAAATGTGGCAGATGATTGCTGACAGTAAATGAAGATGCCAAATTATTTCTGGTCTTGCAGATTGAACAGCTTCATTATAATTGGCCAGGACTCCTCAGATGAAACGTATCTGATGTTTTTGCTTTGAACGGATACACTGCAGACCCCCACCGAACCCTTACTAAAACAGAAATACTTGATGCCTCTTGGGAAAGTGGATCAAGTCCTTTTGTTTTAACCGATAGCGGATGGCTTCACATATTGTGTAATATAATAGTTGCCCCTAGATGGTATTGTTGGCGCATATGTTTGGATACCAAAAAAAAGCATAAAAGAAGGTTAAATGCAATAGGGAAACATATTTAGTTATAATTTAAAGATTGTTTAGATTGATAAATTTCGTTTTAGGTGGTTACTTTTAGGTTTGAAGTGAGAATTGGTTGTGCTTAGATATTATGTTAAAGGTAGAAGGTGATTTGATTCTTCTAGTTATTATTGTCAGAGTAAGGATGTACAGTTCGACTCCATGAGGAGGACTGGTAGGGCAGCTAGTAGCAGTAGGCTATAACAGAAACCCGTCCAGATCGCATAGGCCCACACACACACACACACACACACACACACACACACACACACACACACACACACACACACACACACACACACACACACACACACACACACACACACACACACACACACACACACACACACACACTAGGGTGAATCTGACTCCCGAGCGCACAGCCCACCCTCTCAGGGAGGTATGGATGCATCGTTCTCAACATCATCTTTGAGCGCAATTTCTCACGCGCACTTGCTTACATCCCGCGGCGGTGCGGGGGTCCACATGAGAGTCTTTCTGAGGGGGCGCATTGTCCCGCACGTTCCGTGCCGTCCCACGGGAGACACCGTCCCGTCCCAAGGATACCGCTGGGAGGCATAAGCAAGGACGCTGTCACGTTACATGTCAATAGAGCCATAACTCACCCCCACATCCTGTGGTGGAGTGTATCAACTCCCCACCATCACGCACCTCGGCCACCAAACACTCACTATAGACCTGGACAAAAGGCTGAGGTTCAAGTTTCAGATTCTGGAGATGTAGAAATGAGCAAATAGCGCGTCGGATCCAGTGGCTTTGATGGTATCATATGAGGTGTAAGGGCAGCTTGTAAAAGACGGATCTGATCTACTGTAGGTGAGACCCCACCTCATATTATATGACCCTAGAGCCTTCCCGGGACAGGACGCAAGGTCCTTTAGAGAAGACGGTTTGTTCTGGAAGAATAACAAAGAAAGTGAAGGAAGAAGCCGCCTTGTCTTTAATAGTGGTAATGGCGTGTGCCAGACGGTCTAGGGTTGGGGTTCATTCCTCTGGTATCAAAGAGGAGGCAGGTGGATCACGCTCTTTGTCAGAGCACCGCATGGGAACGGCCTGTAAGCGGACACCTGCTCTGGGGGCATAGTTTCGGTAGGATGAAGTGGTTAGTGGTCTTTGTTTCGCCAGTGTAAGGCTGTGGTTAAGGATGGTGATCTCATGAATGAAGCGAAGACTGTAACGTGGTTGTTGAGGAACTACGAGGTTGATTTAATCACCAGCGGGTGGAGATCCATTGTAAAGTAAACTGTTGTTGCCTACAATAGGCTTACAATTAAATAGGAAACCCAACAAATAATATATCGATAGGCTGACACTGAAATGATGACCTAACCCTGTATTTTTGTATTGTTTGACTTGTATAATTGCACCCCAAAAGATGTCCATCTGGGACATAAACGTTGCAGTAGGACGTATGTTCCAAATAAAAAGCATTTATTTGGTCATTACTTTAATCTAACATTAGAACTACACGATTTTGCTTTGTGTAGAAAAACAGGGTAGAAAAAGAAAATTTCTCTGTCTGCAACAACATTGTCTGAAGAAATTGCAAGTCTGAAATGTGACATACTGTACAGGTTCTGATCTCTACAACATAGTCCACTTCTCTCCCCCTCACCATGAGGTGCTATGTTCGTACATTGAGTGATTGACATGCAGTGTTGCAGGCCAGGACTTCCAGCCCTGGGATAAGAGGTTCAGAGGAGAGGAAGGGACTGGGAAGAGCTGGGAAGGGACTGGGAAGAGATGGGAAGGGACTGGGAAGAGTTGGGAAGGGACTGGGAAGAGCTGGGAAGGGACTGGGAAGAGTTGGGAAGGGACTGGGAAGAGTTTGGAAGGGAATGGGAAGAGCTGGGAAGGGACTGGGAAGAGATGAGAAGGGACTGGGAAGAGATAGGAAGGGACTGGGAAGAGATGGGAAGGGACTGGGAAGAGATGAGAAGGGACTGGGAAGAGATAGGAAGGGACTGGGAAGAGATGGGACGACGCGCGTGGTGTGACGGAGGTGGGCATTCAAGTCGAAAAAAAAAACGCCTTTTTCATTCATAAAACTAGGTGCTTTGTTGTGAACCCAAGCAGGCGGTATATAAGCTGAGACACAAATGTAGTAAGGGCGACTCTGCACCACCTCAGTTGTGTATAAAGGCCCACCTGTTACCTCTTACACAAACACGCTCCAGGCAGACTGAACCAGGAGCAGCGATGCAACATCCCAGGTGCGAATGGCACCGTCTGTTCTTTTTCATCGTACTTTTTGGGAAAGGGCAAAGTGTGAAGAACGATGCCACCGAGCTGCGGGACGGTGCGGCGCTGGATGTCGTCCCGGACGTCCCGAGCAACGAGTCGTTAAACCGCGCGCAGAACGGCGGGAGACAGATGGAGTATCCGCGCGAAGGTGAGTTCATGAATAGATAAATAAATTAATATAGTTTCATTCGTACGATTCACTAAAGGATCGCTTTAAAACCATGACGTGTTCTGAAGGAAATGCATGGAGGTCCTCTAGATCAACAGAATATATATTCCGAAATTATTCAATACATTGAAATAAACCTATCTTTGTTGCCAAGGCTACCACAACGATGTATAATACAGTGATGTAGATTATATTGAAGATGTCTAGAAATTATCGTAGTGCAAAATAATTTAGGCTACAAGAGGATACAATACAACAAGATATAGCCTGGGCAATAATACTTAAACAATTATATTTGTTTACATATATACAATAGTTTCACATCATTTATAAAGTGTAGTACAATGTGGATGATATCCATTCATTAACAATTTATGTTATTATTTTTGATAAATAATGCAAACAGAAACCTTGATCGGTCAATGCATTGGCAAAAGCAAAAGTTCGTCATTCGAAGACAGTGACGCATGTAGGAGATGTGGTGTGTAACGTTGAGTCATGTGCTTCAGGTCTGGAGCAGAACCAGGTGGGCTGTCGGGAGCTGCGCTCCACCAAGTACATCTCGGACGGCCAGTGCACCAGCCTCAACCCCGTGAAGGAGCTGGTGTGCGCGGGGGAATGCCTCCCTACCCACCTGTTGCCCAACTGGATCGGCAGCAGCCACAACGGCCGCTCCTCGAGCCGCAGAGAGGTCCAGGAGTGGCGCTGCGTCATCGACCGCACGCGCACCCAGCGGATCCGCCTGCAGTGCCAGGACGGCACCTCCAGGACTTACCGGATCACGGTGGTGACGTCCTGCAAGTGCAAGCGCTACACCCGGCTGCAGAACCAGTCGGAGCTCCACCGGCCCCTGGAGCAGGCGGCCCCCTCGGAGGCTCTGGACCCCGCGGCCCACAACGCCAAGCGGAGGAGGGAGCAGGAAACCACGATGGGACCCCTGGAAAACCGGGCCCGGAGGCAGAGTGACTGAGGCTCCTACAGCCACCACTTCCCCCCCCCCCCCCCCCCTGGACACTCCGCACACATCGACCGATGGAAAAGTACAATGCTGTAAATAGTCTCTCGATGTTACTTCACTGAAAACGACTTCAGTGGACTTACAGGACAACCCTGACCTGTTCCTCAATGCCTGGGTTGGACACTGGCCCCCTACGCAAAATGCCAGGGGTGGAATTTAGCAACGAAATATATGATACACCTTATTCAAAATGTAACCATTAACCAGAAATTTACCCAGTTTATGTTTGTAAAGTTTTCAACATTAGTTACATGCGTAGTACACGTATAAAGTAAATAATTGTATTAAGAGGGAGAGGGGGATAATTATCATGCTACTTTCGTGAATCTTTTTGAATGTGATTCCTTCATCAATGTAATTTATTTTTTATATGTATATGGTAAATCTGAAGTTTTTCTATTTGTGATATTTCTAGTAGCTGTCTCGACCTGATTGCTATAAAGTTGCTGAAACAATAAAGAATCAAATACACATGAGTTTGGGTCCATCTGTGTACTGTATAAGAATCTCTTCTCTCTACACACACACACACACACACACACACACACACACACACACACACACACACACACACACACACACACACACACACACACACACACACACACACACACACACACGGGAGAGCAGACTGTTCTTCTGGCAAACAGGAACTAGCTAACAACAGAGGCATTAGTCAGTGATGAAATGTTCTTTTCATGGGACACCCTACTCTGTTTATATTGAGAAGGGATACCCTTGGCCTCCGGGCTAGTGGGCTTGTTCCAGCAGCGGCGGTAACATGTTAAGACAGCTTTTTGTATCATATATCCTTTCATTGGAGCACAGTGAAAGCCCTTAACTATGGCATCCACTGAATGGAGTCACCTGCCCTTTTAATGGAAGCAGGATGTTTGACTGATCTCTGCCTGCAGAGAATGGTACTGTGAGATTAGGTATGCGGTGAGCCTTCTTTGTACATAATTTCCGGTAGTTGGAGAGCCAAACAAGCATAAACACTGTAAATGACAAGTGATTTCCAGTTGGGAATAAAGGGAGCTATTTAAAATCCTTAATTTACTGTTGGAACAGGGTTGGTCTCGATTGTAGTTCCAAAGTCGACTATCTTTTTGACGACCTGCAGAATGGGACTGCTAAAAATAGGTTTTCTTTAGTGGAACTTTAAGTCCTGTTCATCTTTTATCTTCTGTCGGTCCTGTTGTCAAACCACACTGAGCTTCACAGTGAATGGCAGACAGTGAAGGCTAGAAAGGCAACAACTTAAAGGAATAATTCACTCTAAAGTACATTTCTATCAATTATTGGTCAAATGCAAGGGGTGTCCTTGACTAAGATGTTGCACAGTTTAATCAGATTCGTCCAGCCAGACCCATCAGCCACTGACTTTTTATCATATATTTTGTAATATATTTGTGGCTCATTGATGGCTAATTTGTTGTGACTTTTGCTAGTCAGCCCCACTCCCACAAAAATACATTTTATGACGTTATTTATAACTAGCTTTTCGAATTTAAGCAATTATGTTGTTTATTTGCACCCCTCATCCTCCTCATGAAGAATGGAGGTCCACCCTATTAAAGTGCATGCATCCCTATATGCATCTTTTTCAATGTTATTCTCACCCTTCACATATCAAAAAATCCCAACATGACACAAGTACCTCATTGAATCCATTTTGTTTTTGCCTCAAAGTACTATTTTCCTGCATTTATCTATAGTTGATTTTGAACACCTTTGTCTATTTTTAGCCTTGACTGACTCTGCTGAAACTTTGAACATCAATGAAGTGATCTAACTACAATAGAACAGCCACATTTAGATCGGAAAACTCTAAGTTAAAGCCTTAAAAAAGTTATAATATAAAAGTTAAAATATTTCCCCTTGAAACAAGTCAAATTGGACCCTTACACAATAAGAGGGTTAATGTGTGTTGCTCTGATATTGCTCTGAGGGAACAGTGATGTGTTCCCGTTGTGATTCCAGAATAATCAGGGTGTAACACTGTAAGGGATTAGGACAGCATCAAGGGCATCCAGAAGAGATCCTTTAAAGGGTCAGTGGGTCAGCGGGCCGGACGGTTACAGCAGGCTACACTAACCAGCAGAGTACTTACCAGGCGGAACCATTATGGCAACAATCCCTTAAATGAAAGGGGCAATTAATCACAATTTATTACACTTTCGGAAACAGATTCATGACAAAGAAAAGTTTTGAAAGACCCTTTGGTGTTAATCCACCTATTCAGGTTATTGTTCTATATATGAGATAGCAACTCCAGATGGGGTCGGGGGGGGGGCTCTGCCACATCAAAGCAACACATTTCCCACAGGAAATACAGAGAAGGAAGTCAGGAATGAGACAAAAGCTGAAATCTCAAAGAAAAAGAGTGTGTGGTTTTAAAAGGTACACATGAGTGTCTGGAAGTCTACAAATGATATGAAATCAAGGACCCATGCATGGACAATGCAGCAACTCTTTGGACAAAGGGAGAAAAGAGAAAAGAGTCAGTGTAATGAAGCGACGCTTGATAAAGGGTGTTTTTGGCCCATTGGCTCATTACATGGTGATGATGATGAGGATGACACTATAGAGGTGCGCATTATCTCCTGGGGTCGGTTAACCGCTCTCTGTCATGAAACATTTAGACCTACTGGTGACTTGTGAAGTAATTGTTAAAGCACATTTTTCCCTGAAAGGACCCAGCAGGCCTTTAAGCTATGGTATTGTTGTTGCCAACAGTGAATGGATCAAAGCCAAGCAGATTTGGTCCTGCTCACACACATGATCTTATGATGCTTTGTATTTATTGAAGGGATGTGGATCCGTAGGTAAGATGGAAGTTGACTAAACATAGCCTTACGAAAAAGAAAATACCAATAGTTAACGGAACAACAGCCATGGTTCAAATCAATGACATATCTCAGTTATCCAAAAATAACATTAATGCTATTTTATAATATAAAAAAGTGTTTGAGATAATAGCAAGCATCACGCTCCCCCTTAAAATGTAATCAAGCAGAAAAGCTAGAGATTCCTAATATTTATCCCACTCTAAATCTGTGAAAAAATTAGTTAATTTATAAATATTAATTGTTCTAAAAAGACAGAAGTCTTACACTCTCTGTGTTTGTTAGAAATTATGAATATTCCTTCAGGCCATGTATAAAGTAAATAATTGTATTAAGAGGGAGAGGGGGATAATTATCAAGCTACGTTCTTGGATCTTTTTTAATGTGATTCCTTCATCAATGTAATTTATTTTTTATGTGTATACGGTATTTTTTATTTTGTTGCTATTGGGATGGCTAACGAAGCTAACATTTCTGACAGACTAGGTTTATGCGCCACCCTCTAAGCTGACGTAGCGCTGTTGGGAAAACCAAAGATATGTTTGCCGTTGCTTCGCAAAAGAAGTCCATTAAAAAGCTTTTCTTTTTAGTTTTGAAGCATAAATGTAATCAATAATGTAAAAAGCTGATAATATAAATTGCCTACATTGATGGATAAACAAATACACACATGCACACACACACACACACACGCACACACACACACACACACACACGCACACACACGCACACACACGCACACACACACGCACACACATGCACACACACACACAAACACAGACATACACCCACACACCCACACACACACACATATACATAAATTCATATAAAAACTTTCAGTCCCAAAGTCCTACTGCGGTAGTATCGTGAATCTTCAAAAAGGCCTTGCGATGACATTCGGATGGGCTGGGATTCAAGGGCAACACATTTGAAAGGCTTAAAACCTCTTTGGGCTCATTTTTTACTTTTCTAACGAGACATCCAGCATTAGAGTAAATGGCTATTGAACACCAGCTGGTTTCCAGTTCCCAATTCCAGGTGCTATCGAGGTAGAAATGTGTGCCTTAGGGCCTGGAAAAACAAATGGCATGAGGTCACCTTTACAAAGTTAGGGGTCAAAAGGTTTAACAATCCCGTGCCACAGCCATTATGAAATGAAAACGAGTGAATGAGCATGTTGCTCATATTATTTCTTTATTGTTATCATTCCATTCTCGGATGTATGTGTTGTTAGAGGTAGGGCGCAGGGCGAGACGTTGTGAGATGGAGAATTTGATGATTTAGGGCCAGAGCCCCCAAAGTGATGAACCTGTCCTGAGGCCCTGTTCCATATAAAAGAGACCCCGGTTCTTTAGCTCACTCCCAAGTCTGCGTGACCCCTAGGGTCACCTGCTCATTGCAGGTGACCTTAGCCCTACCACACCTGTACTGCTACAAACCCCATGTTGATCATTTCATAATATTTTTAAAATTGAAATGCATACAATCAACTTGAAAGAAATGTAATGTATATATGGCAGACATAAGGCTAATTCCTTCAAGGTAATATGCTTGACTCATATACATTCAAATTCTCAAGTTAGGCCACTGCAGACCTTATCTTCCTGATAAAACATCTTCTTCATGAAAAATGTTACTTGGCCATTCCAAGAACTTTCAGCTTTGGAATCTTTAACCGCAAATGAACACACTTCCTCCCTTGTGCCTGATGTCTTTGATTGTGATTTTGGTGCATGTCGGAAATGCCAGCTAGACATGTTGGGTGTGATTGATTACCGTTTCCCTCTTGTGGGTAAAAGCCAACCCCGCTTTTACCCAAAAGAGGGAAAAAATAAAGTTAAAAAATCCTGAACGGAAACGGTCTAAAGAAAGCTGAAATATATGGCCCGAGCTGGCCACCACAGTAATACTGTCCTGGCTACGCCCCTGTGTTGGACTGTGGTCGTACGTCTCCACATGCGAGAGCAGCACGGCTGAGGAGTCAAACCTCATTCACAGACATGGCCTCCGCATTTCTCAGCATTTTTACATCAGGAGACCCAGCATCTCTGAAACTCTTCCACCAAATGAGTTTTAACGAATACAGAATTTTATAATGAGAATGAAAATAATGTCAGCCATCTTGTTTTGATTTTGCGGACAGAAACTTCCTGCCACGTGGATGCAGGCCAATAGAAAACAATTGGCCAGAAAAGCCTAGGCATGTCACAGATTTATGAGCCGTTACTGTGAAACTGATACGTATTCTGCTGAGGACTTCAAAATGTGTAAACAAAGACAATATCCTTTTCGATGCCTATCTCAATGTGCTTAGTAAATAGTTGCTGGCAAAGCAGAGCAGTTGGTCAAAACAGACACATATTTGGGGGATACTTGGTTTACCTCATCGCAACAGACACACAATCCTTGAACAACATCGGGTAGTGCCTCAGACTCATTAGGTATTACATGACACAACAGAGTGCTCCAGAACCACTCGATATCCTTTCCCCTTCTCCTTGATGACCTCACGCCTTTAGAGGGCCCTGCACTGCGGTCCCCCTCCTCCTCTTTTCTAACAGTGGAAAAATACTCCAAAAAATTATCTAACAAGAAAATATTTCTGTATTTGCAATTCTTTCCCCTTTTCATGTTATTCCCTATGCATTGACTCTCTCTCTCTCTCTCTCTCTCTCTCTCACACACACACACACACACACACACACACACACACACACACACACACACACACACACACACACACACACACACACGCACACGGCCTAGGTAAAGACAAATCGAGCGTTTTGCCTCAGCCACTCAACGTGCTATCGCCCGGTGTCACAAAACGAATGCACCCAACCAGAGTGATCGATACAAATATTACGTTTTAAGTTCGTGCATGTTTCCGCACACGAACGACTTCATGCCATCTAACTCGTGCGTTGCAGAAAATGTGCAACAGCGCCCCCTGGGGTAACAGAATATGGTGTAACACCTGTACTGCCAACTACTATCTTCCAAACAATTACACCATAGCTTTTTGTTCCCAGGCAAATTATTCAAAACACTTTTTGCTCACATTAAACTTGAATACAGAGTCAACCCGAAGTAGTCAAGAAGTCTTACCTCCACCAATAAGGCCACTGATGTCAAAGTAATTATACCGTCACTCACTTACCCAGTCAGCATCATTGATTATTTAACTTATTAACAAAATGACATGTTGGCAAATGCAGTTGTAGAAAGTACTATTGATGTCAGCATGTTATTTTCAATACACTATAATTCAGCCAAGAAGTGCCAGTGGTTCGCTTATTAGTATGTCATCAGTGAGAATTCTATTGCATGACATTCAACTAGTTTTTAGCAAGTTCTCAAATTACTTCACATGCCTTCCACCATAGTGTCTTCAAACCCAGCTTGAACACAATTGAATAATACACAGACGAGAAACGGGGCAATATAATATCTTTGTTTACACATCTATAAACATGGAATTAAAACAATTAGGCACACAAACACTTAAATCATTTTGAAAACATAACTTTAAAACAACCACACACTGACTACTGTCCTCTAACGTGAACACACCCCAGTCCAAAAGGTGCTCCTCCACCAACTCCACATTGGACAGCAGCTCCTGGAGGTTGTTTTGTTGGAGGAATGTCATCAGGACCGACATGGTCAATGTTAACCTCACTCTTCCATCCCCTGGGTGACCTTGACTGTTGCGCGGACAGCTCGTGTATATGCACAAGCCCTCGGCATGAGGCCACAGACCACGCAGCAGTGGTTCAGGTATTTTGGGTTGAAGGCCGCTTTCTTTTCTGCCGGCTGCAGCACTGCCGGCGGTTAGTCAGTCAGATGGACCCCACTGACTGGGCCCTGCACCATCGCTAGCACCTCCTGCTCCTCCTGCTCCATCCGCTGCCCCTCGAAAGCTTCCGGGACAACAACCTTCTCCTCCGAAACTCAGATGGTGGTGGTCTTTGTTGTCGTCAGTGCTAACCCTCCCTGATCTCCGACTGAGAGGTCCGCCAGGAAGTAGGACACGCTCTGTGCCACCTGCCCGATTTATTCCTCACAGAACTACCCTTATTTCCCTGGGTAGTCGACCAGGTGACAATCTCTGACCATACCATCTTCACCTTGATCTTTCAACCCAGTCTCACGGAAATATGTGACACTGTCATGTCATCTATTCATTCGGGATCTGGGACACGTCATTTAAACTTTTGCGTGCCAAAATGCACAAATTTCATGGCAACGTCCACTCACGACACTGAGGCATCGACGCAGACTTTCATTCACAAAGCCTACAAATAAACAAGACAATAGATGGCTAGATAAAATAAACATAGGCATAGACATAGGCCTACAATTCTAAAAAGAAGAGATGAAGCAGCTACCTTTTTTCCCATCGCGGTTTGCCTACAGAGCAGCGCACCGGCATTAAATATATCCGTGAATTGTCACAATTTCTCAGAATCAAAAGGTGAAAGTAGAAACGGGTGGCCAAAAGCTGTCATATTGTTAGTTATACACAGACAGTTTTTCTGTGATTGCGTTGAAAAATCTTGAAACAAATGAGAAAAATAAACAATAAATTATCTGTAGGACTGCGGAGCTCCTTAAGGGACTTAGGGAATTAGGTACATGAGTTTGAAATGTGTGCTTTTTGGCACGAAAAAATTGAATTACATATATACACTGTATGAAACAATCACTCATGGGGATTCATTAATAAAACGAAACCCTCCTGTAGAGCCTCCGCTGGTTGGCGAGGATGCCAAAGGCGCACTCCACCATCCTCCGTGCATGTGACAGCCGGAAGTTGAACACCCTCCGCTCTCCCCCCAGGAGAGCGGAGGGAAGGCTTCATCGGCAATGAAAGCATGCGGCTGGGGTCCCAGATGGTCTGCTCCAGGTATAGGGGTCGATCATCTGGAAGGTCCAGGTTCCCAAGCCGCAGAGCAGTGCCGAAGGCCGAAGGAGACCGCATGCCTCCATCACTGCTCCTGCCATAGGCCCCCACAGCCACGATAGTGAATCTATAGTGGGCATCCACCACCGCCAGAAGGACGAGAAGGCAGTTGGGGAACGCCCACAGCCTCTCGTATTCCTCCGCAATCTTCCTCCAGACCTCAGACCCTGGCACAGGCATGTTGCCACCATACACTGCCATATGGCCTCACACACACTCTTAAATATTTTAGCAACAGTGCAGAACCCCACTCTGTAGCTGAAGGCGATGGATCTGTACGAGTCTCCAGTTGACAGGTACCTGCAACATAAACAAAGATACATTATCTTCAGTTAATTAGAAAACAGAAAAGAACTGATCATAGGAATTGACACAGACACAGTTGCTAATAAAGGTTTGCCTTATTAATTAAATATAAAAATATGTAGCCTATATTTAATGTATTGAATTAATAAGAAGGCAAACCGTTTAAATTATCCATATGACAAAAGACATGTGCACAATGGCAATAAAGTATTGTGTGTGTATATATATCTGCATATGTCACAATGTTGCCAAAAAAGTGTCGGCGTTTACAGTCAATACAATAAGAATGGGTTGTAGTTATTATTTTTGAACACTGGGTGGCGTATTGGTACAAGACGTTAGATGAGTGAGCTCACCTGGACAGGTCAAAATTATAGTTTATCCAATCACTGTGACTTTGAGTAACAATATAAGATTGTCTGTGGGCAATAGGACACGTTCACTGTTTCTTGCTTTTGTAACAAATACGCACTCAGATATCATATGTCCCATTTGCTATTCAACTCGCTATTTAGTTGACTCAACTTATGTCTAAACAATATAGGCCTAACGTTAAATGCCAACTGTCGTGTTTATTTACAAAGACACATTTCAGTTTATGCTACTCACCTCAGACAAATGCACAGCCGTCGGGCAGGACTGATGCACATCCTATAATTTGTTTGCATCTTGGCGATGGTCGGCCCGATTAGGTGTAACTCTCCAAACTGTTGCCGGTTCAGTCAAAAGTGAGCTTTAAACCGCTCAACGTCCAGGCGGAGCTCCTGAACCAGCCGATGGTACTCCCCGTACTGCCTCCTGCCACGATTAATGCTGTGGACAATCACGACAGGCCTCCGCTGCCGCAGCAAGAAGTGTCAACAAATGTTCATTCATTTTTTGAAATAAAAAAAAAACGGAAATTATAATTACGAAGAAGAGAAAGTAACAGCTACCAGAGAGGACGTTGCCAGATGTCAGATGATGAGGTCAACAGATAGAAGCCGTATATCTATGGAAACAAGCGATGGCGCCTATATGACGCTC
Source organism: Pollachius pollachius (assembly GCF_949987615.1). Classification (NCBI taxonomy): domain Eukaryota; kingdom Metazoa; phylum Chordata; class Actinopteri; order Gadiformes; family Gadidae; genus Pollachius; species Pollachius pollachius. The sequence goes on along the minus strand of NC_136946.1, from coordinate 16,065,012 downwards.
CGTGTGCCTTTTTGAGCGCTCCGCCTTTTAAAAGCGCGTTTGGTAGACACAGGCCCTAACGAGTTGAACTGAAACACCGGCTCTCCCCTACTCACCAACAAAGCCTCTCCAAGGCTAACACGGGCCGATGAAGCCGAACGAAAAGAGAGATCTGAACCGGCTTTACAAGGACATTGCTCACTTCTTAACTAATCAACAAACTAGCATGTGAATTCAAACAACCAACGAGAAGGCAAACGTCGAAAATAGGCTGCATGTGTGGTTGTTGCAAACAAATTCCGTTTAAATAATTGACACAAGCCTAGATTAGGATGTATCACCTTAATAGTGCACTTCACTACCTGGGACCACCTCGGAATCACCCTCGTCAGAGCTGGTCAATGTCGCCCGGGAAAGGCAAGTCTGGGGCCCCTAGCTAGAGCTGCTGCCCCCGAGGCCGCCACCCGACCCCGGGTAAGCGGTTGAAGATGAGTGAGTGAGTGATAGAAGGTGAGTGAGTGCGTGAACGCCCACACAGGTGCAGGTGTTTCCCATCACTCATCACCTCTCTTTTATCAGCAGTCCGTGGGGAGGGGAGATGTTTGGGGAGACGTGTGCTACACCTGTTCTCTCAGGCCGGTTATCGCCTGTGTGCGCCAATGTCCGTGGTATTGAACTGTCTCATGGGGGCTTGGGTTTGCGTTAGTTTAGCGCTAGCCCGGCCGCTCAATGAGGACGATGAGAAGTATACCCCTTTCCCCTTCGAGGACCTGGCTTTTAATTTCAGCTGTGATTCTGAACTTGTTTCAACCATCATCCCCACCACCTCCGTGGTTCCCGTTTTAAAGTTCCTCAAAGGTAGGCCACAACATAGGGGAGACCACCGGGTAGACGGGGACATTCGCCATCCTATAGCCTAATGAAATATACCACGTGCTTTTATTTTATTTTATTTTTTATTATTAATCATAATAGCTAGCTCGATACATAATTTGTGTAGTCATTTGGTCAAGTGCTGCTGAGAAACATCTGAAAAAACTTCAAATTGCACCGAACAGAGCAGCAAGATTAATTCTGCGTTGTTCTTTCCGGGCTAGTGTGTGTGTGTGTGTGTGTGTGTGTGTGTGTGTGTGTGTGTGTGTGTGTGTGTGTGTGTGTGTGTGTGTGTGTGTGTGTGTGTGTGTGTGTGTGTGTGTGTGTGTGTGTGTGTGTGTGTGTGTGTGTGTGTGTGTGTGTGTGTGTGTGTGATGCATATAAGGTTATCATGGCTATCCGTGGAGGATAAATTAAAATGTTGTCTTCTGCTATTCATTCATAATGTTATATGGAACAATACACCGCAATTCCTTTGTGAAAACCTTGTCTATACAGGTTTCTGTCACGGTCATATCACACTTCAAGTGAGCACTGGTCATCTCCTTGTGCCAAGTCCACGAACAAATTTAATGATGAGAACTGTTCTCTATAGGGCTACTTCTGCTTGGAATAAATCGCCTTTGGCATCAGACTCACAAAAAGTAGACGTTCTTTTAAATATTTGCTTAAATAAAACATTGATGAATCCCATTTAGATCATCAGTAATTGTGCTTGATTACTATCGGTTCCTATTGTTTGTTAGACGTGGTTTTATTTATTCACTGTTCATTTTATTTGAATTAGTTCTTCGTTTATGTTTTTTTGTTTTGTTTTATTGTTCGTTTTGTTCTTGTTTTATTGATATAGTGTGATTTTGTATTATTGTTCGTTTTAATTGTTGTCGCTTTCTGTTTGGACCCCAGGAAGACTAGCAACCACTTTGTGCAAGCTCGTACAATGAAACGCCCTCCACAAAACCTAACTAGATTCCAAGCTGTTTCATTGAGGAAGATCCTGACCTTTTCATCAGGTCTCATTATACGGAGAATTTGGGACACATTCCCTTTGATCAACATTGCATCTGCCATGGGGGTTTAAACCTTTTCCAGCAGTTGTTCTGCCAATTTATGTTGCTTATCGGATTTTGCTACCTAGTGGTTCTGCGGAGGCGGGTGACGAAACAATTGATCCACGGCGTAGGGTTGGTGTAAAAGACAGATAATGTAACCCTGAAATCTCCAATTAAGGCGTTATAATAGAGCATCAAAATATGCTCAACATATTCTTGGTGTACATGGGATGAGTCATGGTGTAAATTAACGTGATTCTGTAGTGGGAGCATCGTTTGATAGAGGCAATTGGTCTACAGATCAAATTAGCTACCAAACGCATAAGCATTTTTTTGATGGGAGCATGATTCATAGGCTCTGACAAGGGAGCAGACATTGGCAGAGAACCGTCCTGAGGACAGAATTTGGTCGATGTTCTTCAGTGTGCTCCCAGCTCTCCGGTGTGTGTTTTATAAAGCACTTTGTTCTCTGTCCGATTTACTTTTGTACATTTTAGGAAACTAGGGGCATCATAGTAGCAAATTATCAGAACTTTTCAAAATCAAGTCATGAAAATCCTGTTATTCTTGGTATGTGTTTCATCAAGTCGTTGTTTTTTTTTATTAGGTCCGCACTACGAGATTGGTTTGGAGTCTCTTTTCTACGAGCCACACTATCGTTGTGAGAACGATGCTGTCAACATCCGCTTTTCAAGTGTACGGCATGGCCCCCCCTGTGTAATCAGTGGTAAGACTTGATTAATGCCACTTGGATATGATGCTTTTTGACATGGTGATTTTTTTTTTTCTTTTTTTTTGGGGGCGGGGTGGAAGAAGATTGAGGGGAGTAGAGGTATTGATTATCTATTGTCTTAGATTGTAGATTGTGAGGTATACACTGAAGTCTACACAACCATCTATTGCAAGTCGCGTCAAACGTATGTATTGCAAAATGATTAGGCAAAATGAAAATGTATGTTTTAGATCGACTGAAACCTGAGAACATAATGCTTCTACCTAAATACTGCCTGCATGACTGGGTGACCAAAGGCCCATGGTTGTATTTGAGGATGTCCTTCAATGGCTGCCACTTTGCACACTGGGTAAGATTTCCCAACAATCCAGTGTCTACACATCCACCATGAAATTCCTTGTTAATACGAATACCTCCTGCTCACAAACATTTGGCTATGGGTAAATCTATCTTCCCTTTTTTGTTTTAGTCTTGTTTTCCAGAATGGCTCTGCAGATAATTTCACATTTGTGTCCCCTTTTTTATAGACCTTTGCTGGGAAACAATTTCATTCAGTGACCCTGCAGTACTTCGACCGTCCTCTGCGGAAGTTTGTTAAGGGCACTGCCACATGTGAGGCAATTTCCTCTTCCTCCTGGGCAATGTCAGTGTGGCCACATGTCACTTGTACAGGAGGAAACGCTACTGTTAAGCTATCAACTGATAGCCGGGACGTAACAGTGGTCGGTAAGTCTGAGTCCATTTGACTTTATACTTTTTATAAGCAAAATATGCTTACTACGGCATATTCAGCTACTTTTTCAATGATTGCTATTAGTTCCAAATCATAAGCAAAAGGTTTACATTCTGCATGAAGTGTGTGTGTGTGTGTGTGTGTGTGTGTGTGTGTGTGTGTGTGTGTGTGTGTGTGTGTGTGTGTGTGTGTGTGTGTGTGTGTGTGTGTGTGTGTGTGTGTGTGTGTTCAGTAATTGTGTTCTTGGTACTTCTAGGCCACAAGAGATTTTTTGATCGAAACAAATACATTGTCAAACAGCTCAAAACGGCAGAAGCATTGTTGATACAAATTCTTGGCTTGAAGATGAAGGTAATTCATCCGTTTAATTTAAGATTACAATGCAAACGATTTTATGTTTAACTGAGTTCTTTGTTAACAGGGCAACGGATTAACTGCCTACCTGTTTTATTCTGACTCATTTGGAGAGCTCTCGGCTGTAAAAGTATCCTGCTGCATGAAGGCGCACAGTGAATCAGCAGTGCATAATGTCCACACTATGTTGGAACTCAATCCAAGACGGTCTATCAGAACCCCAACAATATCCAATGATTCACTAGTCATCCCAGAGGACCTTATTTTGAATGCTCCCCGAGCTCCCCTGTATACTTCAGATGTTACCCTGTATTCTGATGATGCATGGGAGTTTTGGGATATTCCAGACAAACCATATAATCCTGATGCCTCGTCAACACCATACACTGACTCGACGACTGCGTCCACTGACTTTACTGACTCGACGACTGACTATACTGACTATACTGACTCTACGACTGACTCCACTGACTGGACATCCTCAGCGACTACCGCGCCGACTGGGTCCAATCCCGAGATGACTGGGTCCTCTTCCTCGACGGCTGGGTCCTCTTCCTCGACGGCTGGGTCCTCTTCCTCGACGGCTGGGTCCTCTTCCTCGACGGCTGGGTCCTCTGCCTCGACGGTCTTGACGACTGGGTCCACTGCCTCGATGACTGGGTCATCTCCCTCGACAACCCTTACGACTGAGTCGACGACTGGGTCCCCTGCCTTGACTCCCTCAATGGTTAGGTCCTCTGCCTCGACTCCCGCGTCCTCTGCCTCGACTCCCGCGTCCTCTGCCTCGACTCCCGCGTCCTCTGCCTCGACTCCCGCGTCCTCTGCCTCGACTCCTGGGTCCACTCCCTCGACATCTGGGTCCACTCCCTTGACTGCATCCACTGACTCTACTGACTCGGCGACTGACTCCACTGACTGGACGTCCTCGATGACTCCCTTGACGACTGGGTCCACTCCCTCGACGACCCTGTATTCTGATGATGCTTGGGAGTTTTGGGATATTCCAGACAAACCATATAATCCTGATGCCTCGTCAACACCATACACTGACTCGACGACTGCGTCCACTGACTTCACTGACTATACTGACTCGACGACTGACTATACTGACTACACTGACTCTACGACTGACTCCACTGACTGGACATCCTCGGCGACTACCGCGACGACTGGGTCCTCTTCCTCGACGGCTGGGTCCTCTGCCTCAATGGCTGGGTCCTCTGCCTTGACGGTCTTGACGACTGGGTCCTCTGCCTCGACCACCAGGTCCTCTGCCTCGACTCCTGGGTCCACTCCCTCGACGACTGCCTCAACACCCTCGACGACTGGGTCCTCTGCCTCAATGACTGGGTCCTCTGCTTCCACTCCCTCGACAACTGCGTCCACTGACTTGACGACTGAGTCCACTGACTGGACATCCTCGACAACTCCCTCGACGACTGGGTCCACTCCCTCGGCGACTGGGTCCACTCCCTCGACGACTGGGTCCACTCCCTCGACGACTGGGTCCACTCCCTCGGCGACTGGGTCCACTCCCTTGGCTACCCTGACGACTGAGTCCTCTGCCTCGACTCCCTCAACGGTTGGGTCCACTCCCTCGACTGGGTCCATGGCCTCGACGACTGGGTTCACGGCCTCGACAACTGGGTCATCTCCCTCGACGACCCTGACGATTGAGTCCTCTGCCTTGAACCACTCAACGGTTGGGTCCACTCCCTCGACGGGGTCCTCTGCCTCGACAAATTGGTCCATGACATCGTCTCCCGGGTTGACTGGGTTAACTGCCTCTACTACTGGGTCATCTCCCTCGGCTACCCTGACGACTGAGTCCTCTGCCTCGACACCCTCAACGGTTGGGTTCAATCCCTCGACTGGGTCCATGGCCTCGACGACTAGGTCAACTGCCTCGATGGCCCTGATCACTGCCTCGATGGCCTCGACGACTGGGTCCACTGCCTTGACGACTCCCTCGATGACTGGGTCGTTGGCCTCGACGGCTGGGACCACTGACTCCACTACCTCGACCCCTGGGTCCTCTGCCTCGATGACTGGGTCCTCGGCCTCGATTCCCTTGATCTCTGAGACCACTGCCTCGATTCCCTCGACGACTGGGTCCCTTGCCTCCACTCCCTCGACGACTGGGACCTCTGCCTCGACGACTGGATCATCTTCGACTCCCTCGACGACTGGGACCACTGCCTCCTCTGCCTCGACTCCCGAGTCCTCTCCCTCAACGACTGGGTCCCCTGCTTCGAATCCCTCGACGACTGGGTCCCCTGCTTCGACTCCCTCGACGACTGGGTCCCCTGCTTCGACTCCCTCGACGACTGGGTCCCCTGCTTCGACTCCCTCGACGACCGGGTCCCCAGCTTCGACTCCCTCGACGACTGGGTTCCCTGCTTCGACTCCCTCGATGACTGGGTCTTCGGCCTCGACTCCCTCGACGACTGGGTCTTTGGCCTCGACTCCCTCGACGACTTGGACCACTGCCTCCTCTGCCTCGACTCCCGAGTCCTCTCCCTCGACGACTGGGTCCCCTGCCTCGACTCCCTCGACGACTGGGTCCCCTGCCTCGACTCCCTCGACGACCCTGACGATTGAGTCCTCTGCCTTGAACCACTCAACGGTTGGGTCCACTCCCTCGACGGGGTCCACGGCCTCGACGACTAGGTCAACTGCCTCGATGGCCCTGATCACTGCCTCGATGGCCTCGACGACTGGATCCACTGCCTTGACGACTCCCTCGATGACTGGGTCGTTGGCCTCGACGGCTGGGACCACTGACTCCACTACCTCGACCCCTGGGTCCTCTGCCTCGACGACTGGGTCCTCGGCCTCGATTCCCTTGATCTCTGAGACCACTGCCTCGATTCCCTCGATGACTGGGACTACTGCCTCGACTCCCTTGACGACTGGGTCCCTTGCCTCCACTCCCTCGACGACTGGGACCTCTGCCTCGACGACTGGATCATCTTCGACTCCCTCGACGACTGGGACCACTGCCTCCTCTGCCTCGACTCCCGAGTCCTCTCCCTCGACGACTGGGTCCCCTGCTTCGACTCCCTCGACGACTGGGTCCCCTGCTTCGACTCCCTCGACGACTGGGTCCCCTGCTTCGACTCCCTCGACGACTGGGTCTTCGGCCTCGACTCCCTCGACGACTGGGTCTTTGGCCTCGACTCCCTCGACGACTGGGACCACTGCCTCCTCTGCCTCGACTCCCGAGTCCTCTCCCTCAACGACTGGGTCCCCTGCCTCGACGACTGGGTCCCCTGCCTCGACGACTGGGTCCCCTGCCTCGACTCCCCCGACGACTGGGTCCCCTGCCTCGACTCCCCCGACGACTGGGTCCCCTGCCTCGACTCCCCTGACGACTGGGTCCCCTGCCTCGACTCCCTCGACGACTGGGTCTTCGGCCTCGACTCCCTCGACGACTGGGTCTTCGGCCTCGACTCCCTCGATGACTGGGTCCCCTGCCTCGACTCCCTCGACGACTGGTTCCATGACTGGGACCCTGTTGTTGACTCCCTCAACGACTGGATCCTCTGCTTCGACAACTGGGTCCACGGCCCAGATGACTGCCTCAACATTTACTTTGAGTGTCTAGATGTTTTTGTATGTTTGAATAAAACCCATATACTATTGTGCCATGTGTAGTTTTTCAGTTGGGGATCCTTGTTACTCAAATAATAAGTGAAATTGACAGGGTGTACTACTCAGGGTGTACTACTACTGTGATGGTAAGAGTTAATCAATTGATTTGCATTTCATTTGATGATGGATGACTTCTAACCATTAGTTTTGAAATGCTTTAAGCATATCTATACCTGACTGGGCATGCCTCTGTATAGAAAGATTACAATTTTAGACCACTCCTGGCTCATTTCAACTAATGTTAAGGTCTCATATACTTTGAATCAAATTAGTTAATGTAAACATCTCGCCCTGCTTGTAAAACAAAAACGAACAAGTAGACCTAATGTCTGAAGGGCAGAAAAAAAATGACTTGCAACTACGTGAAGATAAATAGAAACGTTATTTGTCCATCAATATTGCAGGCATGTTTCGATGCTAGACTAATACAAACAATATATAGAATAAATTGCTATTGGTCTGGTTTATACTGTGCGCCCAGCTATAATTTTCACTGATTCAATTACAGTAATTGAATTACATAGATGGATTCAAGATGGATTAAACGTTCAAATTCAAAAGCATATAGAATGAAATGTATTTAATTGAGTTTTGCTTAAATTAGTACAAATTATTTCCTGTAGTTTGTACAACACATTTTAAAACCTACAAAATTGAGCAAATAGGAGAGATTATTCCCAAACCCATGGCATTCTGGGACAGCTTTAAACCGCCCTTTCGAGTTATAGAAGGAAACAGAACAGCCACGAAAAGTATAATCAAAGGAAGTCCTCCACTTTCAAAATCGATATATGCTATATACGTGAAAACTTTATCAATTAGATAATTGATTCTCAGTTGCCGTGTGTACATATCACTTGATTTTATGACCAGAATACAATTGAATCCAAGGGAAAAGTTAGAAATGTTTTATTCTGCTCAAGATGTTCAGAGGTTATTGAGTTCAGCCAGGGTCTGGTCAAGGGTACAATGAAGTTCCATGTGCTCAGACCTGGCCAACAACAGCATGTCTGGAGAGGGAAAAAACAAAAAGTTGAGTCATTTGAATGCATCCACATGCATTTAAACATGTTCAAAAGCATTGAGAAAATTATCCCTTCGGTAAAGTTCTTATAGCTGAACTTTCTTTGTTGGATTAAGCTCACGGTTTTGTAGACTAGTTTGCATCCCCCAATTATTTTGGAATTGTTAATTCATCACAGGGGAAATATGACAGTAGAGTGTATGTTGTTGACGGCTGGTTTAAGCAGCTGGACTCGGCCTAAATCAGCGTGTTGGTAATCCGGGGCTGGTATAGGCTGAACACCTGCACCATCCATGTGCCCAGGTTAAACCAGCCATCACCAAACAAACTCGGGAGATCGGGGACATGGCACCTGCTCTGTTAATCTTTTATCCTCCAAACTCTGCAAAAGAGCCTCATCACCAGTGGCGGGCCGTACTATTAGGCAAACCAGGCATTTGCCTGGAGCCCCGGGCCCCATAGAAGGCCTTTTGGGGCCCCCAAAATGCCCTCTCTATATTTTCCCCCGTATTTATTGTTTTTATAAAAATCTGTTCACAATAGTAGCATCGGGATGTCTATTTACTCATGTTTTGATGGCCTTTCCTTGTACACCCCCCTTCAGTTTGCACTACATGGACTATTCCATGTTACGCGCATCACGCTCATCCCGCATTTGCACAAATTATGTAAAATTCAAAACAGTAAATAGCGGTAAGAGAGAGAGAAGAGATAAATCGAGTGAGAAATGAAGCGAACGTACCAAAGCGGGTCACAGAAAAATAAGAAAAAAGACCAAAGGCAGGAGTTTATTTCAAAGCTGCCAAAGCTAACAAGCTTTTTTACAGGCACTGCAGTGGCAGCGGGACCGACATCGTTTGCTCTCACCGGTAAGTCAAGTTTTGAGAGAGAGAGAGAGGGAGAGAGAGAGCACAGATGAGGACAAACTGAGAGAGGAGACAAAAGCTCACAGATGCGGACAAACTGAGAGAGAGGAGACAAAAGCTCACAGATGAGGACAAACAGACAGAGAGAGAGAGCTCAGAGACAGGAGAGGCAAAGAAACAGTGAGACTGAAGAGGTAAATGATGGGATCTTAGGTTAACAGTCAGTGTAATATGTGTCACCATAATGAATCTTTTTGTTTTGTATGCTATTCTCACTTTGCAGGTGACACAAATAGACCACAATGCCCTGTTCAACCCCCTGACGTGACCTACTGGAAATCTAAGGTAAATAAATAATTAACAGTTGCATGAAAGAAGGATAGTGACTTTTGCTCACCCCCTGTATGGAGTATCTCATTATGCCATATTAGGTACATTAGACCGGTAGATGCAGGGCCCCCCAAATTACTGTTCGCCTGGAGCCCCCCAAGGCCTAAATTCTCCACTGCTCATCACTGCTCTTCACGGTGTTGGAAGAGCCCAATAAGGCCACCTAGGTGGAGTGTGGCAGGCCCCTTGGTGGGTAGCAAGAGACAATTACCTCAATGATGTTTTTTGAGGAGCATTCGAAAAATTTGAGTGGTGTAAGTACCACCCCCCGCCAACTTCCATATCTTTTTTATCTAACTTCGTTGATACATACACCTTTAACCTTCCCTGACTATTCAAATCATTGGCTTGATCTGAGCACCTGTCGAGAACCCTTATCCTAACTTCTTTTCTATTATTTTTGGTTTTGATATTCATGGGGATGCATGGAGGATCGTGATGACTGGAAAAGAGGATGGAAGTCTCATCCCAGTACAGTATTGCTGGAAAATAACATAATACAGTATCAGAGATAAGCCTCAGAATTCTGCGAATAAAGTAATTGAACGGTAAGATAAAGGTAAGAAAACCATCCCGATGTGCTACAGAGTATTTCGTGGTCACATGAAATTATAAATTACGTTTTCACCAGACCATATATCTGACTTTATCCTCAAACTAATTTCTTTTTAATCCGAAAATTTCTAATTTAATCTCTATACTTTTCTGTAAGATTCAGTATTGAGACAGTCTTTTTACAAAGCTGTCACAAAAAGATTTCTCTCAGGGAAATGAAATCCATTGCCATTGTTGCTTTACATTTTAAGTTTAAAAACTTTGTGATTGACTCATTTTTTGACTTAAGTTTTTACTTACCCAAATGCCAATTAAGTCCATTCTAAATGATGCTTTGCTGTCACTTTGTCAAAATATGAAAACAAAAATACATATGATTTAAAGCCTATTTATTTTCTGATTATCAGTTCGGTTTTATCACAGCCGAGATCATTCTCATAACGATGTAATCATTTCTGCTGTGGATCGTATACTGCATGCTTCTGCTTGCAGCCTATTTTGAATGTAGGCCACATGATTGCAGATGTTTACCTTGGTTGCTCTGTAGTTGTGAGTAAACCCTGTGTTGACTGCAACCAACTCCACAGATATAAAGCTTATGCTGGCGTTCAAGGTCATTGGATCTGCACCAACAACCCATGTCTCCTCGTCCCCTCCTACCCGGCCTCGGGGGTCCGTGGGGTTCACACTAGCAGGCCACACCTCTTGTTATGTGTGATAGCTTGATGGTAGAACAAGCTACCTAGCCTCAGTAGTATCTCTTCCCATCTTAGAAAAGCACCTCATCAAATGACGCGTACTGATGCACCAAGGGCCATTCATCATAATATACCTATGCTAATTGGTTTTAGGGCCTTGCTCTTGCAACATTTATAATTTCATTGTGTGCTTTAAATTGTACTCAACCTCACTTGTCGTTTTGGATAAAGCCTCTTCTTAATGATAAAGTTTTGTTATATTCACAGGTATTTGTCAACAGTATCATTAGATTCGCAAAAATAAATATATGAAAGTATTAATCAATATATTAAATCCAGTAGTTTTTAAAGGGAACAAAGTCGGTATGCTCATTTTTATTGTGCCCCAATTTTGTCAATACACTGCTGAAATACTGATGCCTACCAAATCTAAAGTTGTGAAAAGCTACAATCTAGCCAAGAGCTACATTTGCTACAAATTACTGTACTGTTATTATCTGATTCATATTTTTTACTCATTTCATAGCTTTCATAAATCACACAAACAAGAGTTATTTAATTTTACTTCCCATCTTATGTCCCCCCATCATGACTGTTGAACTCCTTGCACTCCTCTCACTGGTATTTTACTGGTATTACCTGTCTTCACTGGGAAGGAAATGGTGGGACTGACAATCTCATTAAATGAAAATCAATGTTTAGAAATGGGATAAGTAACACCTAAATAAAGTGAAAATAGATTTCAAAATAAACAGACAGCTGGATTCAGTATTTATAGAGAATTCAAAAAAAAGTTTAGAACGCTAAACAATGAGATGAAAACACAGATACTAAGTAGAGCAGAGGAAGAAACAATTAGGGTCCAGAAAGAGCATCATAGGTAGGAGGCATATTGGAGATTGTACATTAAAGAAAAAAAATTGAAAAGAAAAAGAAAGACCATGAAAGACCATGAAAAGGGAAAAGGAAACAGAGGAAGTTAGTAGCCGAAGAAGGGGATCAGACCCAGCAGAGAAGGCTTTGGAGAAGGGTCTTGCAACCAGAACTTGAAAGTACAGCCGAATCCAAGACATTTTATCTGAAAATAGGACACATTGAAGAATAACCAGTGTATTCATTGTGTTTATGTTTGAGGTTCTTATTAAGACATAGCATTAAAGGAAATATGTTATTCAGCATAAAGCGTTTTTAGGTCACTATCACATATTGCTTATGAAAAGTCCCTTATTTGCATCATGCAAATGGTAGATGTTGCACCTTCACACATGATTAATTTGGCCAATCCCTTGATTCAATTACATTTCTATACAAGAAAGTCGGTCAAAAAGTTTTGCAGCTTAGTACATGCAATTCAAAAAGAGAGTATAGAAACTAAATCGCAATTATGAAATAAACTGGACTTAATTTAGTTATGTACTGACCACATTTGGCCAATGGCGCTAGCTCTCATTTAGAAATTGGTTAAATTGTGAATTATTTAAAACCAAGCGACCGCATGCTAGTTGAAAAACACTCCAGAGCGTATTTACATAGAGGTCATGTCATTCAGGGCGTGATCCAGCTCCTCACTGATAGCCTTGTACTTGAGTTTCTGTGCATAAAGCTCGTCTGTTGGCGCATCCAAAGATAGACAGAGGAGAAAAAACAAGGTGAGAGCAGAAAGAAAGACTTGGAAAAAAGGGATTTGAAAGGAAGGAAGGCACATTCTCATGCAATGTGCATTTTTTTGAAGGCGCAGTCTTCACAAGCATGAAAAGGAAAATGTGTTTAATTTTCCCTATCATCTCGCTTGATGCTACATGAGTAACATTTTATCACAAATTCTACAGCCATAATTTCAGTACGTTGTCTCAGAGAAACAGACAACACCACCAGTTTACCTTCTAGATCGTCGATTGTCTTCTCCAGCTTTGCGACGGACCTTTCTGCAAACTCTGCACGGGTTTCAGCCTGCAGGGTTAAAAATGCACAGGTTCAATATCAGCATTTCATTGAGTTGGTAGGGTTTATTTGTATAGGGACCAATGTTTTTAGGATCCTTTCACTGTGAGTAAAACAATACAACAATCCTAACATAACACAATGTAAAGAATGTGATCAATGGACATTAGGATCAATGGGCTTTATGAAGCCAATAAACTTGCCTCTTTCAGCTTGTCCGTCAGGATTTTGATCTCTTCCTCATATTTGTCCTCTTTTTGAGAGTACTTTGGGAGACAAAAATGCACAGTTAGTTTGGCAGTTGTGCACAGCTAAATAAATAATTATTGACATACGTATACAGCTAATTTCAATATGAACAATGTGGTAATTAACATAAACCTTTCCTCAGCCTCCCTACATCTACTGCAGGCAGTCAGGAATCCAAAGCCACCAGGGTAAGAATTCACTGGTTGTACTTTCAAGGTCTATCCAAAAGGCGGTCGCCAAAAGGAATTGTTCCCAAAGTTCTTGTTCAATGAGTAATTACAAACAGCCAAGTACAAAAGCCTACCTATCTCATAATATCCAGAGGTGTGACCTCTACAAACGTTAGGAATAATTTGCCATATTTATCATATTTGCCCCTTTAATGAACACAAACTGATGAATATAAAATGATTATATATATATATATATATATATATCTGTTTCATCATCATTTCATTATCATCATTATAGTGTTTATGTATCGATATGTTGCTTTTATTGTAGCTCCAATATCGAATGTAAAACACATTTTTATTTTCTTATAAATGTATATTTATAAAAAAAAGTATATAGAGACTTAAATATACTAAATGACCAAAAAAATATTTACTGCAAGTCCAACGTTAAAGTTTGAACTAGATCATTCGTCTACTCTCTTCTCACACAGAAACCCCGACAACACACACAAGCAGCCTGCTGCCCTACCTTCTCAGCTTGCGCCTCTAGAGACTTAAGGTTATTTGTGACGTTTTTCAGTTCCTCCTCCAGTTCAGCACATTTACTGGAGTATAGGACGGGGGGTGATACGTGTCAAGGGGGGACAGAGGAAGAGACAGCAGCCAGCCGGGCGGAGCCACAGGATGGTGAAACAGAAGAAAGGGCGGTCAGGGGAGACATGAGCAGGAAAACACAGTTGGATAACCGGTGGAACAGACGAAAAGGATTTGATCAGTCGAAACATCAAAGTTTGAACGAGAAAAGAAATGTCAGAGAGAGGAAGAAAAAATGTGCAGGAGTTTCCCAGGTTGTTAGTTTCTAGTTTTTTTGTCGATACAACAGTATGAGCCTGGAGCAAGCCAGAGCTTGAGCTGCAATATGGAGAGACAACAATCATTTCCCATTTTTAACCCTACTGCTTCACTAGCCAAAATTGGAAGAATCATATCTTCTAACGAGCTGTGGTCGGGTGCTTGTTCTAGACCTATAACCTGCAAAGATCTGGAACAAGCAATTAGGGAGGGCACAGGAAAGCGCATGCAACAACCATGGGCATATAACGAGAAAGGTTGACCTGGCTGCTATAAATCTGAAATGAGTCTACCTGGTCCTCAGAGGCATGGAGGGTCTCCAATGACTGGTCAAAGCCCCTTTGCTCATGCTCCAGCGCCCTTGCTTGGCTGGTAGCGGGCAGCCACAGACCACCACAACGTGCAGGAATGAGAGCGCAGGGCGTGGTTGTTGGGAGTTAGAAGGCGTGGGTGGTTGGGAAGTGACAGCCATACGTCAACACATCAAAGGACACCAGACATGCATCTTTTGGTTAGACTGCAACCCTTGATATGAAAATGGGAATGTGCAAATTTCCTCTCGGGATAATAGTACCAATTTATCTGTAAATGTAAAATGGCAACTACCGATAGGCTTTGACATGATGCTAAATTATAGTTTTAAAGGAATTATTTTGAACCAGATTTTCTTAATATTTTCCGCGGTAAGAGTCCATAAACATGGATGGGATCATTAACAGTCATGGTGATCTATAATAATCTCTGTGAGAACTATTTAGCATACAAAATGTGTTGCAACAACCAGTGAAAGGCTTACACGGCAAAAGCAAAGAATTAAACCTGTTTGCTCTTGGGAAAATATATTACTTTGATAATTGGTTTTCAAAGTCTGAATATGTGTTACCAGTTGGTCGCCTAAAGTCACCAGGACATATCTGTAGTCAATGCTGATCGATAGTGATGTCAATAATGTTATCAATAAAATCCCATCCTATAAAGGTAGCCAGTAGGCTCTGATCATGTGCCACCTATCAGCTGATTAATTAATTTTTTTAGCATGAGCACAAAATCGCGTGATACCGGGTTGCCCCTCACACGACAGAACACTGTTATTTACAGGAAACTGTTATTTAGTTTTCCTTTATTCTGAAATTCTCCCACCTAATAACTGGGAGCAGTTAATGCTGTTTGGGTTGATCTTCCTGGCAGTTTGAATTAAACTAAATAACTAAACAAAAGTTGAAGGGTAAGACTTAACTAACCTACACACATAAGTGGAATGCTGATAGGTCAATGGTAAAACTATCCAAAAGTGTTAGGCAAGCATGATAACTCACACAACAAATACACCACTGCCATTCAAAACTCATTAAGTGTTTCAACGGTGAATACTCACGCCTCAGCCAGCTCAGCCCTCTCTTCCGTCCGCTCCAGCTCTCCCTCAACGATGACCAGCTTACGAGCCACCTGCATGGAGGGGATGGGAGGTTTCCATCAGAACTTAGATTCCAAGCATTGAACGGCTAGAGCTATTAACCTAAAATAACCAGAGCCTGAGAATATCCACAGCTTTAATTGCTGTATTATATATATATATATATATATATATATATATATATATATATATATATATATATATATATATACATATATATACTAGAGTAAATGGCAAGTCGAGTCCAAATGTCAGGAGAGTGGAACGGTGAGGAGGAAGAGGTGGAGAGCCCTAACAGACCGACCACAGCCTTATCTCACCTCTTCATATTTCCGATCTGCCTCCTCAGCGATGTGCTTGGCTTCCTTCAGCTGAATCTCCTGCAGCTCCATCTTCTCCTCATCTTTCTGGGCCCTGTTTTCAATCACCTTCATCGCCCTAAAACAGACACGTCATGTACTACTGGGACCAGTTCCAGAGTCTGGGACTTCAAAGTGGGAAGAATGTGGAGGACTGTTCCTTACGTGTAACGTGTAAATTGGAGTAAATTCAGTTTGGATGTTGAAAGTAAACTCAAGTCTAACCTACTGCATAGCAAGCTGTGGTGCTCTGAGATCTAAAGCTGTGGTGCTCTGAGATCTAAAGCTGTGGTGCTCTGAGATCTAAAGCTGTGGTGCTCTGAGATCTAAAGCTGTGGTGCTCTGAGATCTAAAGCTGTGGTGCTCTGAGATCTAAAGCTGTGGTGCTCTGAGATCTAAAGCTGTGGTGCTCTGAGATCTAAAGCTGTGGTGCTCTTAGATCTAAAGCTGTGGTGCTCTGAGATCTGAAGCCGAGGGACCACTACCTCTGGACATTCTTCATAAGGCTTACCTTCCTGGACCTTCTGCTATTTAGACATATGTGGGTGGGAGGGTTGTTATCTGGGAGGGAGGGGAGGGTGTCGGACACTTAAATGTGCCTTAAGTGGAAGGCAGGGGGAAGGGTTATCGTTGTTATATATTTATTAATATTTCGTACTGTATTCTATTTAATGTTTTTTTTTAAAAAAAACCTGAACAAGATCTGCACCTTAATTTCGTTGTGTAAATACACTGCAATTAACCCAATGACAAATAAAGCTTCTATTCTATTGTACCCGGGTGTTTTTGTTTGTGACAGGTCGTGACCATTTACCAACTATGTGATTGTGATGTCTTCTGACTAAAGGACCACCCTTTTCATTTGTATCATGACTATTTATATTCAATCAATGGAACTAATCTCACAAAGTCTCAGCACATGTGCGATTGGTGATTGGACTCTTTAAATTTGGATTTTAAACCAAAGATATATTTTGATGAATGATTTTTTTTTTTTTACATATTTGCTTACTTTGAATATCCATGGTGACCCTCAGGCCAATGGGAATATGTACTGACCTCTCACTTTCATCAGCAGCCTTCTCCGCCTCCTCCAGTTTCTGCAGGGCGGTGGCCAGCCTCTCCTGGGCTCGGTCCAGCTCCTCCTCCACCAGCTGGATGCGGCGGTTTAGGGAGGCCACCTCCGCCTCAGCCTTCAGGACGAAGAGACGCTTTAATACGTACGGTACAGACACACAGGCAGACAGACGCATGCACACACAGACAGACACACGCACGCACACACGGACACACGCACGCACGCGCACTTATGCACGCACACAGGCACAGACACACACGCACGCACGCGCACTTATGCACGCACACAGGCACGCAGACACAGACACACACGCACGCATGCACGCACACACGCAGACCAGTTTGACAGTGTTCCTTTACTGCTGAACGCCCATTAGAAGAGCTTGGTTGAAGTAGCCGAGATAATGAAACCATAGCGGGCAGCGGGCCGTGACGGTACCAGGATACCCTCCTCATCTTATAACAACCAGAGGCTGCTTGCAGGGGCTACCAACAGGTTGATCTTCAAAGCCTTCACAGTCGTTCCCTGGCAGTTTCACATTTTCTTTTGGAAAACTAACGGAACTGACTAGGTAATTAGATGGTGGATTTCTGGAGGTAAAAGACGTGGGCCAAGTAGCTGGTTTAGTGTCATCTGTTCCTCAGCATTGAAATTGAACAGCTGTCAGGGGCCAAAATACAGGAGGTGCTGTACACTGATGGTGTCGTACTGCTTATGAAAGTAATGAAATCCAAGAAAATAACCTGTATGATTGATATGGATGTTGTTAATTTAGATAACAGTTAATTGGTTTTCTTTTCTTTGCACATACATTGAGCCTGTTGTTACAGAAATTGAAAAAAATAAATATGACAGTGTGAGGCTGCTCCTGAGTTTATTTTGGAATAAGAAACTACTATCAATATTAATGCATGAATGAAGTAATCGATCTACTAGTATCTTTATGTGGGTCAAAGTTGTTAAACGAGAACCCCCCCCCCCCCCCCCCCATACACACACACACACACACACACACACACACACACACACACACACACACGCACACTCACACACCGTTTGCATTCCGTTGCCTTGGTAACGGTTACACAAACTAGGGCACAATGAATGGGACGTTTGGCTTAAACTCCAGAGGCTGAGACCGGTGGATCCGGGAACCCTTATTTGGGCAGTCAACTTAGGCTGACCCTCATGTATCTTGCGCTAATGATGCCGCGTTATAACACACTGTGATGCAAGTAAAGCAGAATACTGTGACTGCAGCAGGACCATTCTTCTGTTGGGTCAGATTCGATAGCCTTGCTCCATGGTGGCTGAACAGTTTCGATAAGCTTTGTTAACGCAGATAAAACGTAGACCAACGCCTTAAGACAGCAGTAGCCAACTCGGACAGTAACACAACCTGACGGGATGGTGGTCGCTCGGGCCCCCCTGGACGAGGCCTACCTGACCTCTGGAGGTCTGATCTTCTTCCACCTGTCGCTGGAGAAACTCTGCTCGCTCTCCCGCCTCGTCAGCCTGCTGCTGTAACACTCTGATCTTTCGCTTCACAGCGTCGACACTATCAGACATCATCTCTGTGTGTTACCAAAGACAGAGCTTCTTTCTGCAACAAGAACGATGCCGTCCACAGGAGCCTGAGGAGGAGCGGACGAGTGTAGTCCCTGCTCACTCCAGCAGCCTCCAGACTCCGCCCTGTGCAGCGACACACCAGACTGACCCTGGGTCAGAATAACACTATGTCGACCTCCATCGCACGGCTAGGCCTATGCCTTTGCAAAAATGAATAAGTCTTCAAAACGAAATAGAAAGACACGAAGAAGAGTGTGGACTAAAAATGTTTAAATAATTACAATTACTTTTATTAACGCTAACACTGGTATTTTATTTTATTGGTTGTATTTGGTCAGGTTGTTTTGCCTCATGTCTTTTTATATGTTGTAGGCCTATTTGTGTCGTTTCCACTGCTTTAAACCAAATTTACCTTTCGTGACACATAAAGTAGGCTACTGAACTGAACTAAAACATTTGATAAAACTTATACCACAACTTATACAAAATAATTTTACAACTTAGCTGGTTTTGGAGTGTTTTGGAATGACGGTGCATGTTTTAAGCATGCCAACCTACTACAATAGGTAAAATAAATATGCTACCTTGTAAAATCTGACAATATTTAAAAATATTACAGCCGATGATGTTCTTTGCTGTGATGATGCGTTTATGTTTATTATGTTGCCACTATAGAATAAGAAGCTAACTCCGTCCGGTTTTGTGAAGGATTTTCAAATATTTCAAATATACCTAATGCAGTGACTGGTTTAGACTTTTAAAACCAAGTTTATTACCATTTAAAATAATGAAAGTAGATCGAAAATTTCCATTGACCAAAGCGTTTTAATTTGAGTCATTGCTTCCTCTATCGGAAAGTCTTTGATGGCGAAAATATGAGGCCTTTATTAAATGACAATGGGACATTGGCATGTCTTTTCAGCTGTCTGCCACTAGGGGGCATCATAGCCCTATTTATAGTTAACCTATCAAACGCAGGAACAGGAAAATGTTCAAAGAAGGAGATACCTCAAAATAAACCTTAATCATAGGCCACATAATGAGTGATGTGTGACCATCATTAAATGGAGCGTTTAGTCTCAGGTAACAAATAGCACAAACAAAAGGGGTGTCTGCGTAAGAGGGGTAACTTGGATCCACACTTGTTATTCACTCAGTTTATCCTTCAACAATTCAATACATTTGGGTTCTGAAAATGCCACTCCAGTTTTGACAACGAACAGTTCCGTATGAGTACGTTAACAATGTATAAGGTGTTTCTACTGAGAGACCCTCAGCCTACAGGGCTGCTAATTAAAATGAAATTAAAAGTGTGGCTAGGCGCAGAAAGAGCCCCCTGTATAACATAAGCAATCTGAAGTGGACTTTGTCCCCATAAATGGCCTGGGTCCATGGTTAACATAACTGTCAAGGCCGGAATGGCTGACATCACTACCACATTAAGCCCTGAATCCCCCAGCAGCTGCCGTCGGGTACATGGAGAACATGGGAGGTATGGAGGAGACGGGAGGGGGGAAAGCGGAGAGCGGAGCATTGTTTTTTTTTTCCCCACACACAATAGCGCTGTCCGTCTACTCTAGAATCTAGGGGAATGATGTAGAGGAGACAGGGTAGCGATCCCACTCTAGTTGTTTGATGTTGTTTTAATAAGAATAATGAAAAAAGACGATGAATGTGAGCCCCCTGGCCGGCCCCATCTGGGGGCTGAGCGTCTGCCCCCAGATCGGTACTCACGTCAGCGGCCTTCTTGTCCGCCACCTCCAGCTTCTCCTGGGCGTCCTTCAGGGCCTCGGAGTACTTGTCCAGCTCATCCTCAGTGCCCTTCAGCTTCTTCTGCATCTGAATCAGCTCATCTTCATGCTTCAAGAGACGGTTAGAGTTAGGGTCAAAGTTAGAGTTAGAGAGTTAGACACATGTCAAGGAGAACTTGTGAGAACTGCAACATTCATGAGTGAGGTTCATTATTAATGATAATTAATTATTAATGATTAATGGTTTATATACAAACACATATGTACACATATAGTGATGTTCTTACAGCAGAATCGATCAATCTTTCATCCTGTTATTTTTCTGGGACCATATTCCCTGTCATTATTTCCATTGGTAAATTGTTCGCAGCCTGGGAGGCTATAAATACCCCCAATAGACACTTGTCTTTGTCCCTTGATGTGCACTGATATGAATACCCTTTTTGATCCATCATCTCTCTCCATTTATATCCCTTCACCCCCCAGATTGCTTCTCCATCATTCTATCCTCAGCCATTAGCCGGTTCCGGCTCTGGTGTCATAAATACCAGATCGAGTTTCTAGCAGCTAGCACTGGCTGTCGCATTGACAGAATGTTTTCTTGTTGCACACCCCACCAGCTCTCACTCAGCTGGGCACAGTTGCCTCAGATGGATGACAGTATCAACCTATTCTTGAACAGGGTCCATCCATGAGTTTGTTACAATCAAATCTCTTTAATTATGGTTAATGCATACCGTTAAATCCTAAGAAACTCATTTTAAACATGTGTATTCTTACACATTCAATCCTTTTTCCACTCAATAAATTAATTCAGTTACATGCTAATGAAATGAATGTTTCTAACCCTAATGGCAAAATGTCAAGTAAAGAGCAAAATGTTGAGTAAAGACTCAACAAAGTACAAATATTGTTGAATGGCTGCTCAGGCAACACATTGGTCTAACATAATGTAGTGAATGCAGTGACCAGCCGCTGTTGGGAGAACCTCAGGGATGGGACTGGAGGACTATGGCCCTACCTGTTTGCTTCTGTCCTCCGCTGCCTTCTTGTCTGTCTCCGCCTGCTCAGCCTGGTCAAGTGCATTCTCCTTGTCCAGTTTCAGCATAAGCATTTTCTTCTTGATGGCCTCCATGGTGATCGGGGTTGTAGGGGCTTTTGGGGCTGGCTAACGTGAAGCTAACACTGGGCTTGTGGGTCCAGGGGATGGAGGAGATTGGGTCTGGTGGATCACTAGCACACGGGAGCACCAGAAGAGGCAATGAGGGGAACGGAGAAGATGGAGAAGAGCATTTATATGCCAGGCTCCAGCCACCCCATCATGCATCTTATACCCCGCCCATGGCTATGTTGACCACAATAAACTCTCCTCCCAAATCAAAGACAGCCTCCTAATCCTGTAACTCTAACCTAACCCGCCCTCGCCCCAGCAGATATACCCTGTTGCTGGCTGACACCAACACAACCTCAACCCCCCGCTAGCACCAAGGAGACGGATAACACGGCACAATATATCAGTACGTCGTGTTTTACTCCTATCACATTGAGCAGAGATTAGACCATTGATCACGTATCTTCTGAGTTGACCTACTAACGAATATAGGGTGAGGGTGAAATAGTTCTGCCGATGACAGAGGAGAAGAGAGACGCAGGCAGTGACAAAAGGCACTATAAAACAATGCTCTGCCTTTCTATTTCTGTCCAACACAAGGAATAAAGGGCTCCGATTACACCAGGCCTAAATTAAAAAGGTGCCCTATGAGGGAAAGGGCAACAAATCAACTGCAGTCTTAAACAATTAATAAAAAAGTTTGGCAATTTCTAAATCAAGCATTTTGGAAAAAATGTAATGGTACTGCTTGTTATTAAATGGTCGATTAACAGGTAGAGAGACACACACCACTAAGAGATAAACAACACAGACCACAGGGAGAGCTGTTTAAAACGCATGATTGTTATGAGGCTGAGAGTTTGCTCCACATAATCCAAGAGAAAGAACTTTGTGCTTTTAATATGTGTATGTGTATCTCATACATATATACACATACAAGTATATATATCACATGTATATATCACATTACTCAAGAAGCATACCGTCAGGACTCAAGGGTCCCTCATTTCAAACAGGAAGAGGAAGTGAGTGTGCAGTGTGTGATTGGTCAAATAGTTGAAAAACTCAGGGACATGGGTTGGGTTTTAAGTGGGTGATGACCGGGAGGTCAAACCTAATCACATGGTTAAATATAAGTATGTACTTATAATTTGTATTGAGTGTGTTGCCTGGGGCTTTAATAGGTCTGACGGTCTGTTTTAATGTCACAGGTGAAAAACAGAAGCAAGTGGATTTGGGATATTTTGTGGTTCTCTAAATGTACCATCTTACAATGTGAGGGTCACAGGAACGTACCAAAGGTGGAATATCTTCAACATGAATGTGTGAAAGGGGCCATAATCCCTCTAGTCGGGAACAGCGATTGTACTGGGAGTTCATCAGATTTGATGGTTCTTTGTTTCTTATTTGTTTCTTAAGTTATTGATTGATGTGTAATAACTCTATTAAAAAACTATTGTTTTTTGATTTTTGTTTATGTTTCACTTGTACTTTGAGTTCAAATAAGTCCTTATGTTTCGTTCAGTAGCGTGTGCTCTGAACGGACTGCCGGGCCCCTGCCTCTGAATCAACAAGGGAAAGACAACTGGGCATGCTCACATAACAATATGACGAGAGAGGAATGCCTGGCGCTGTAACCCTACCCCTTTCACCACTCCACCAAGCCTCCATCACCTGGCCCGCCAGAAGTGGCCCTGCCTATTACTGAGCTAACCTAGTGATGGACTGAGGCTTTAGTATCACCTAGGGCAATCCCTGGAGGGCCGGGGGGGTGGCGATGGCAGTTATGGCTCCCCACTAAGCCCCCGCTGGGATATTAATAGACATCACTTGGCTGACATTGTCCTGAGGATTAGAATAAGGGAGAGCATGTAAGTCCAAGTGTTAGTGTATTTGTGTTGTCTCGTGTGCCCGTGTGTGAATTTCATTTTTGAGTTCTGCCCCTAAATAGTAATCCGACCTCTGATCGTATTAAAGATATACAGTACATATATAATGCAGGGTGATAAAGTATGCCAAGCAGTGGCCAAAGTATAGCCAGGCAGTCATTATAAAAACGCTTTTCAGATCTCATTGCCCAGCCGGCAGCATTGAAAACAATTTTTTTGACAAAAGTTATCGCTGATGTACAAGTTCAATGAGGTAACCATTATGACAAATTATGACTATTAGTAGATTCTGGTGATGCAGCACCATAACAAGCCAGGTAGTGATGACCACACAAGGTTTTTGTAATTTCCAAGAAACAAAGGAAGTTTGACTTATCAGCAAACATCCACATCTCACACAGACACAAAGATAGATACTTGGAATTTAACAAAACTTGACTCTTTATTTTGCATCAGTGATCACATTTTTTCACTTAGTTACCTTGTATATTATTGCAAAAGAAAATAATCGAAGACAACCCTTTTATTGTCAAGTTAGAAGCGGAGCTACACTGAGCACAAAAGCTAAGCGTGGCGTAGCTTTTTGATCATTAGTGGCGCGTCTGGGGCAAAAGGAGCAAAACGTGTGTGTTCACTGTCATTATTAGACCTTTTTGCTTATGTTATATGACAAAAAAAGTCAGTGGCGTAGCATCATGGTGATAGGCCCCGGTGCAATTCTTTTTTGGGGGGGGGGGGGGGGGCACGGGTTGCACCGTCGATATTTACGCCACTGAACAAAGTCTTGATTAAACTATGTATTAATTGTATGATATTTATTAACACATTTGCAAATTGGCTAGGGAGGTGCCACCATTGTAATACTAGTCTCACCAGCAGTGATCGGGTTGCACCGCAAACAGAATAAAATAACTTGAAGTCATCCCAGTCAACCCAAATGTCTGCGTCCATCTCCTTCCTCCTTAAATCAGATTAAGAGCGCTGTGTTTACACGACGCAGTCACCGGTCCAAAGCGAGAGGGGGAGGCCTGTGCTTGCGTAGTAGCCTACATTTAGCTTGTTGCTTATCTACTACGGCCGGCCAAAATACATCATTTCAAGCTTCGGCTAATCATTTGATTTAATTATTATTTGAATGTTTGGATACATTTTTTTAAACTCCTTATGGCCACGACGACGCGAAAACCATCCCTGCTGCGGCCAGGGGCGCTGCCTGGCGGGGAAAAGTGGTACTGATTCTAAGGGCCCAGCCTAACGCAGCACGGCCCACGGCCCGCGGATGGCAATTAATAATATCATATATTATTGCCTTTTTTTTTTTTTTTTGAAATGTCTTGAAATGTTTTTTGTTTTGAAAAAACAGTCGATAGATGTTGGGGGGGGGGGCCCAAAATTAGAATCTTTCATAGGGCCCAAAATTCCTGGCAGCGCCCCTGGCTGAGGCCAACGCAATGCTGTTGGCTCAGTGTAGCAGGGCACAGCATGTGACCCCAGGCACCCGCACGTAACCGCATGTAACAGCGTCTAACAGTGTGTAACAGCATGCAACAGCATAAGCTATCACTGAATGTAAAGGAGTATATAAATATACATATAAAGCATCATTTTTCTTTGTGCTAGAGTTTCTAGCTTTAGCCAAAACAAAACGGTCCAATATCATAGCCTATATAAGAACACACATTTGAAAGCGTGATTATGTCATCCATGAATCAAAAAAGTTGTACTTGATAGCGAACACAATAAATATATTTCTTATCGGAATGAACTATGTGGCATATATAGCAGCAATAGCAGTAGGCACTACGTAGGTCTTTAAAACATCTGCATGGAAATCGACAGAAACTTTAAATAAATGAAACTCCTACTTCATTAGTATGTGTGTTTAATGGCTCATTATATTGCAAAGTATGTTTCACATTTAAATTGCTTGTCCGGTTGTGGTCATGTAATCCCTATTGATCGACAGGACCCATATTCACATTGACTTAGCCTGCACTATCAATATTGAGCTGGTTGTCAGGGAAAGTCGCCTATCCTCTTGATTAAAGCACTTGATTAAAAATACTTCCAAATCTACATGTTGGGCATTTGGCATTAAATAAATTTCCCACATGTTCAACTAAAACAAAACAGCATTCTTTAATCAATATATTTTAATTGGTTTTACGATTATTTGTGTTGAGGCTATAGTAGGTACGATGTGTAGAGATTCCCCCAAAAATTCCCCTCACTGCATCCTTATTCAATTCAAATATAGCTTGCAAATATTAGCTTCAGCAACTTCAATGTTTATGAGCTTAAATATACTAAATAACATGCAAATTCATGCAAAACTTCTACATGACTACTTATATAAAAAATATATTTTCATTTTGTTTTCTTATGAGCCCTCATCGTTACATAAGCATACTCTGCACACTGACAAGCATCACGTACATTGTTTAGTTACAAAAAAAAAGAGGTTTCAGCCGACACCAACACCTTTCTTTGTGATTAGAAGAGCTCGAAGGCCAGCCAGTTAATAAAGTTAGTCAGGAGCTAAGCGTTTTACTGGCGTCAATGTTTCAGATTTGATGATTTCCAAACTGTAACGCTATTGGTTTACATTCACGTTTTGAGGATGCATACATAACAGTAAAATGTCATGTCCTCAATAAAATAGGAATAATTCACCCTAATATAAATGTGTATAAATTATGGCTTCAACCATGACATCACAGCTCTACGTTTCCAGATGTGAATGGGAATCAAAATGGACACCCTTTTCCCTTTTCAATTGGTCAATGCAGAAGACCTAGAGCCTGCCTCCGGGCTATGTGGGGGTGGACCCGGGGGCACTGCTCCCTCACGCAGGGCGTTTGGGGTTTCAGGTCAATAGAAATCGTAGATATCTACAAATCACACCCATTTTTGCTAAAAAAAATGATAATATTTGCTAAATGTAGAATATTTTGAACGGTTCAAGAGTAGGTGCGGGGATTTTAGAATATTACATTGTTGGGCGAATTATATCTTAAAGACAGAACACAGCTGTTTATGTTTGTGCAAAGTACTACCGTTTTCATTGCAAAATCATACAGAATATTTGGTTTATCTTAAAGGTCCAGTCTGTAGAATTTAGTGGCATCTAGCTGAAAGGACATGGCAGAATAGGAAGCACAACATTCCTAAGTATGGTTTGATTAGTGTATAATCCCAATAAAATGAGGATTGTTGTGCTGTCGTTACCTTAGATTCAGTCCTTTATATCTACATGGGGAGCAGGTCCTCTTCCAAAGAGAGCGCCATGTTGAACCGCCATGGTCCTACAGAAGCAGGACAAACTGCTCTAGATGTTCTGAAGAAATGTGTTCATGCTAAGAGTTGTACATCTATCAAAGATCCTCTTCACTGACATTTGCATACCCGATGCAGTTGTAGCTAATTACATCATTTAAGAAGTAACTACTGGCGCATTACACAATACAGGCCAGTACAGGACACCTAATACAGGCCAGAAAAAGACACCTTATACAGGCCAGTACAGGAAACCTTCCACAATACAGGCCAGTACAGGACACCAAAGTCATTGGAAAGGGAAGGATGGGGGGGATTCAGTTGGTTACAATCTGCAACCTCACCACTAGAGGCCACCTCACTTTTACACACTGGACCTTTAAGTATGTTTCAGATATCAACAAAAGTGTTACCCTTATTCACCCTTTCATTGATTAGATGCACAAAAAAGTACAAAGCATTAGCAACAGCATAAAAACCTTTACTAGCAATACCTCCCTTGTAACCACACATACTCATTAGACCAGAGACGCCTGGAAGTATCAACCCAAAATGAAGACACATACACATTACACAACCTAGAAAATACTGCACAAATAACTCCACCTGTGCAGATCATGAAACCTCATACTTCAGTCAGAAGAGGAGCTCCTTCAGGGCTGCATCTCTTTGGAACCCATTCTATTGTGCAGAGGACAGGATTAAGAATAGGGGCTTTCAGCCGTCTGGACGGGCTTTTTAACAGGCAGACATTTTGGGCAAGCGAATTTCTACTCCAATTTCAGTCTCTTCTGGAATATCCTGAAGATCTGAAAAACACATCAACTCATTTTATCATTGGTATTTCATCAGTGTAACGTTAATCTTTGTTCATTTATTGTTGATTCCTAGCACACTTCTAGTGTCTGTAGCTCATAGCTTAGATGTAAAGCAGCCAAACTGGATTGTTATTATTAGCATAACACAGCTGATTATATAATACTACCCTGAAGTCGCAATTGTTTCTGGAGAGATACAGAAAAAGAAAGAGGGAAAGAAAGATCAAGAACGTTTGATGTGTGCAATCCCAGGAAAGAATACGAAGCAACACTAATGCACAATGGGTAAATATTCAATGTGTACCGTGTGACTTCAGGAGACATGGTACACAGTGCCATGTCTCCAGTGCAACTGTTTAGAGCCAGTGCCTTCCTCCACAAAAATCAATGCCTTACATAAGATTGAATGGTTCTGTAAGTTCACACATTTTGTGTGTGTGTGTGTTTGTGTGTGTGTGTGTGTGTGTGTGTGTGTGTGTGTGTGTGTGTGTGTGTGTGTGTGTGTGTGTGTGTGTGTGTGTGTGTGTGTGTGTGTGTGTGTGTGTGTGTGTGTAGTATAATAGTATAATTCAGTAAGACTCCACGCTGTGATTTGACTGATAGTTCTCATGCATTCTGATCCGTAGCATTGGCCAGCAGTCAAACAAATAGATGAGAACCATGAGACTCAATCACAACACATTTTAATCAAACAAAGTGGAGCAGGCGATCACTGCTGATACGAGTAGTATTACAAATACCATGAGAAAAGTGTAAGAATATCCTCATTGATTAATTCAATAATAATAACGATAAGATGGAACATGTGTGTGTGTGTGAACACTGTGTGTGAACACTGACCTCTGGGGCTCTCAGAGCGGCCCGACGACCTCCTCTCATCGTCATCAGAGACCACCTCCTCCTCTGCATCACTACAGTCCTGCAGCTCGTCGAATGCGTCGTGGGGGTCTCGGCTGGAGTCCAGCTCGTCCGCTCTGGAAGTTTGCTTTGAGTGGAACTAATTCAGTCAACATAGAAGGAAATAGTTACGCTAAAATATTATTTTTATGTCCCACATGTTCCAAAATATAGTTGATATTCTAACTCTATTCAATGCCGCATAATAAAATACAGTTTATTACTCTAGTGTCCATACCCCCGACTAGGAAACCTATTTTCCAGAATATTCTAGAATTTAATAAAGAATGAAACGTGTCTCGTCTGGGAAACCCTGGAAATATCTGCAGTCAAAAACGTTGCATGCGTAAGACAGCTGGTCATTTTATACTTTATGCTTAGTTGTTGTTCTTTCACACACATTATCAACCGTTCCTGGTGGTACCCTCACCCAACAACAAGCGGGTGAATGTATGGAGCTTCCCGTAGGCACAGCTGAAGAAGTGCCCCGACCCAAGCTCCCTTACTTTGACACATGAAAGGATTTTATCCTCTGGGAGAGGGCAATGAAATCTTACTGGGGATTCACAGCTATCTATCAAACAAAAGCACCAGGTCTTGATGGATCATGTGCGACTCCCCAGCACCCACTAGCTACCTCCATGCACTCTCCAACACCGTTTTCT
Organism: Pollachius pollachius; assembly: GCF_949987615.1. Classification (NCBI taxonomy): domain Eukaryota; kingdom Metazoa; phylum Chordata; class Actinopteri; order Gadiformes; family Gadidae; genus Pollachius; species Pollachius pollachius. The sequence goes on along the minus strand of NC_136946.1, from coordinate 16,036,056 downwards.
GCTGCTCTCCAGGCCCTGCAGACCAGATAGGAACGTGAGCCTGTCCAAAGTGAGCTGAAGAGCATCCTGAATGCAGCAGGCTGTCCTATCACTTAGCTCAATGCTCCGATTGAGGGAGAGGATGGAAAGGAGCTGGTCTGTGGCTACCATGAGGACAGGCTCCTGTACAAACGCACCCTCCAGGAAGGCTTCGTCATACATTGTTTGAACAAAGGAGGGCGTGCAGGAGGGTTCAGGATGCACCGACATCCTCAAAGAGCGGCCACACTGGCTGGAGGTGAAGGCGAGGGCAAAGAGCATCGCGCGCCAGGCCTCAGCATCTGATCAGGGATTCAGGGAAGGGGATCCCTAACAGAACTAACCCGACAACCATCATCTCAAGTAGGGAGGAAGGAACCTGTGAAGTCCCCGAAGGATCACATTTCAACCACACTGCCCTGACTGCAATGCTGAAGGCCTCTGACTGGGCTCCTGTCCCAGGCCGTGTGTTATGGTCTAATTAAAAGACAAAATGACTTCAGTGAACCCCTCTGCAGATCTTGTTCTGTTAAAGGTGCTATACTAAATTAATAATGAATCAATACTTAATTTACTTAAGTTACTTACTTACTAGCTTGAATGTATGCATCGTCAACTGTTAGGTAAGATAGAGGTTATAATTAATTGGGAGTCGTTTTATACTTACGGTTGTATCTACTGTCATAACAAATGGGTGGGTGCACCCTGATTATACATTTGAGACATTTCACCTCTCTTATTATGAATTTCTTGGTAAAGTTTGCGTGGGTCGTAGGCCAAGCTTTTCTGTTGCTAATTTCCCCCCCATAACAAATGATTTATATTATATAGGTTACACGTTATTGTGCATTTTATATGCACACATACTTAAAATAAGTAATTATTTTTTCTTTATACATTTATAAAAGAAAAATCGAAATACACTTTCTCCAGAGAGGGCTGCAACATAGTGCTCTCTATGGGCCAGCCGCCACTAGAAATGCACTTAAAAATGCATCTACTAAAAGGGCTTTGTAATACTTTCCCAAGTAGCACTGTTGCTGACTTAGGTTTGGCATTGCAAACTGGCAAACGTTCATTGTACTCTCTTGTGACTAGTTGGTTCAGGCATAAAGTACAAATTCTCAACAATTAAGGTAAATCATTTACCTTTGTTGTTTGGTTATGAAAGATTCTAATCCTTTGTCAACTATTACGAACCTTCCTGACATTGTTTGGTCGTAATAACTAATAGATCAATATTAAGTAGGGGTTTGACATAAGGGAATTGGGACTAGGACCTTGCAGTGCAGTAAATGTCTGCAGCGCTGTGGAAAGGATCAACTGGTCTTCAAGTACTCATTCCAGACCGCTGAGGACTCAGTGCCTTCCTGGTCCCGGAGCAGTCTTAGGAGTGATCCTAGTCAGAACATATCACCCATTCCAGTGTTCTGGGGGCACTAGCTGGAGTGAGGATTTTATAAAAATTAAGTCATTTTTAAGCAGCATGTCAATTGACTTCATATTTACTACGCAATGTTTGTTTTATGTCAAATTTCAAGGTAAGCCTTCATTACTTCAAACCAGAACAGCCGGGATGGGTTGAGGGGAAATTCAGGGAACCCTCGTCTCCATGTGTTCATACTGCTGACAAGCTAAAACTGTACACTTCTAAAGCCAATGCTTTTTAACCCTAACCCTATTTAAACGTACATACTCCACACTGATAGGGCGATACTTCACCCCCATATGTGAAATCAATAGACGCGTGAAAACCACACTAAAACAGAATAAAACCTGGCAAAAATTCCCATTGTAACCCAATGGTGGACTACCATAGTCCAGCCTTTGGAGAACCATCCATCGTCCCCACCTGCTGGGTGGACCCGGGGCCCTCCTGGAGGCCCCCCAGGCCGCGGACCTGCCTCTCCAGCTGGGCCCGGGCCTTCTCGCTGTCCCTCAGCCGGCCCTCGGCCCCCCGCAGACGGCCCAGCTCCTCCTGCAGCAGGCTGTGCTGCCTCTGCAGCAGGGCCAGCTCCCCTAGGGCCGAGCCTGCCCCGCTCTCCCCCGCGCCCCCCTCCCGCGACAGGGAGCGCCACAGCCGGCCGGCGTTGGAGCCCGCCCCAGGGCCCTCCTGCCACAGACACAGCTCCAGGATGGAGTCTTGTTTGATGACGGCCCCCTGGAGTACGGAGAGGGGCAAGGGAGCGCTTTAATGATAAGAGTTAAAACCTGTCATCTCTCTCTCTTTCTCTTTCCAAGAAAATCCACAAACTGTAGAAAACGGTTCACGCTTGGATTTGTGATCGCAGAGAACCCACCTGAAGAGCGTGAAGATAGGCACTGAGGTTCATGAGCCGATGGCAGATCTCCTGGAAGAGAGGAACAGGGGAGGCTTTGAACGCACCACACTCAACCCTCCAGATAACCCTCGACACGACGACTGTCTTTAAATCACATCTTTAAAGCCTTGACCACTTTACCTCACTCCGTGGCTTGTCTCGATTCTGCTTATGATCCTGCAAAAGAAGCGAAAAATATGAATGTAGCTTCAACTAAAATTGAGGATTCAAAGCACAGTTGAGTATTCAATGCCACGGGTAAAACACCGTACAGTAAAAACCTTTAATGTGTAACTTTGAGGTTCAAAAGTAAACATAATAAATACAAATAAATAAATAAAAAGGAACGCAAAGGATTGCAGGACAGAAAGCTGAACAGCCATGTACCAACCTTCACCGCGGAGGAATCATTCTCCCCATTGGCCATCATCTCCTGACCATCTGAGCATGGGAAAAGACTTCAGTCACTCAGAGCCCTTTTTACTCCTAATCATTAAGGTGTGGCGTGGATTAGGCTGCTCCACATCTCATTCTTTACGTCATCAGACGGGACCACAACACATGAACGTACTGATGACGTGGGCTCCGATGTGATGGTGAGGGCAGTCGGTCACGTAGGAGAGGGGGATGTCCAGACTGACCCCCAGCAGCAGCTCGCTCAGCATGTCCACTAGGGGGCGACGTGACACCAGAGGTGAGACAACCGAAGGTAACAGAAGAGCCTGTGTCCCTCCCAGACCAGCGCTCCCCAACCCCCCCCAGGCGGTCGTGGGCCCGAAAATAAATGATTATGTCATAGTTTATAACTTAGGCTATGTGAGTCATGTTATTTCCTCCAAGACAGGGTTTATTTAAGTCTCAGGTGACTTTTCTTGCGTTTCTCTCAATTGTATGATTCAATATTTTTGCAGTGTTGAAGGGAGCCTGAGACTTGCCCTAAAAATAGCGGAATAAAATTGACTGCCCGTCATCAAAATTTCTTCACGAAAACGCCGGTCCTCGGAGCAGTGAAGGCCGTGAACCCCTGGCCCGGACCCCTGGAGCTGAGATGTCCCCCGGCCCCTTGCGTGCGTACCCTCTGCGATGGAGTCCAGCAGCAGCTTCTCAGCGCGCGGCGCCTGCGCCGTGTTGGCCCTGAACAGGTTGCGCGTGTTGATGGGCAGCGGGACCTCGCAGGCCCCCGTCACCTCGGCTAGGTCGGAGAACAGGGTGACGCGCTCCTGCAGCAGCTCCACCACCTCCCGATCCTTCTGCTGGATGTCCGCTGAGAGGGCCCAACCGCAGACATGGAGGGGAGAAAGGGAACGCCGATTCTTGTTAACATACACCAAAGCCTTTTCGCGGTGCGTGTGGTGATGCAACTACTCGTTTGTAAATACAGGGAGATCCTGCCATCTACTGGCGATTTGTCGCATAACGACAAACTTGCTTCTAGAAATCTTGGTGAACTTTTTATAGGGGTGATGTGTCAACTTTCAACCACTGCAACTTTAAAGCCAATTTGATTAAAAAGATTCGACTGTGGATGTAGATTAATCAAACTGTATTTCGTGAGTTAAATCAAAGACAATGCATATATTACATGTTTTACATATACAGTATGCGTGGTACATTTTTAGCTTGTGATTTCTGACCTTTGATTCTTCTCAGAAGAGCCTTGTCCTCAGTCTCAATGAGTGGGAACTCCTCTCGTGAAGGGCAGCTGTGAAGGAACACATACGGAAGGGTGCTTACTCCAAGACGGCCTTCATCGTTGTTATGAGGCCTAGGCCGTATCACCTCAAAGTGATCAACAAACACATGATAAGGAAATCGATGCAAGAGTCGGACAGAAACACCGCCTGCCTGCACACAATGCAAAGCAATCCAAGACGAGACAGATCTCACGGTCCAGCGGGGTTGGTGAGCAGGGGCGTTTCTAGGTTTCTGAAATATCCGGGGCTTAGGCCAGAGGGAAAGGGAAAATGCGTGCATTGCGCACTGCAAATTTTTTTGTATGCTTTATTGCGCATGCACATTTTTTCATAATGCTTTACATAAATATATCCATTCAAGTTATTTCAGAGTAAAATTAATACAAGTGAGACAGACCTTACAGACCTTATATGTATATGTATGTATATATATATATATATATACATATGACTGGAGATAGGATAGGTTAATTCACTTGAGGTGGTAAACAGTCTGGTGTGAGAAAAACACTGAATGGAAACCACCTGTCAATTCAAGGTGTGTGAAGCCAACAGTTACCAATGGAGAGCGAGGCGATGTTTTTGGGTTGTTTATTTTGAAAATGTGGCGCTCTTCCACTCTTATATGCTCTCTCCCTTGACAGCTCTCCAACATGACCCCTACAACCTTTAAAGCCGAAGACAGAGGGAGAATGCACCCACTTGGTGACCGCGTGGTGGATCTCCCGCTTCCAGATGTGTTTATCTTCCCTGGAGGCGCAGTGCAGCTCGTACATCTCCGCAGGGGAGGAGCCGCTGATCAGGAACATGCCCCTCTCCTGGTTGGCGATGTCCCGTATGATGAGCCCGTGAAGGGAGAGCACGGCAGACTTGTCCTTATCCTGAAGA